>NW_024500239.1:1856677-2282771 GCF_017590055.1 Onychostruthus taczanowskii
TGGGGGGGAGGGGGGGGAAGGGGGGGAGGAAATCTGAGCCAAAGCAATTAAACCATAAATATAGAACAAGCATGAAACCAAGCATGAAACCCTTAGATGATTAAGCCTTTCAGCTTATGGTATAAAAATACCTTCAAACTGAGAAACAAAGAATAAAAGACTTGTTGCAGCATGGCCTTCCTTAGAACAGGAATAAAGGTTAATATCCATGCTGAAAGTTGGTGCATGTATGTAGATACACACACAACTTCCAAAGCAGTAGCTGCAAGTTATCAAACCACTGCTCTTTAAGAAAGGCAGCAATATCATTATAATAGAGACTCTTCGCACCAAGGTTAAAATCAACATTAATCAAATTAAATATTTGGCTTTCTTAGATTTGTTTCCAGTGGCTGACACCTATGATATTTTCAAGCACAGCAACATTATTTATCTGACATGTAAGCAACCAATAGGTCTTGCAAAATATTCTAAAAATGATATCAAAAATTGCACTAATAAGGCTTAAATTATTGTAGTTATTGTCTTAGGTTTTCCAGGAAAAAAACCCTATAGGCAGAGATTCTTCACACAAAATTATTCCATATATGCAAAAAACAGAGGCATTTTGAAGTTATACCTCAAACAGGCATAACACATATTGCCAGCCCATAATATACCAGAACCAGTACAGAACAGAGGAGAGAAGACATCCTTCCACAGTAAAATATAATGATACCTCTTCTACATTTAATAGCCCTTAATGCTGGAGTTCACCCACAAATAATCCTTCAGGGTAGACCACATACAGTATGACACCTCTATTTGTTTATTCAGAATGTACTTCAAAGCATTTTAGTTTCAATGAAGGCAGGTACAAGGAAGAAAGGCTCATTCTAAAAACAAAAACCAGACCACAAGTAATTGTGAATACTCTTTTCTAACCAGCAGAGAATTGGAATCTAGCTTTTTATTTCACTTTTAAAAACCAGTAACTAAATAAACTAGATTTGTTCCTATGTCTAGGAATCAGGTACCTACCTATCTACAATAGTCATTGCCTCTTACAAGAGAATCCAATACATGCAGGTGAATAAATTTTAAAAAAATCCCTACACAAGACATTAGATGCTTAATTAGTGCACAAAATTGTGCAATTAAGTGATTTGCAAGCCTTCCCTGCACTTCATTTAGCTTTTCATTATAACACAACCCTGGTAAATCCATATTGCAAAGTGTTTTCAGGGGAGATCCAGCTATTTTAAACTCTGGATTCAGCAAGACCACGCATGAATGCCAAAGACAGACAGGAAGAGATGGACATGAAAGGAAATATGCCTTTCAGTTCTAGCATTATACTGTACCCTGACTGACATGTCCCTGAGATCCCACTAAACCCATATCATACTGAAGGCAATGCCAACAGTGTGAGCAGCTGCAGTACGTGGTGCAGAAAAGCCATGCACCACAGCAAGCCACCCATCCAGGCAGTTTTTCTGCTGCCTGGCACCTACATACACTCATGCAGCTGCACTGGGAACATAATTTCTGTTGGGGACCATCCTACAGTGGCAGAGTAAAAACACTAAGTGACCAAATTATCCTTAAGAAAGGGAAAGCCACATCAAACATTTTTTCTGTATATACTTATACATATATATTCATTCCAATACAAGAGACAAAGATTTCATTTCAACTTTTCTGAGACCCTTTCTTTCTCTCCGCCCTCCCCTTTTGAAAAAGGTGTGCTTTACCTGCAAAGATTTACCAAAAAGATTTTTACCCAAAGAGTCGTAAAACATGCACAGCTTCAGGCATCCCAACAGTTCTTGCTGTTAAGACTGAAGAAGCAGAACAGGCTGCCATCACAGGGTAATAGAGATTATTCGACCAAAATAACCATACTCTTTACATAGTAATAGCCTTTACATGGGGGACTGGGGGTTACAAGGATTATCCCAGCCTTTCAGCAACATGTTCAGCAGCAAAGACTGCTTATCTGAAAACTTAATCTTGAAATCAGATAACCTAAAGGTAAAATTCTAGAAGAGCTTATTGGTGGAAAAAGAATACTGATCATAAATTTCAGTGTTGTTCAGATCTTGTGTTTTTAACATCCTTTATTCCAAATTATGAGGTAAACATTTGCAAAGGATCAAACAAGATTGTATGAATAACTCCTCAAACTTCAAGGGTATACATCTGGTCATGCCAATTTCACAAATGTTCTTTGGCATACATACAATAAATCTATGCAGGTAAGTCATTGTAGGATCCAATGTGTCATTTCAAAGAGAATTATTGTTAGACCTGAGACATTATTGCTAGACCTGAGACACAGGATTAGCACAGGTAAAGAGATGGTATCTACTGCATGCAGAATGACTGAGAGCAGAAAAACTAGTGGGAAGAAAAAGCAAGAGACCTGCTCCCTACACTGCTAAAATACTGTGAAATGCAGGTGAGAACAAGACACGCTTATAATGCTTTCACATTTTTTTGCAGTTTTTAGTGCTCACGTCAGAGATCTTTATGATGTTTATTTTTAAAGTTTATAAAATAACACCTTCAGCCCGTGTGTTGAGGACAGTAAACAGCATGCTACTTCACTTCCTGCAGGCTGCCAATCAAAGCGTTCAGGAACTCAATGACTTCCCCTATTGCCCGCCTCAGCTTTAAGCTGAGAACAAAAGAACATCATCTCACCAAAAAACGCAAGGGCTACCACTACTTCATTTTCCAAATAAGGTCTTTGGGAGGTAGCTAACAATGTTGCATGAGTTCAAAACAAAAACTGCAGAATGAAAGCCCAAGTTCACCTTCCCCAGCTTGGTAGTGCCTTATAATAACACTGAAGAGTGGAAGGGAACACTGAGTCAAACACTAACAACACTGAAGAGTGGAAGGGAACACTGAGTCAAAGTGAAAGCTGAGCACTGCAGTGCCCAGCTATCAACATTTCCCATAAATATGAGTTTATATGGAATAAATAATTTATGCCTTCAAATTTTCAAAACGAAGTAAAGAAGCATTCACCACTGAAATTTATAAAGACAATCAACTAAAATATTCAGAAAACTTTGTTATCAAATTAATCACCATATCAAAACTGAAATACAAAAAAATACCTTGTATTCCATTAGCAATGAACTGTATGTCAAGAAACTTTTGCATGACGCATAACATGAAACAAGAATCATCATGTCAATTCTCCTGCCAAGTAAAGCTGTTATATTTAAGCAGAATTATAATCATCTGCATGACAGATTCAGGATGAGATGTAGAAAAATAACCAAAGCTTTAAGGATTAAAACATATTTCCAAAATATGCTTTTAGAGGGAAATTCTACTTTTTTACTATATCCACAGTATGATATAAATCAAACAATCTAGAAACTACCTGTTCTACTTCTGGTTTTAAAAACACCCTAAAGTAAAACTGGGATTATTCACACAAATCTCACACTATCCACTATGCTTACAGGTTAATATAAATCTCTACCTCCTATAGGATAACATAAACAAATACATATAACTTTCACTTTTGAGAATGTTGCTGAGAGTGTCAGAAAAGCATCAAGTCTGCATATAATGCTCCCTGTGTGAGACACACTCTTTTTTGATAGCAACTTTGAACTGTTTCCTCCACCTGTGAGCTAAAAGACTACTGATCTACTGATCTACCTTGAAACTTTTATTTGCCAATGCAGCATGATGATAGCTTACCAAAAAAAAAAAAAAAAAAAAGAAAAAAAAAAAAAAAAAAAAAAAAAAAAAAAAAAAGAAAAAAAAAAAAAAGAAAAGAGAGAATCAAAAACTGCAGAAAATGCCTGTTATGAGTACAGGCATGTTTAAAAAAACCCCAAACACCAGCTTTCTAAAACAATCCTCTCCTCAAATCTCAAATACATGTCTAGAGTATTTTTTCCTGTGCATATTAACCAGATAAATAAGATAGACCTTTTATAACTTTTGCCTCCAATTAACACAGTATTTTTGCATGTCAAAGCTACAGTTATCAAAGATTTTAGTCTTTTCAGCAGGACTGATGTCATTGTACCTCACAAAACAAAAGAAATTTAAGCTGTTTTTTAAGGAGCAAGTAAAGAGCAGATTGTACACAGAACAGAGTATAGACTCAACACAAGGCTGTGATTCTAAATGTTTACATTCTATTTCTGATGTTGGCACTATTGACATTTTGTGAACTGGTCGCTTTCCTCCTCCCCAAATTTAATATGGACCAGCACAGAAATAATTGCTTTTCAAAAGCATACTTTTGAAAACTTTGAAAAATCAGGGGTAGGTAACTGAATTGTGGATACACTTAAGAACTTGTTCTTCTACAAAAGGACTGAATGGCCCTTAAATCTGTCAGCTCAGAAAGATGCTGCTGGCAGTGGTGACTGCCATTTTTTGCCAAGGGGGAAAGAAGGAAAGAAAACACCTTAATCATGGATGTGAAAGTATTAATGAGTACTAATGCCACAGAAAGCTAACTCAGCTTTCAAAGAGAACAGAAATTCCACACAAAAATCAGTGCTGGATTGTTAAGAAATAGCCTAAAATTACAGATGACTGAAGTTTCCTTCATGCATGGGCACAATTGAGTAGCAGATTAAGACCTGCCACTGTTACCTGGTGTTCTCCACTGTGGGCAATACTCAATCTGCTTCTCAACACACAGAGGACTGTGTACCATTCAACCTTGGGAAGAAAAAGTCTCATCACTAGCAACAAAAAACCCCAGTCCATACTTTTCCAAGAAATCATTTCAGATCTCAGAAGAAAGCCGACCTTGTAAACTGTGTTAATGAACAAAAAATTCTTCAGAATTATTATGAATTATCTTTATAAACCCAGACATTTATTTTGGAACTTAAATCTTAAAACTTCACAGAACTATTTTCTATACATTCCTGTTTCATATATTTTATAACACACATTGTGATGCAAACTTTTGAAATATATTCCGTTAAGTATGACAGAAAACTTGTTATAAAACCTGTGACTTCAAAAGGTCCTCAAAGGGATTTGGAACCCAGCACAGGAAACCTGCAGTTAACCACAAAAAACTGTTGAAAAAGATTAAATGGTAAAATAATCAAATGACAGCAATTTTTTCCTTTAAAAGAAAAAGGAAGGACACAATATCAATCTGGAAATTTAAAGTTATGTTATGAAGGCAACTTCACGCTGTATGCACAGAAAAAAAATATTTCTTTAAAGACTATAATTCTATAATGCAATTTATACTCCAGGACTGTTCAAAATTATGAGTTCAGGAGATCTTCAAATCTCATAAAACCAGTCAAAGGAATTACACAAAGTTCTACCTCATGATCTTCAGGAAAGAATTTAAAAATGTGCTGCAAAATTCTTGCATCTTAGAATCAAAACCTAAACAACATGATAAAATTAAAACACCTCCTGATACTTTGATCACAATGTCTTGTTTTTACATATTCAGATTAATAAAACCAAAGATGTTCATGTAAGATGTTTATTTGCCCTGTGAGGGGACTAAGGGAGAAGAACACCTCCAGACAATTTACAACTTTTTACATGGGCATGTAGTGATAGGAAAAGGGGTAGGTAATGACTTGGGCTAAAAGAGGAGAAATTCAGTTTAGATATTAGGCAGAAAATCTTCACTGTGAGGATGGTGAGAGACCAGAATGAGTTGCCCACAGAAGCTCTGGATGCCCCACCCCTGGAAGTGTTCAAGACCAGGCAGCATAGAGCTTTGAGCAACATGGTCTAGTGGAAGGTATTCCTGCTCATGGTAGGGGATCTGGAACTAGGTGATCTTTAAGGCCCCTCCCAACCCAACCCATTATATTTGATTTGTAAGTCAAGAAGAAGAAGCAAACACACACTGTGGAAAGCCAGTCTAGGAATGTCTGCATTTTGTAAACAATCACCAGAGATGCCTGCCATTCTTTCCTCTCTTCATCTGCTTTTCCTCCCGCATTTATGACTAAGAGAAATATTTGTATTTTAAGCTTACCAAAGCACACCTCTTTCTTCCCTTTTCAGTTTGTTTCACAGACTTCAAAACATCTAGTATCACAAGAATTTGTTATCAATAAGATCAAACTGTTCTCCAGGACCTGCAGTAGCACTGACTGCAGCTCTGTAGCTTTTGCACAAGTCCTCCTCCTCCTGCACAAAGAGAGTAGGCAAACAAAAAAAAGCAAGACTGCCACCCAAACTGGATAGACATTTTTCCAATTCCTGCACATGCTTGGACATCCTTAATTTAAAAGAAGAAAGCAATTCCTCCATACAGCGAAGAAAAAATAAAGTAAACATATTACAGAACATGTCCTAGCTTGCAAACAATTTGTGCTTTCTGGTTTTCCATCAGTATTTAAACAGTGTATGTTTCAAACCAGCAAAATCTAAACATTTACATCTTTACATCCCTGTTAGATTTTTTTCACCACCCTACAAGATTAACACACACCCTGTGACTATAGTGCATCACACTAGAAGGAGACAGCTCCAAAAAGCATTCACCTAAAATAGATGCTCCTGCATCTTCCCTCCACTGCAAACCCAGTGGCAGCTATCTCTTGGTCATTTTCTTCCGCCTTTCAACACATTAACTTCAGCCTCCAAAGAGCCAAAAAGTAACCTCCCAGTCAGGATTCAACACAGCTTTGGTGCCAAGCTCAGGCTGGACAGCCATGTCCCTGGCAGCACATGTCCCTAGACCAGGGTAGGCAGAGCATTCTTCCACCATCACAGGTTGGGATGAGTGTATTGGAGCAGCTTTTAGACAAATACCTGCTAAATCTTCTGCCATGAGGCCACCAAAGTAGAGTGAGCATGAGCCATGCAACCCAAACTGGAGTTGATGGGAGTAAAATGGAATGGATTAGTGAGATTTTGTACAGGAGTCTGGTAAAGAACTGCTTGCTCTTGCGTGAAGTACTATTTGGTTTTGTTGGGCAGCAGGGAAGGGGGGTTGTTTTAGGTTTTTTGGTGTTTTGTTGTTTCTTCTCAAATTCTCCTACTGACATAACACTGACACAAGTAATTCAGCCCACTTAGGTGCTTTTTGTTCATTTTTAACACAGCGGTCCAGCAAATGGGCATTTATAAAAAAGCCTCCTGCTGCCATCTGAAGTAATGCAAGTCTCTTCAACCTTGTGCTTACAACGTTGTTAAAACTCCCATGCACAGCCAAGACCACATAATTTAGAGAATATTTAGAGAATTAAACCACCTCATTTTTGAGAATGCATCCCTATGTATCAAGTGCTGCTATTTTTCAAAATTTATAATTCAGAAGCTAGTTTGGTTTTTAAGTTTCATATCATTCAGTGCACAAGACAATGCCAAACATTTTCAAGCAAACACACCAAATTTTGCCAAGTAGATCTGACATGCCCCAAGCCTTTCTATTTCAGTTTTTGTATTCCTGGCTGGCAGGTAGAATATTTATCTGCTTCCCACAAGCAATCTTAGCATGCTGTGGCAACCGATTACAGAGGAATGCAGGCACTAGGCCAGCATTGCTGGTTTATACTGAAACAGGAGCAAAAAAAGGAGAGCTCTGCTTACAGTCCTGAGATCCGGTATCTCTCCCAGTTTCCTCACTGCTCAGCACTTTTGCAATGCAGAAGTAATGGGCAATGCCTCCCCACAAGCAAATTCCTCAAAACCTAATGTAGAAGGGCTGGGAGAGGTAGAGGGGGTTGGCTGCAGTATCTCATCAGGTTAGAGCCATGATCACAGAACAGCTGGAATGAGAAACAGGACAGAAGTCCACAACTACTAATGGTGTTTTGCCTTTGTATTTCTTTCATGACCCAGCAATACACCAGAAGCGCACTTGAAAGGACAGGCATCAAAACAAGGACTACTTGAAAACACAGCACTGTATTTCTAGTTTTGCTAAAGACTAGCCAATTGACCAGAAATGAGCAGTACATCAAATCAATGACAAACCAGCCTTTTTTCCTGGAAATAGCTGATCATCATGAAAGCTTTAAAGGAGAAATTAATTTGAAATGGGTTCTTCAATGTCATCAAGCTTATTTTACCTTAGCAACTGAATAAAACAGATTAGCAACTTGATTTTGAAAGCTATTAGCTAAATCTTTACATAGATCTCTAATATATAAGCTTATGCTGTAATCAGTAACAAAGGTAATGACCCCTATTCCAGACTGCCTACCCTAAATTACACCTAAATAAAAATACCCAGCTTAGTTTATTTAATATTAATTGCTTTCCTGGTAGCTTGTCATGACCAAGTAAGTGGTCTGCTTGCCCACGAGAACTTTCTGAATGTGACATCAATATTTACACATGCTGAATGCTCTCAATTGCTACGTGATCTTTGGAATCAAAGTACAAATTCTGACCTACACCACATACACTTTCCTACTATTAATAAAACCTAGTGTTTCACCCAAGCAAGTTTGTCCCTTGCGAAAATGGGGTGGGGATTCAGCTTCAGCATGCACTGCAAATTAACTGCCAGATCTAGCCAAAACTTGCAAGGTATGTAACCTTCAACCGGGTTAAATTCATGCAGCAGCACAGAGGCCCCCTCTTGAAGCAATATGACAAGAACAGAAATTCTTTAAAAGTAAGGGCAATTTGCAAGACTAGAAAGAATAATTGGCAGGACAGTTTTGCTGGGGACTGAATGCAATGACAAGCTGGCTGCCTACCCTGAACCAGCAAACACAAAGAAGCCAAAGTGAATCGCAGCAGCATGTTTGGAAGGGAGGTCTAAGAGATCTTCACAGTAGAGCTATGGCTGGAAACACTTCAAAATCTCAAGGAAAAATCAAAAAGGGAATGCCTCCTGGTTTATTTCTTATCATATTCATGAAGAAAGACCTCCCCTTTCCATAAATTTCAAAAGCATTATATCAGATGACGTTCAAATGTCAAATCAGGACTGATAAGACTAATTGAATCAGGAACTAGTGCAGGCTCTGAAGAATATAGGGGGTTTCAAGTAGAACAAGCAGAAGACCAGACATAAAAACAAGTGCTGGATGAATAAAAGCACAATGGGACGGAACAAAGCAGATGGTAACACAGGTATGACAACCATGCAGAGGTTGGAAGAAGAAGAAATTAGATAAGCTAGTGAAAGGGAATTACCTAGCATCTTTTAAAAAAATGAATGAAGTTTACTCTTGAAGAACTAGATCAGTGCCAGGCAACAAAGAAAAAAAAATGCATTTAGGATTTGTACAAATTCTTTCTTCCACCATTGTAGGAGTGTGCCTCCTGATGACAGAGTGACAAAACTATCCTTTGTCCCCCAAAAAAGGAAAGAAGCCCAGAAGTTTCTCTCAACAATTAAGTGAAAAGCCACCTCATAGGACCTCAGAGATGTCACCAAAAACTTGAGGGCATCTAATTGGATAGAAGCCAAAAAGTCCCTTTTTCTGCCTGAACAATCAGGTAGAAAAAGAAGAGAACTAAGGAACTAGAGGCTTTTTTGAGGTGCTTTTATCAGGAGCAGATCTCTGCACCTAGCTCGGGTTTTTCTGTTTGTTATTTTGCCTTTTATTAAACCTTTTTGTTTCTAACACTGCAGCAGAAGTCATCCTGCTTATTTTATGCCCCCAAAATAATAGCTGAGCTACCCTTGGGTGTATTATATATTCTTTTGAGCGCTTATAAGACCAGGCTCAAGAACAAGAAATATAATACACCATAAAAAAGGAGAGAAGTTAAACCACTGAACTGATTATTATGAAATAAAATATGGTGTTTGGGGCATTTATTTTGGTTTGGGGTTTTTTTGGGAGGTCATGGTTGCTTGGTTTTTAAAATGCCCATTGAAGTTTCAGTGTCTTTTGTGGGTTTCCCTTCATAAATATTAGATAGTATGATTTCATGCCATGTTGGAAGTGCTTCCTTAAAAGCACTTCTTCTTAGTCCCAGCCACTCTCAAGAAATGTTATCTCCACAGCTGGGTGAGGAGTCAGATGCATCTCATTCACCTATCTGGTATTCTCTTACTACTGAATTTGTCACCTTTTTCTCCAACATGACTCAAATTATTCATGTACAGACAGCTAACAGTGACCACATGCACACCTTAACCTCTGTGCCAGACATGCACTACTACACTTAAATATAGGTCTTAACATCTTGTTTTACAGATAAAGGTTTGATCTGCCACAGTATAAAATATTTTACCATCATTCACTTCTAATGCTTTGAGACCAACTCCTCAGCTCCACCTTATTAATATCTCCAGAAGGAGAGGGAAATTAAAACCACAGAAGAGCAAGGATGGCAACTCTTTCTGGTGGTATTACTACAACCATCATCACAGACCATAATAATTACTTTCTCCTACCTCAAGTTTTCAGTATGCAACAGTTTAGCAAACTATCACCTTCTTATCTCCAAGATCCTTTTGCTCAATGATCAATATTAAGCCACGAAGGAAAAAACTGGCAACATTATCAAAGATGCACAAAATTATACAAGCACTGTAGCATACTAAGCTTGTAAAAAGAGATGTGCATTCTTACTCATGTAGGTGGAAACAGAGGAATCATACTGTAATTTGCTTCAGAAAAAAAAACCAAAACTGTTTTGATCAATTAATCAAACACCTGGAGAGCAGAAAGAGCAGAATATCAATGTAGTTGAAGTAAAATGAAATCCTTAGGAGGCTGTAGAACTTTTCCCTAAATTTAGAAGTTCAGCTACTACAAAGTGTTATCAAACCTACAAAACTCAGTAATACAACTGCCATTACAAATGCAGTAAAGAAAGGATTAAAAAATGCAAAAATGCAGATTTAGATGGCTACTTTCCTCTGGTTTTCAGGCATGCAAACCTCCGAAAGAGGCTTGGAAGCCGAGCTTGGAAGAGAAGCCTGGCTGTGCTGGGCCCTCTGCCAGCCCCAAAAGCGTGGCTGCAGGTCCCCAGCCCAGCACACCCTGCCCACTCTGCCGCGGTGACACCGCCCCACGCTGGGAACACGGAGGTCCAAGCTACTCATTAACCAGGGCCGGGCAGGAGGCTCCCAAAGCCCGCCCGGAGATGGGCGCTTCCAGAGCACCTGCGAGCCGAGCTGACGCAGCGGGCGCTCTCTCCCGGAACAAACCGCAGGGAAAGGCCGCGCGCTGCCGGCCCCGCCACGGTGGGCTCATGCTGACAGCGGGCGTCCAGAACCATCCACTCCGCTCTTCTAGGACTAATCCGCTGGAAGATTTCTTCCCCTTTCCCTGCCCTGTCAAGGGGAGCTGTCACCTAAATTATAATATTTGTAATTGTGCAAACAGTAGTTAATTATAAATCTAGCTAGCCAGAGAAAGGTGACAGCACGCCAGCGCCTGGAGCAGCGCTATTCCAACAAGGTCTGTGATGGCTGCAATCATGCTAAGAATAAGAAGCTTCTACATCAAACATCTCTTCTGGAAAGCAAGCACAACACAAACGCCTTTCTGCCCACTTCAAGAGCAGGTCCTAAAGTGGTTAGGTGCCAGGAAAACAAAAAAGTCGGGCTGATCTAAATGCAAAGAAAATAAAGATATCAAATAATTTAAACAAGCAATAAAGAATAAATCATTAGCAACACCAGGTAAAAAAAAATTACAAAGTTTTCATTTAGAGAAATGCTGACCTTGTAACTGTTTTTCTCCCTGCTTGAAATATTTTTACTTGCTTAATGAAAAGAAACAAAAAATTTAAAAAATAACCTGATGAGTCATTATAAAACATGCTTGTGAAGTAGATCCTTATATATCCTCCTCTTCTATTGCAAAGCTAAGCACTGGAAACAGTATTTAAAACTCGCTAAATATACTCAAATCAAATCATAACTAAACCAGGTAGTCCCTGCACCTAATTTTGCATGCAAATCAGTCACAGGTTAACATAAAAGGATTTGAATATTTAAGTATACTTTCCCATGAAGTAGCTTACAGGATTTTGTTATCTCCAGTAAGAGATCTTTAAGTTCCACTCTGAAAGCCAGGTCTAAATTTTTAGGTCTTCTGTAAAAATTTTACATAGTATATGCACAGACATCACCACAGAACTCAGGATTATTTCCTGAACCAGCAGACAGCAGAATTACTTTGGCAAAATTGGAAAGGCTAATTTGAAATGTCATACAGGGAATGCCAATAGATTACATTGACTTTGTAACAATTTCTACAACGAATTGCTGGGACAAAACAAAAAAAGACTTACACCAAGAAGGCCAACCACTACAGCTGGCCAATTTGGAAAACAGACAGACAAACAAATGTAAAAAATAAAAAATAAAAAAAAAAAATCCACCAACAAAAATGCCCAGAAAGTAACTACAAACAGGATATGCTTACTTCAAAGTGTTTTGAAACAAATATAGCTCCACCATTCATAAGCTTGTCTTAACATGTTCAATTTGTTCTGCAACAAACACATCAATATATATGTTATTTTCATATATATACATACACAACATGCCATCAGTCATAAAATCTTCATTCAGGTATTCATCATTTACATATAACCAATAATAAAGGGGGGTGGAAAATATTTGCTACTAATAGTCAAATGCTTTCTGATTAGGTGTGAAATCAGGTTGTTAAACACTACTCAAGCGGCATGGTGTGCATCAAGCAAGCTCCTTACAGGATGCAACCTCACTAAGAGCTCTTTCTGCTCTCATATAAGTAAAAATAACTGAGAATCAGCACTGTAACTTTCTCTAATATAGAACAACAATGTGAATTCTTTTAGTAAGTTTATCATTGTATAATGGCAACAGTATTGCATTGGTGAACTTATTTCCCACATTTATTTTCAACAGAAAAAAAATCCTTTATTTTAACAAGATTATCCTTTCTTTTTAATAAGATTAATGTAATTTCCATTATGCTACCACAAATATTTTAGAAAAACATGGCCATATATGACCTAGGTCACAGAATCATAGAAAAATCTAGGTTGAAAGGGACCTCTGGAGATCATCTGATCTAACTGTTCTTGAAAGTAGGGCTTTAAAATAGATTTTCCAAGGTCCCATCAGGTCAAACCTTGAATAATTCCAGCAAGGAAGATTTCAACACTTCTCTACATAATCTATTCCCAGAGTTATATAGTTCTCAAAGCAAATATTATTTTTTTCCCCTTATATACAGGCATCTAATTAAAAAAAAAAAAAAAAAAGAAAAAAAAAAATAAACATAATGCAAATAAAATCAGAATGACAGAATTTATTGTCTGCAGATTATTTATTTTGAGTAACTACAGGTTTATAACAGATGTAACTGGTAAAGTCCTATATTTATTAATAAATAACTTGGAAATATATTGGTGATTTCTCTTGGTGAGAACCTCTGGCACCATCCACTATCCTAAGAGAGTCAGACAGGCATTCCCAGATGCCTCTGAGCATGCACCTACCACTGCTCTCATCTCTTAGGGTTCCAAGCTGCCAGCTGTCCAAGCCTGAGCCCTTCCCCTCTTCTCCCAGATCCCAGGCCTTTGCGAGTCCCACACTTTCCTCAGTAGTGCCAGTCCTGCCCAGCCATCAGAGGATGCAGAGAGCACACGTGTAGGTAGTGACTGAACATAAATCAAGCAGCTGCTCACTCTCTGCCCGGCGGGCAGAGTGATTCAGACATCTGCAGCGCCTCTCAGAGAAGCCCCAGCCCCAGGCCAGGCAGTAACCTCTTGAAGTAGTTCACAGCTTGAGGTCTGTAAGACATTATACATATAAAATGTGTTGAAACCAAGAGGATCAAATATTACAGGTGCAGGGATGGACAACAGCACGCTTTTTAAACAGCAAAATTCAGGAGTGGAGTGTTTATTTGACCCAAGGTTGCTTGAGGTCACCTGACAGCACATCAGAGTTAAGCATATGAAGAAACACAAACCTGCACCTCGTTTACTTCTCACACCTCAACTGCCAAAAGGGATCTCAGTGAATGGAAAAGGACATTAATAAAGCCAGGCTCCTCATGCTGTCTAACCTTATCTGCTGGCAAGAGCACATTTGCTGATTGCCTTGAAGTTGCCTCTAATCAATCCAGTAAAACAGGCTTTTTTTATTACCCATGTTAAAAGTTCAACTTTGCCTTATAACCCGCAGATGGCTGTAAAGCCAGTTTTTCTCCACACTTCCAGAAAAGAAAAGCAAATGTGCTTCAAGGAATGCTGTGAGCCATCTCTAAGCAAGAGAGGCCATTTCTCAGCTCTGTGTGCTGGCACGTGGCAGCTGAGGACCACTGATGGACACAGAACTCCTGCAGCGCTGTGATTATCTACACTACGGAGGTGACACCTACAGCAACACTTTCTTCAGAGCTTCAACAACATTAGGACTCCTATCTACTCTTGTAAAAAAAAGTTATAAGAATAAGCATAGTATCTTGACCTTAGAAGTAATTTTGCTTAATTACATAAACTAAGCCTTCTAGTCCCTGAAGGTGGACTGCAAAAGGAAAGGGAAACTTTTACATGAGCACAGTGACAGGACAAGGGGGAGTGCCTTTAAACTAGGAGAGAGTAGATTCAGATTAGGTACAAAATTCTTTCCTGTGGGGGTCAAGGCCAGGTTGGATGGGGATTTAAGCAACCTATTCTAGTGGAAGGTGTCCTTGCACGCAACACAGAGGATGGAACTTGATGATCTTTAAGGTCCCTTCCAACCCAAACCATTCAATGATCCTACGACGATAAGCAGTGGAGGAGACCGACCATGTTTGGTGGTTACATTAATGTGTTCATAAATGCCTGGGAACAGAAGGCAGAGGGACAAACATGGGCCAGAAAAATCTGCTTTTGCCTTTGGTAAATGAGGTGATGATAATAAACACACAGTGCTGCACACTTGCAAGACTAAGCAACATGAGGATTTATTTCCTTCATACCCACTTAACACAGCTTGTAATTGTCTTTGGCAGCTTACTTAGACTCCCAAAAGAGAAACTTTACGCCAGTTGTTTTATACCAGGAAAGATTTACTTCCTGGGTAATCAGTAAAAAAAAAAAGCAAAACCAAATAAGGATGACCGTAGTACCCAACACCACACTACTCCAAGTCAGCCCAAGGTAGCACGCACTGGTTAACAGGTAACAGAAGTTGTAGCTGATAATAGTAACAAAATCGCTTGCTTCTGAGAGAACTTGGTGACAGAGCTAACTTTAGACACCAATACAACAGATTCTAGAGGCTTGCTTTTAAGACCACATTAATTAATCTCTGAAAATTGTATTTTCAGAGCATATTATCCTTCAAAACTTCTTTTAATAAAGGTTAGAGTCCCCCTTTATAAGCTAAAGCAAATGGGTAACACATCATGAGAAAGGTTGGTTTCCTGTACAAAACAATCAGAACTCCTCTGCAACCCTTTTGCTCCAAGAAGAGAGAGGGTTGTTTTGAAGAAACTTCATTTATATTGTGTTTTCAGAATTAAGAAGTCAACACAAATAAGAAGAAGTTATTCTAGTGATACATTACCTTTACCAGAATCATAGAATCATTTAGGCTGGAAAAGATCTCTTGGATCACCAAGTCCAGCCATTAGCCTATCACTGACACCACTCATCCATGTCCCTAAGTGCCACATCTACATGCCTTTTAAATCTCCCCAGGGATGGTGACTCCACCACTTCTCTGGACAGCCCGTTCCGAAGCTTGCTAATTCACTTGATGAAGAAAATTTTCCTAATTCTGAATATGCCCAGCTTCATATTCTGCTGCATCACTGTTTGATGACAAGGAGACGTTCCAAAGTTTGCTAATTCACTTGATGAAGAAAATTTTCCTAATTCTGAATATGCCCAGCTTCATATTCTGCTGCATCACTGTTTGATTACCACAAGATTTTGATGGCTCACAAATCAGATAAATTTGTTTAGAAACAAAGTATAGTTAGATGAATGACATTCACAGTAAAATCAAATGTCCTGCTATCTCAGGATTTAAAGCCAAGATATATTAACATGTAATAAACAGGGTCTACCAGTTTACCAGTGATTTTAAACAACTATGTAGTCGTGTTCTTTTGTTCATAGTGACAAGGAGAAATAGCTGTGAGGCTGCAACCCTAAGCAATCTGCTCCAACAAAATGATGATGTTCCCAACTCATTCCAAGGAGATACCACCTGACACACGCAGAGCACAGGCGAGGAGCAGAATGCTGCCGGCCAGTTCAGGCTCCGTATCTGAACAGCAACAGGACACCGAACATGATACATCAGTTATTTCGTACCTTTGGTCAAAGGCACCACGTATCACACGAATGAATTGAAAGATTAAATATTATCTGAAAAATAATAAAGCACTATCTGTTCAAAAATGGTATAAGACAAAAAAAAACCCCAAAAACCACAAAACACACAACCCACAGCTTTTCCCCCATCAAACACTGAAACACTTCCTAGTTAGCAAGAGCCACTGTGCTTCCCTTAATCCTGGAGCCTTATCAGCTGCCAAGTGCCAAATCACCAGCTTCCTTAAGATAGGTACCTTCTCTCCAGATGTGCATTTACAATATGAATAGGAAGTACATTAACCAAAGCTGGAGAATAAACTTCAAAAACATTGAATTTAATGAATAGAAAGCCACAATTAGGACAGCTGCTTTACTACAAGAGCATTCTGAGGAGTTCTAAAATATGTCAGGGATTTTTGGTTTCTTAGTTTCTAGTGCTCTCACAAAAATTTCCTCCACTTATTAAATTTTCTGGAAACTACTTCAAAGAAAAACTGTGTTGCTAAAGTCAAACAAATCTGAAAGAAAGAAGAAAGAAAAAACCTCCATCATGGCTGCAAATATAAAACCCTACACCTATGTGTAGTCTTATTAAAAGCTGTTAATTTTATATACACAAAGTATAGTATCACAAGTATTTTCACAAACTAAGAGTTGCCTAACATTTGCACATCTGGATTTTCTCAGTGATACCTCAAATTGCCCGTAGTTTTGGGTAAACCAGGAAGGATTGATTCCACCCCAAACTGTTTTCCACAATTCTAGGTTATAAACGAGTACAGGATTTTTATCACTGGCTTGCAACCTTCCTGAAACAGCCATCAAATGCTGCATACCTCTCCAAGCAGCCAATGCTGTCTTGTTCTACTACTGCATTTTTAAAATTGTTTCAATAAATACATGGAAAACTTAAGTTTTTTTAAACTAAGCAGTCATGCATGTCTAAATTCTTAGCAACATTTTCAGGCACCACACAAAGTAAACTACACTTACAAAATCATGCTGTGAAGATAGAAAGGTTTATGACCATTAAAACAGTAAGGTCTTTCTGTAAAAATATTCTTAAAAGACATGATCTCTTTTCAAACTAATTATTAACAGCATAATGCAAAAGACAATTTTTAGAGTGGCTAATGCTCTACCCAAAGTCAAGCTCACCAACGAGTTTCCATCAAGTGCAAATTGTGACATCTTTTTTAGGCATCTGAGAATGTCATAGATGGAAGTGGCAATGGGCAGAACAGATACTAAAATGGCAACCAGGTTTGCACTATTATTAATAGAAGGATTGTTCTAATAAACAATGGCACTGATTCACAGATGGAGAGAATCAAGACTTAAAATTGAGTTAGGCATAGGAAAAGGTAAACAGCAGTAGCCCAGGCAATTCTATGTGAAAGAGGAAACTATCAGAGTTCAATAGTTTTATCCCCTTAAAGTCTTTTGATAATCAACACAATCCACTGACACACTGAACCCAAAAATAAGAAGCCAGGGACATCACAAAAGCTTGAACTATAATGTGACTATGAACTTAATGCACCCAGTTGGCCAGGATCTTAGACAAATGTTTTTAAACAAGTTTCAAAAGTGTGTTAATAAATCTTTAGTGATATACAGACATATATATATATATATGGCTAGAAGCATGTGCAATCCTACAACAACCTCTGAAACCCAGTAAGGACAGCTTGTGCTCACTAGGTTGTTCAAAGACGCCTTTCTTTCCTACAGTAAACAAGGACTCACATATTCTGAAAGAACAACCTGAAGATAAGACAAGCTGTACTTTAACATGTGCTAGCTGATCTTCAACTTGACCAAAGTACAGTCTGCCTTAACTACAGGCTCTTAATGTGCTAGTTAGAATATCAGCAACACAGTCAAGAAGACAGCTTCTTCCAAACCACCAGCATTGAAAGCATGGCAAAAAACACCACAACTTGTGTGTCCTTAACTTCAGGTACACATTCACATTTGCCTCAGTCAAAAGCTGTGCCTCCATCTACACCATTATAGTTCTAGAAGCACAGTCCTTCTCCATCTATATAAGAATATCCAAAAAAAAAAAAATCAAATCACAAAAATTACGAAAAGCATTTAGACTGACACAGATGTAGAAACAGAATGCTACCGTACATACATGGAATAAAAACCTTAAGTTTAAAAGAAAAAACCACCAAAACTGAGTGAAACTGCAGAGATCAGACCTCTGCATACTTGGGCCAATCCCTGGGGAACACCCCATGTTGAACAAGAGGATCCATAGTCACAGAACTGTAGGCAAACAACACAAAAACAACACTACAGTAGGAAATCCCACATGTATACAAGTCACAGCTCAGGCTCCCAGCTTTGATTCATAAAATGCGTCATTGCAGAGAGCGTAACTGTATCACATAACTTGCTAGGGAAATAGCCATGGTTACTCATCACAGCTTGGTGGTATGAACCGCTGCCTTTCCAGAACACTGCACACACCAGATTGAAATCTCTCTGGGGGTGGAGGGAGAGGATAGCAGGAAATCAATGAACAAGATGTCAAATCGTAACTACTTTCATACTTCAAAGTGCAAATAAAACAGCATTTGACTCAGTAGTGAAACACTTCAGCTCACAGCTGCTCCTTCTCTAGAACTATTTTTTAAAGTTTTGCTCAGGCTAAGAAAACAAAAACGTCTGCTTCAAAAAAAATAATAAATTACTTGAAAAGAAAAGGGGCTTTATGTATCTTGCTATATAGAAACTGAAAAGGTAGCTTTCCTTTGTGCACATGCACGTTTAATTTGACCTTTAAACCATATTGTTGAGGCACAAGCCTTGCTTAGGACTACTGGCACCTCTCAGAATCACCAGAATTAGAGCTGCCACCAAAACACTGCAACTGTATTTGCCAGCTACGAAGTCTGAAGCATTTTATGATCTCACACAAATTTTACCATTGCTTCTCCTTCAGAAAATATATCAGTGAAGCATATTTTGTATTGTCCACCTTAACATCAGAAATTAAATATTTTAGTTTGGTTGAAAGGTTATGTGAACTGAAAGAAAGAGGACACAATTAGTTTTACATTACATTGCAATAGAAGAACAGAGTTGGAATCACTTTCTGTACACCCATTTTTCTTCTTCTAGCAGACAACTTAAAAACACACTGATTTTATTTTCATCTGGCATTATTACAAACCTCTTGAACTCCTTGTAAAACTTTA
This sequence comes from Onychostruthus taczanowskii, assembly GCF_017590055.1. Lineage (NCBI taxonomy): Eukaryota > Metazoa > Chordata > Aves > Passeriformes > Passeridae > Onychostruthus > Onychostruthus taczanowskii. The sequence goes on from NW_024500239.1 coordinate 1,876,084, forward strand.
CCTTTCACTAAGATAACACACATGTACAGGTTTGAATTGAGGAATGGCTTTTGCTTCACTTTTTGTGAATTTCTATGAGAAACACCACTTAGTATTAGTGGGAGAGTTCCAAAAACAAAAGTAGTGACTGAACCTGTGGCTGGTAAGTTACTACCTTAGTAACACAGTATTGACTGAGAATAATTACATTATTGGTTATTACATAACCAATTTCAGAGTGCAGCAGCCATCAGCTTGAATTAGCCTACCTTAGTAACACAGTACTGACTGAGAATAATTACATAACCAATTTCAGAGTGCAGCAGCCATCAGCTTGAATTAGTAAGATAAAAGCTGGCTGTTGACAAAGATGATAGAGCAGGTAGCTGTGACAAGGGGTTACTACCTTGCCTCTTGAAACATACTGAATTGGTCAATACAAGCAAGCATGCAACTAGCTTGGCTGTATTTCAGCTTTGTGATGAAGGGAAAGGAATACATTTCATTTTTGGCAAAACACCTTTTAGAAAGCCCAAAACTCCTCCTGCCAAAAAAGTGATTAAGATCACTTATCTTGAAGAGTTCCTCTCAACTCCAAATTCTGAAAACCACAGTTTCCTCAGAAGTGTTTTTAGACACAATTCAAAGCTTAGGACACTCTCTCCCCCCCTAACATATGCTGCTGTGCTTGTATCAAACACAAACTTGCCAAGAGAGGGAACTGATTAAATTACAGCCAATATGACAGATTAACATATGCCATGGCATGCACAAGCTTCACTGCTTCTGGGATTTCTGTTTTATTTGTAAAACTGCATTATCTATCTAATGTTCTGTAATCTTCATATTGAAGAGACATTTGCAGAAGTTTAACAGAGGGAACTTAGTCAGAGAGATCCATCAGACAAGACCACTCCCAATGATTTTCATTTCAAACAAAGGCCATTAGGATAATGTGCTGGTTCAGACTTAGGGACCTAGAGCCTGCAGAGAGCCACCACATCCCTTATGCAGTGATATGCTCTCCTGTTAAATCAGTGCTGACAGTTCTTGGACAGAAGAACTGCATTTCTTAAAAGGAGAAGTATTGTTATTGGACAGAGACACATGCTGAGAAGGGACAGTAAGACAATGTGAGACAAGAAGGCTCTCAAACCACAGAAGTGTGACAGACAAAGCCAGAGGAACTCTAAGACCAGTGAAGAGGCAGATACAGTTCTGCTCATATTTTTTTCAACTTTTTTTCTGGAAACTGATTAAAAAATACCTCACATCTTCCAGAGGAGTACCAGATGGATAATCTGTATTCCAAATGTATGCCCAGAGCCCATATTTTGGGATATCTTTAACTTGTAAGCCAAGAGCACATGAGACTCACCAGGTGAACAACAGTACAGCAGTGCACCAAGAACCTACAAGGTTTTCAAGTCTCTCTTGATTCCTCTTGACCCAGAAGGCAGGAACCCTTTGTTACCATTACTCATGTGTAATCTTTGGAAGTCTAAACCAAAATCTAGCAGACAGGCATGACCAGACTTCAGCGTGGACCAGATTTCAGCACAACTCAAGCAATCAAATTATGTCCTAAGTATCAGTGTTTTCTGCAGGGAGAAGGCTCTTCAAGATTGTGAATGCAGTTTGACAAAAGGAAGAAAACTTAAGACAAAAAAAAGCTTTATAAAGCAAGCTATTAGACAATGTTTTCTATAGTATCTGATTTCGTAGCATTTCATGAATGCCAGGATACAAAAAGAAGAAAGAGAAGGAACACAAAGTCCCACAGTGGGCACGTGACTGAGTTTCATATTACAATGCTAATAATAGAAATTAGAGGTACTCAGTGAGGTTCAGTGCATGCTGATTGAAGGCAATGGTATCGTAGGGTACAGGGAGATTAGATCAATTATCTCAAGGTATGTCAGGATGAAACTTGCAGCACATCTGTTACTCCACTCCAACCACTTGTGTGCCTGCTCTTTCTCCTTAGTAGACACCTCGACAGAAGAATAATTTACCTCCCATAAATTCCTATTTGTCGTGAGGAAAGCCCACATACACCTTCTGACTTCTAGGCTTCAAGAACAGGAAAACACTACAGATCATGAAAAGCATCCAACTCCAAGACAAAACTGCAGGCAGAGCATTTCTTTTTGATACTGATGCTTCCCTTGCGTGGATTAAGTTGCCTAAAATCTGTCTCTCTCTTAAGAGACAACCCCAGTTCAGAGTTACTTGATTGATTCCTATTCAAGTGAACCATCCCATGCTCCATCCCAAGGTATGGGATGCTTCCATCAGGGGCTAAAATGCCAGAGCTATGGCTTCTCATCAGTGTTGTGCCAAATCTCCCTTGCTGACTAACATCATGCACTCAACACCATGGAACAAAATGTACACTGCACTGCTACACATAGGTAGCCAGAAGAGAAACCAATGCTACAAAAAAGGAGGAAGCAAAATAAATATTTTTTGCTTAATATACTCAAAGCTGTAGTTTTGGGAAAATAACTGAAAAATGTTGCACTCTCATTTTCCTGTGTGAACTTTCCAGCAGATGAGCACACAGGGCTGCCTCTGACAGAAATCAGTTCTCAAGTTCGCAGTTATGAAGCTCAGGGAATGTGTTTCTCAGTCAAAAAACAAACAAACAAACAAACAAAAAAAAAAAAACAAACCAAACAACTCTGACCAAACCCACACCACAAGGGTTCTATAAAAAGTGCAATTAACATTTACCACATTTAAAACAATGAGACTGATAACTGTGGTAAACATCACCACTAAACTACATTTTACTTTTAACTGGTAGAGTTTTAATGAACAAATACCCCTATGCATAGATGCCAACATGGCAAATATTATTTGTGAATGAAGTGACAAAACAGAAGAACTGCTCACTGCACTGGTATTTAGTTCACCTAGTTAGTTCACCTAGTTAGTTTAGTTGGAGAATCTAACATCAATGGCTTCTGTGCACAAGACTTTTGGTGCTGTACCTATGTAAGGTTACTCCTCTGGTGTCTATGTAAAGCTATCATATACCCATCAGTGTAAAAGTAGGTCACAGCTTAGAAAACTCTGCACAACTGTCTCTGCTAGAACACTGACTACTGGAAAAACAGTCCACCCAAGATCTTTAGAAATCAGCTGATATTTTAGACTCCTGGATTGGATGAAAACATTATTTATCACGTGGTAAGTCATGAACATATTCAAGAAGATGATGATACTACCACTAGCTTTTTTGTTACTACTTTTTTGTTGCTTCTGTGTAGTGCTTTAAGCACATTACACCAATAATAAAAAATTATGAACTGAGAAGCAGTCATGGAGCTTTGCAATTTAATAGCACATCACTTAGCTACAGCTTTATCAACATCTTATTTTCCACTAAAAGTATTTTGGAAGCATGAAGGTAAAGAGCTAAGTATTGTTAAGTACAACATGTCACTGTGATATTACCCAAATTTATGTCCTAAAATAATGAACTGTCCCAGTCTTAGAATATGCAAAAAGTTGACATGGGAACATTAGGAATGCTTATTAAGTCAGAGAGATGACATGTGTTAAGAGTTCTTCCAGGAATCCACTGCCAGCAATATTAGAGTGTTTAATGAAACAAAATTAATCTTATCATCACAAGTTGGTCCTTCAAATGAGCTGTTCTGATAAGTGTACTTAGAACTATGTGGAGTATTACATTTTTTCTTATGAACTAGAAAACAAAAATGTATTTAGGTATTTGTCACCAACTTATCAAGATATTTTTGCCACAGGACAATGCCAGAGAGCGTCACCATCATAAAAATTTAGCATTTGTATTGCATTGGTGAGCAAGCCTTTCTAGATATGGTAACTGAGGAGACTCTTCTTCCCCACAGTTCTGTTTGCTGGCTGTTTCCCTTGTAATCAAACCCACTCAGGTAATAGGGACAAACGTGCTTCTTGCACAACTAGTTTCAGTAAAAATTCGTTTAAGAAAAAGTGAAAAAGTAAAGTGCTAAGTGAGCATTCTACACATCTACATTCACTTTTTATAAATAATCTTTCAACACAATGCTGTGCAAAATTAATACTTCAGTAATAGAGGTATTTCTACTATAAAGACTGTTTGTGATTAACAGACTGGCAGTACCAATATTTAACAGCATTAAAGAACTAACTTGTTCTGCTTTCTGTTACATAGATATTAGAGCAGTAGCAATTTGTGACAGGCTGAAGAGCGCCACAAGGGAAGCAACCATCATAGCACGGAAGCCAAAAACATCCCAACTGTATCTATGAAAGAGAGGAAAGCAAGGAGTAACAGAAGGAGAGACTGACTAATTACTTCAGATAAGTTCATTCAAGAGAGGAAACAAGAAGTGCTGCAAGATGAATGAGAATTTTATATTACAAGAAGCATCCCATTTTACTGCTGTTGCATCTGTTCCATAACACCAGTGAGGCAAACAGTTGTCACACTTGACATATATGGATATATTTTATATATATCTTGGATGTATTACAGATATACTGGATTTTTTTTTTTATCTCCACAGGGCAAGTCAGCACCCAAAACGCTGAAAAGTTACCACTGTGGAGCCCCGGCAGCCTTTGTGGCGGGGCAGTACCTGTGGTACTGCAGCTCCGGGCTCTGGGCTCCGATCCCTCGGCAGAGCCATCGGGCCGGGGCACGGGCAGGGCCGCTCTGCGCCCGCAGCGCTCCTCTGGCTCCTCAACACGCCCCAGGCACCCGGGGATCGACGGGACTCTCAAGTCGGGTGCTCTGCCAACGATTTGGGGGGAACACAGAAGAAGCCAAACTCGCCCTATATTAACCGGCAGCAAAGGCGAGAGCAGGGGAGCCCGCGGACGGGACGGGACCTTCCCCGTGCCCTCCCCCGCGCAAACACACAAGGCGCGGAGCGGAACAGAAGACGGAGGGACAGCGCGGAGCGGAGCAGGGCCGCCCCCCGAGGGCACGGCACGGCTCGGCGGGCGACGGGCTGACACCCAGCCCGGCACGGCCGCGCACCTTCCCGCTCGCTTTCCCCCGCGCCAGCCGCCGGGAGCAGCGCTCGCCCCCGCGCTCCCGGCGGACGGCCAAGCACCGGCGCGGGGCCAGCCGCCCGCCCGGGCACTCCGCCGCCCCGCCGAGGTGCAGGAGGAGGAGGAGGGAGGCACGGAGGCGGCCTCGGCGGCACCGCCGCCCCCGCCTCCCGAAGGCGCCCCGGCGGCGCCAACTTTCCCCGCGCCCCGCGCCGCTCCCGCCGCCTCGCCCGGTACCTGCCGCGCCGCCGCCGCCGCCCCGCTGCCCCAGGGGGCGCAGAAGGCCGCCGCGGCCGCCGCCACCGTGCGGACCGAGGAGAGCAGGTGCGGAGCGCGGGACCGCGGAGCCGATCCCAACCCCGCTCCCGCCGCCGGCTCCGGCTCGCCCGTCCCGGGCCCCCGCCCGTCCCGGCGCTGCTCTCCGCCTCGGCTCCGCTCGGAGCCCTTCGGCGCTTTCCGCGTTTCCACAGGGGAACCGGAGCGGGGTCACCGCGGATGGCGGGGCTGGAGCTGTTCCCTCGCCTCCCTTCCCGCTCCGCAGCAGCCCTGGCGGGGACTGCCCCGCCGCCACCTGTTCCCGCACGGCCGCGGTGGCCGCCGTCCCGCCCGGGTCCCTCCCTGGCCACAGCTCCTCCCGGGCCGGCTCCAGAGGCTGACACGAGCTTGGCACACCGCCGGCTGCGGACCCTGCCGGGGGACGAGGAACCGGGCGTGCCTCGTGCCATCGCCAGAGGAAGAACGGGACCGACACAGGAGGTGCGAAGTGTCACCACGGCCCGCAGTTGGTGGCACAGCCCGCCCCGTGGCCTCCCATGGCGGGAGGAGGAGGCAGGCACGGCCGCCGGCGAGGCACGGCCAGCTGGGCAAGGCGTGGGGATGCCTGTGGTGCCTCCTGCTTCCCTCGCGTCCCTGCTGCAGCGCCGTGCCGAGGGATCAGCTCCGCTCCTGCCGCAGGAGTAACTGTGTCAGGGCAGCTCTACACCCGTGCTAATTAGCTGAGCCTTTCTGCAGCGCTAATTAACTGAAGCAGAGTACCTCAATGGCCGAGCAATCCCGTGGCATGTTTTCTCCAGTTGTAAAGAAATTTCCAGGTGCTTGGTCCTTGTGCCCTTGTGCTAATGCGACTGTACATGAGACCAATGAAACAGTCTGGGTTAAAATATTCAGAAACCCTCCAAAACGGTGTGAAACTTGGATGGTGCTCTCCTGATCTGTTTTGGCCCCTGTCTTCAGCCATCTCTGTTAACTCGAATGCAGGGGTGGGAGCACGGACAGAGTGAACTGATGCACCAGAAGCTCCCTGCAAGAGACCCAGATCCAGAAAAAAAACCCCAGAGACAAACCCGAGAAAAGCTTATCAGACAATTCCTTGACATAGCTGTATTGTTTCAAATTCCAAATTGCCTTTCCAAGCTTAGTTCAGGGACCTCTATGCTGCAGTGCACAGTATAAATATATCTGCTGTGGAGATGGCACATTCCAAAATGCAACTTAGCTCTTGCCATCTGCTGATCTGTACTGCCCTTCTAGTGAGCTGTTTCTTGGGATGCCACATTCTTGGCTAGTTTGGGGAAAGTAACATGAAGGCAGCATCTCTGGTGAAGGCAGAATGGGAGCTGGTGTGAGCACGTCTACACAGCACTGCCTTGTCTGAATTTGAGTACTGCGAGGAGCGTAGCTATGTCACAGGTTTTCCCACCAGGTACAATGCTGCTGCTCAGCACAGCTGATTCATAGGATTTTGCAGATTTCCTACAGCCTTCTCTGAATGGTTCTGTCTTACACTCGTGTTCACTAATATCTACACTGAAAAATGATCTTTCCCAAATGATTGAGGAAACAATCTAATAATCTAATCTCCCATAATTTATTAAAGGTACATAAACTTAATTTTCCATGCATTTAAATCTTAATGGAATATTGACAGGCTTCATTCTATTTGACTGTTTCTGAGATTCAGAGTGAGAATTAGTTGACTTGTTAATTCTATAACATTACTCCAGAATGTGAGCTTATTTAGCTCTGCAGCAATAAGAGTGTTAAAAAGCATTGGCATTGCCATCCCAAATCAACCCGTTAGGTCACTGTGTTTCCATCAGAACTTCTCCTACTCAATAAGTGAGGATTAGCCCCATCTAACACTTTGTGTCCCATGGAAGGAAGTTAAATTTTCTTTGAACTGATACTTGGCATTTTCCAAAGTACTTTGCAAGCAATAATCATCTTTTCCTTTAGAGAGAGTGCAGGAAAACAGTGCTACCTAACAAGTACACAAGTGAACACACCACCAAGGGCCAAGCTGCTGCTCCCCACATGGAAGGTTACTGCATCTTGCCCTTCACATAGTCCCATGTAGTTCTCTAGGAGCATTAATTCAGAGGCATGAGAGCCTATCCATTCCAATTAATCACAGTCAGGGCCTGATGACTTTAGAGATGAAATATGAGTGCATTGGGCTTTTGATTTAGTGGTACAGTTCCTGGACTCAGGTCCAAATCTGTGCAGCAGAAAACTCTTTCATTACAAACATCAGAAATTCTACTGCTGGGCCTTGGAGGAAATATGTAATCCCTGTCTTCCCCTGGGTAAAAACTATTACGTATTTCACCGGGTGAAATTATTAGTCATGCCAGTGAAGAAGAGTAACTCCACTTCTGATTTAGAGTAGCAGATATAATAAGAACAGACTACAGCTTTCTATTGCACACAATTACTTTCAGCTCCAAAATCCTGTACTTGGAAAGCACTTTCCCAAATTCCTTGACTTTATAGAAAGGCGGAGGATCCTATAGTGATTAAGACCATGGAAGAGAAAAAATAATTTAATACCTAGGATTGCCAAACACAGGACACCATAGAAGCATTGTCTCTCACCAAGAGATGATTTGTCCCTCCAAATGTGGTATCAGCTTATAGCAAACACTTCTGAATCTTCTACTCATCACCTACTTGTTAAAGTTGTGCTAAATTAGATAAATATCAATTAATTTAGTGTAATTTGTTTTCCTATCACACAATGGAAAATGTGGACAGGATACTAATTCCTTGAGAATAACAACCTCAAGCCAAAAAGAAAAACCACTACTCCTCTCAGAAAAAAAAAAAAAAAAAAATCAAACAAACAAACTCTATAAAAACAACAGGATAAAAGCTGTGTCTGTTATTTTCACCTTTTGTGGCTAAGGCATTATTATTTTCTGTAATTACACAAACAAACTCTCTTTTTGCAGGATCATCTCCCATTCACTGCATGTTTCAACAGCTGCTTCACCCTTCACTGGACATGTTAATCTCTACAGACTGGATGGCTGTTCTCATACTCTTGAGTATCCAGCTGAAGACATCTAGGACACAGTTTTTCAACTAAATTTCTGAGTGTGTTTTTTCACATCTCTGAGTACTTCTTTAAATAAAAATAAATCACAACCTGAACCTCTGGTCTGTTTACTCAAAAAAAACAAACAAAAAAAAAAAAAAAAAAAAAAAAAAAAAAAAAAAAAAAAAAAACAAAAAACTCAGTTACTGATAGGAGGAAAGATGGAAAGATGTCCAGCTGGAGTAACTTTGTCAGCATCACCCAGAAGTGCTGTCACAGTAACAAACATCTCTGACATCTCTGAGGGCAGTTTGAGCAGCTGCCTAGACAGAGATCATCAGGTACTGATTAAAACCAGATGAGGAAAAAACCTGTGTTACTTTTAACATAGATAAATTCTGCAGTTAGATTAGCCAGTAGTGATTTGAGGAAAAGTGTACAACTGCTGTACAAGTGTACAACTTTTCCTTTTGAGGAAAAGTGTACAACAAAAAGCTGTTAATTTTCTATCCCAAGAAGTGTTAAAGGGCAGTGTGGATGGATCTCTGAGCCACCTGGTCTAGTGGAAGGTATCCCTGCCAATGGCAGGGTGGTTGGAACCAGATCTTTAAGGTCCTTTCCAACACAGACCCTTGTATGATTCCATAAAATATGTGTGCACATAGTGATTTTCAGGACTTAATCAGCCAAATTTATGAGAAATTTCTTCTTGTCAACAAAGGACTCCTTGCTGTCAGAATCATGGACATGCTAAAGGTACTCAAAAGATGGTTACAAATAGGGAGTTTGTGTGATTGTTTTTAATTAGCAATTCCTTATTGTAATTCTTCTTGAAAAGGCAAAATTATGATCAGTTCAGCCAGAGGCAGAAACTCATGATGTGAAACTTCATCCCAAATAATTACATTCTGGCACAGTTGTAACAAAAGCAGGATCTCTATAAGAAAAATATTTGGCAATCTGAGCTGTGGTCGCTCTGCCTTATAGATAGATCTGCCTATGCAAGCACAGAATAAACTTCTCTCCACTTCAAGAGACACTAAAGTTCTAACCACTGTCCCTTTCTCAAGCTCATTTAAAAGCATAAACCAATTGTGAACTTTCAAAAAACAAAAAAAAATCCTAAGTGGCTTAAAGTATGTTCTCACTATCACAAAACACCAGTTTAAATGAATACAGACTGGGAGAGTGAATACACACAGCCAGTGAATGTTCCCAGCAGTTAGACAGTAAATTGTCTGGCCAAAGTAATTTATGTGCTTGCACAGTCTTCATGGATATTATCCTCCTCCCACGCTTTGGCTGACATTTTTGAAAGTGCTTGCATTTACTTACAAGCATGTATAAAACAAGTCATGTGCTGATTCATGAAATGTGTATCGTGAAATATTGGTTAAACAGAGTGGAAGGGTGCCGGAAAAAATTGAAGCTGGGGATATGCCTACAATGTTCCACTTAGACCTAAACAGTGAAAGTTGTACCAGGCTGCAAAAAAGTATTTCTAAGGGAAACAATGAAAGTGCAATCAACTCAGCCATTTAAACTTGGATACATTAAAACACATAGCTGGGAAATTACTTTGCATGTAGGTGCATAAAAAAATTGAGTAATCATTTTTATATATACTTTGGTTATCTGATCAGTAGTATACCGAATATGTATTTGCATGAATATTGGCCTTTCTGTTACTGACAAGTGTTTGTCTCAAATTATCATTTTGGCATAGTCTTCCTTTACTGCTCCTTATGGCCACTCAAAAGTTTCCTCTTATTAGTAATATAAAACAAATATAAAATATGAAAGAAGGTGACACACTGATGGAACTCCTATAATTTTTTTTTCATTAAACTATAACAGTATTTACTCCAGGACATATCTTTTTTTAATCAGAAAGTTTAATTCATAGGAAAGAAGTGTCAAATAATTTTTGTTTTGTCTAAAATTTGCAAATATTTTACATTTAGCAATTAACCATGAAAAGCATATTTAAATGAATCTTATTTAAATGAACCCAGCATATATATTTAATATAGCTTCACAAGAGAAGCAACATGGTACTATGCTAATTTTCTGTAAAACATACTTCGCTCCTTTCAAAATTACCACTCCCTGAAGTAAAACAGGAGTCAATTTTAAGTTCTGCATCATTTGAATTTGAGATCGAGCATTGAAGAAAGTTGCTTTAGTTGAAGCTTAAAAGATATGGAATTGAGCCTTTAGGGAGTATTGGGCACTTTTCTTGTCGTTCTGGTTGATTGATTTGCATGGTGTGGGTGGGGAATGTTGTTGATCAGGCTGTCCATTTTAATTTTGTACTGGTTGTGTCAGCTTTAAAGTGAGGGGCGAGCGCACAAGCTTTAGTACAGACACTGTGCTGCAGGCCAAAATAAGTAAAATAGCACTATATACACTCTTGAAAAGTGTGATATTTAAGTCAACTCAGAATATCATATGCTGCAATACATTATTTTTAGTCTCATATTGAGTAAGTGCCTTCTCTTTTTTTCTTTTCCTGATTCACATGTATATAAACAAGGTGGAATAAAATTTAAAACTAACGTGTCACTGTCCTGGTTCCTTGAGAAGTACTGTTCTGAATTTAGCAGACAACCAACAAGCCTTAATAATGAGACTTGAAATGTCCCCTAAAGGAATAAGAAAAAAACCCTGAAGCTTATTTTGCTCTTCTGATTTACATTGCAAGGTAGGCTAGATTTAGCTGCCATCCTGTGTCTTACCACTGCCTGATATCCTGTAAAATCACTCTAATTAAGAGAGGCTGGACCAATCTCCTAATTTGTTGTTACATACACACCTACTGCAATCAGACTTCTCTTTTAAAAAGGCAGAACTCTGCACTTGCAAGTTCTTTGTGAACCATTTCTACCCGGGGTGTTTAACTGGGTAACTGTTTCTGCCTGCTTTGCTTGTGGCACTGTTGTGACCACTGTGAAAATCAAAAGCACCTTCCAACAGATGGCACACAGGCCAATTAGTGACAGCAGTGCTTCTGCTATTCGGTGTCCCATATGAATGGAACAAAAAGCCTTCCCTTTTGCCTGATCGTGTTATCATACAATGGTGTTCATTAACACTCGAAAATGGGGGGGAAAAAACCTGCCACCAAAAAAACAGGTCTCTCTTCCCACCCACTCCTCACCCCATGACAAGGAAACTATGTTTCAGGAGATGAGTAATAGAGCAGCTTTTTTTCTAAAGGTTACAATCAATGCAAAACAAAAAATACCCAGAAAAACCAAAAAAAAAAAAAAAGAAAAAAAAAAAAAAAAAAAAAAAAAAAGGCCAAAAAAAAAAAAAAAAAAAAAAACCCCAAAAAAACAAAAAAAAAAAAAAAAAAAAACCAAAAAAAAAAAAAAAAACCACCTTAACTATTCTTCTGTTAAGACGTTCTTAATGAAATTTGCAAATGCCTGAGCATTTTTGTATTCGGCACAATTCAGTCCAGTAGCACATTGGGTTATAATGTACCTAAAGGGAGAAGAAATGAAGAATTAGGTCTGGAGTCTGGGGAAGTCAAAAGCTTGGCTAGACTAATTGATTTTGCAGGCTGATGTTTTAAAAACCTATACAGTGAAAATACTAATGAGTTCCTTTTTTGGAGGGATGAGATGAAGTTCTAAATTTAACTATGAACTTCCAGTAACTTTCAGTAACTATGAGGTCTTTTGCTCCAGGTATTTAGGATATAAAACAGCTGGAGAAATTATCCTCCTATGAGCCCTCCAAACATGTCTCAGATATGTCTGGTGCTATTTGTTGTGACAGGCACAAAAAAAGTAGAGTGTATCAAAGAACTTAAAAGCTGAATTTTGTAGCATTGAATGTACAGATGCCCGGCTATGGAGTAAAATTCTACATTAAGCTCTTGGGCTGCTTCAACAGAGTATGTAGGGAAAGTTTTCCAGTTCATGTTGTGTTGGAGAACTATATCAGCACATTGAATCAGGAGTGCTTGGTCACTGTCTTCAGCAGAGAGATGCTGCTGTCAGTGGCTGGAAGCTCTCCCTACACAGGTACCTGTTCAATCTCACATCTCTGCCTCAGGTGCTCCAGAGAGGCACCTCTGTTCACTTGGGATCTGTTTCCACAAGTGTGCTCTTGTGTGCAGGTAAGATTTGTGTCCCTTATTTCTGGATTCTAATCAGGACCAGGTATTCTCCAAGCTGTGGTTTCACAGCCCTGTTACTGCAAATGTGAGTGTGGGCAGGAGTGGAACTCGAGGGACATAAGACTGAGCATTGCAACCCCAGGTGCAGCCCCAAGGTCTGTAGTTTGTTTGGTAAACATAAAGGGTTGAGATGCAGGAGTTTTAGGTTTCATCCAAATCCCACTTTAGACTTTCTAGATACCCATGTTGTACCTAACTTTTCATGCTGTTCATACTCATGAACTAACTCTCATGAGAAATTATCTGATGCTCTGAAAAGACTGTCGTCATTCTGTGGATTACACACATAGAGAAGAATTGAAAGAGATTGATTGAAAGGTGTTCAAATAATTCAGATTTATAATTCTGACCTCCTGGCAAACTCCTCAATTACAGCATCCCTTTTCATATTGGATTATTACATATTCCTTGTCACAAAGCTATCTTTTTGGAGGTTACTGAACTGTGTTAAAATATTTTCCACTTTTGAGAAGAAACATAACCTCCTGATTTTTGTCCTCTTTGTTACAAAACCATTTCTTAAATTCAACATGATTTCTCAAAAGTTAGTCTTTGAGGCAGCACAAAGCTATCCAGACAAAGGTGTTTAGTTTTCTTCTCCCTGAATCACCTTGTGATGGAATTTGCAGCGAAGCTGATGTCCTTGCAAGGCAAAACAGGAAAACAGGTTTTGAGTTGCTACTTTAGAGACTTAGATTGACTCATTCCTGTCCAGAGTAAATAGGAACAAAATTTATTATCCAGGTCTCAGCACTGAAAGGGCTCTCATTTCTAATTATTCCAAGCAGAGTGAGGCATCTTTTCCCCAGAGTGACCAGGTGCCCAAGCAACCTTTAGAATTACTTTATTTAGAGAAAGAAATCTAATAATTATCTCCTATTTATTATTATTATTTCCTAGCAAAAAATGAATGCCAGTATTTCTAAATGAGACATGTGGTAAGAGTGGCATCTAATGGCTCTGAAATCTTCAGGATGGTGAAGGAGGGCATACTGATTTTTAAAGGATCACATACAGGTGTTTTGCCATTTTATTAGGAAAGGTAGGAACAAACAAGGATTTTGGATGCCACTAGGCACCTAGTTCCTCTGGGATCTCTACTTTTGATGCTCAGATGCATATGGATCCTGTATGGAGCTAGTTTGCTGATGTAAAGAGTTTGTGTACTCTTGGTTGACTACCATCCTATAAATAAACAAATGTATAGCACCATCACATGTTCTTCTTTTCCTGCCTTCCACTCCATGTGAAATTTGTATAATTCTTGAATTACAATATGACATAATCACCAACATTTCCTCTGGCAGCTCTATATCTCTGTAAAGCCTGATAGCTAAGAAAAACTGTTTTCAAAGCAGAGCTGATCTCATTGCTGATGCTTGTCCATAAAGATGTTTTGGCATGATAAGATTCTGTATAAACTGATGTGTTTGTTATTGAAACAAACCTTAAGTTTTCATATCTATTCAAAAAGGAAAAGAAAAAAGATAGCAACTTCTTTACTGAATGGAAATGGCCAAGCAAAAGAATTTTTGAAATTTTCTAGTTGCTAAAAGACTATTATAAGTATGGAAAGAAAGAAATTAGAGCTGATAAGAGTAGCATATTTGGCCTTTATGCAAATGATTCCTGACACTACTCCTCCAAACCTTTCTTTATGAGTCAACAGCTCCAAGTAGCACACACTGAACACTGCTGTAACCTGGTATTCTGCTATCTGGAAATTTCAGATTAGACTCTGTTAAAAAATTGTCAAGGAACAGACCACAAAATAAAGTGGGGGTGGGGGAGTGAGGAGAAGGGGAGGTGGCAGTAGTTGCTTACAGTGGGTTAGATAGAGGCTGCTGTTCTGGTCAGAGAATTATTTAGAGCACAATAGCTACAATTCTAGGTAGGGAATATAAATGGAAATTTGAATGAAATATATACAGTTATATGACCCACTAATGACTCCAAAAAAGGGCATAAGATGAATGAGTCACTGAGTTTTAAATATAGCTCCCTGCTGCAACAGTTTTATCATCAAACAAGGCTCCACTTGAATTAAAGGGGAGTGAGGGCTATATGATGGGGTCCTAAAGCTATGCCTCAGTGACAGCAAAGGCAAAGGCTACACAAGTTGTTTCCATTATAAACAATATAAGAGAGAAGCATTTGCAAAGGGGTGACTCAGATCAGAGAGCTTTCAGTTTGACTCTGATACAGTATTCAGATAAATGCGCTCATTATTTTCTATAGCCTGTGACCTTTCCTGATTCATAAATAGTAACATTTATTTTTCTGCACAATATTTACTTTAACACTGTTACTATTGATTTCACTGTATTTCATCATTTGTTCCAACTGTAAAGTTAGGCTCACTTACTAATATAAGATCAGCAGCTTTCTAAAGGCAAAGAAAATAGCAAAGTCGTGCTAGGATTTTAACAGCTGGGAACAGAAATAGCCTTTGACACAATACTTTTAAACTATTTTTTTTTACTACATGACACAATTTGTTTTTAAAGAACTGTGATGTATCTTACAGACACATGTCTGGCAAAGCACGGTCATTAGAGAGGTAAAACAAACATAATGACTTCTGCTTTGCTGGCCACCAAAACAGCACAGGCAAGGAAGTGAAAAATTTTACAAGGTCCTTTGGAAATATAAAGCCAGAGACTACATTGCAAATGTTCTCCCATCACTTGCAGTGCTGTCTCTGAAGGTCATTTCTAATTTCAGTCATGATTTGCATGAAGTGAAAAAGTAAGTCAGATAGGCTGCTAAAAGGTTTGTGGGTTTAAGGGGTGATATATTGCTATACGAAGATTCTGCGTGCTTATATGCAAAAATATGTCACACAACTTCAAGAGATTTTCTTTGCATATTTGAAAAATTGAAAGGAAACTTCAAAATAATGATAAAAAGGTAACCTATTTTTCCCCATTTCCCCTCTCCTGTATCACATATGCATATTTCTAAAGAGATAAGAAGAATGAACTTCATTGCTGCTCTGCTGCAAATATCTGTAGAGACAAACTTAAACAGCTTTCTTTCCCTGGAAGTTTTGGCATCATTTTTCTGATATGAAACCACAAAAAGCTTCTGGTATTTAAAAGCAATTAGGAACCCAATCCAGCCAGCCTTTCTCCTGTCTCCAGCTTGAATGAATTGGCTGGCTCTTAGGAGTGAGCCCAGGATGAGAGCACAGGGTTTGCCCCTTGGCGTGGGTGACTGCTGTGCAGCATTGCCCAAGCTCATCCTGCCAGAGCAACAGAGCTCAGAGTTTAAGCTGCCCTTCAATCCCTGGTTTAGCACAAGCTGTTTATAAGCTCTCTGGTAGCTTGTTAATGGAACAGTTAACATTGATTATAATGACACCAAAGGAGTAATTAAGGGGGAATATTTTAACTGTACCTGAATTTAACTTGTCCTGTGTTGTTATTCAGATCATCTGGAGTGTATATAACCTCACCTTGAAAACATACACGTAAAGGTAGAAGGTAGAAGGTAAGAGTAGAAAAAATTGGTACAGAAATACAACAATATTATATGTGTCTTGAAAACATACATGTAAAGGTAGAAGGTAGAAGGTAAAAGAGTAGAAAAAATTGGTACAGAAATACAACAATATTATATGTGAGAGGGTGCAGGTCTGGCTGATTTCTTCCTGTCAATACCAAGACAACTGTTACATCAAGAGTTTCTTTGAGTTAGCATGTTCAATAAATTCAACCTTAGCAACTGTGCTGACAAACAGCATTAAGGTTATAGACCTTAGGTCATAAAAATCTTTCCTCCCATCTATTGTGAAATTCGGGAAGTGCAACTCAAAGGAATGGAAGAGATACAGCAGGCCTGAAGCAAATGCTGAAGAGCTTGTGATCTCCCCGTGCTTATTTATGTGATGAGTCCTAACAACAACATCGGCATTTCCTGCAAGTCACATTTGTCTGGGAGTCTTTGGAGATTTGTGGCAGAGAGGGCAATGCATCCTTTTCTGCATGCCTTTTAGGGGTTTCATGGGTCTGTCCTGGTATCCCTTGGAGTTAAATATCTTAGTGTCTCTTCCACACATGAGATAATTGACAACATGGAAAATGTGTGTTATATGTTTAGATATATACCCATGAAAATCTAGTATTTTTAAGGGCATGCAGTTTCAAATATCCCACTGTCATAATGTTCATAACTTAGTGTAGAATGAAATAAGATTTGTAGTCCATACTGGAATAGGAGTATTTAGTACATAAACTATTTCATGGGGTACCAGCTGTAGAATGCTATTGCCATTAACTTTCAACACTAAACTTCATGCAAAAATTTGGCTGATACCTGCAGTACCAAGTGCCGAAATATTAATGGAACTAGCACAGATTTTCACATCAAAAGCATGCAAATATTCAGATCTAGTTATTTACTTTTTATAGCAAAGACCTAGAAAAAGAGTCTTAAGTAAAATATTATACCTCTAATTTTTTGATGGACTTATTATAAGGAGCCTTGGTGAGTTTTGTTAAAGAATTATTTGAAGAAATTGACAGTGGTAATCTATATAACACTGGAGCAAAAATTATGCCATTTTCATATGAAGGTAGATACTTTTGAAACAATTTTTTGTACTTTGTGTAACAAAGAGAACTTGTTTCAATATAATATTTCATGCTGAAAATAACATTTCACCAAGGGTATAAGATATGAAGATTGATTTTCATTAAAATTTTCAGTCAGGAAGGCCTTGGTATATATTAAAAATCAATAACCATTTTAGTCTCTTTTTAATTTTATTTATTTCTATTCTAATAGACGATGAGAATAAGAAGCCCCCCTGGTGAAAAAACTAGTATCTTTGTATTGAAGTGGTTATTAAAAAATCACATTATGTACTTAGGGACTCTAAACTGCACATGCCTAGGTGCTTTATTCTGTGCCCATAAAGAGTCCCATGGAAACTGAAGAGGACTGTTCATATGCATGAAGTTAGTTAAAATATGCATGAAGGGCTAGTTAAAAAAATTCGTTAAGGAACCATCATTTTATTGCCTTCATATTTCCAATGAAAAGAGCATTTTGTATGGTAATTTTTTTTTTTTAATCAGACAAAACTGCTCTGTAACTCTACACATCATAGGAGAAAAATGAAATGCAGGAAATAAAAATCACCGTCAGCCCAACTGTGTAAGAAGTTTTCTATGGGACCTGTTTTTTCAATATCTTGAAGTCACTCCTCCAGATTGTATTTCAGGGACAATATGAGAGTTTAGACTTAGAAAGTGACACCAGGGATCTAAGAACAGGAAAGCATTGCCTGTCAGTCACTTCTGAGGACAACTTGAAAATGATTAATGCAACAAAATAAATTGAGCATGAACTCAAATGACTTGGTGAAGCTGAGTCATAGCAAAAACGTCTATGATGCTGACAGCCTGAGAAACCAGGCCTTTCTGTTTCATAATGGCATGAACTACTTTTTTAAACAGTCAACAGTGCTGTTTCCTGGTAACCCAAAAAATCTTCCTTTACACAGAAGACAGATTTGTGATTTACTCCACTTTAAAATGCAGGCAAAGGACCATACCTGCCCACAAACTGTATTTTTTATTTATTTTATCATTTTCAGAAATGCAACATGAGGAAATGGCTTGAAAAATAAATAGCTTGAAAGGAAAAAAACAATTTGGCCCATAGATGAGTGGGGTTCCAGATGTAATTCTAGGGTTTTTTTGCTGAAAGGAAATGAGCTTATAATTAATATAAGATGGTATGATCAACCAAATAAAACTTTCCGTTCTGAAACTGCATCATAGGAGTTTTTGAGCATATGGAATGGAGGAAAACATTTTTATTATGGTCATACATTTAGCCGAGAATGAGCAAATAGATTATATTTAAAGAGTGCTTTTTCTGGTGACTGGGAGTAAGGCTCAGAAACAAATCCCTTAAACCACTATTATTAGCCATCTCAGAGGAGAGAGATATTTTATCTGACTCTGCCCCAGTTTGAAGACCTCTCAGTAATATTAAGAAATTGAAGTAAAATTGTATGAAACTCATTTGTCCTAAATTCTAGGGCCTACTAAAGAGATCCATATTACAAGTCTAATCTAATCTAAGGAATGATGCTTTAGAGGGCTAGTTCCCTGCTCCCAAACATAAAGCTTTCTTCCCACCAGCTCTTCTCTTTTGCCCTAGAAAGGTTGTGATTTTGTTTTATATTTCAAACATAAATGAAACTCTATCATCTTAATAGAAGTTGGGAACATTTAAAATTCAGGATATAGTTTCTGCATAATGGCAGAATTGTATTGAGGCACGACCCACAAACGCCACCTTCTTTCCTTGTTGCATTAATTTGTTTGGTGGCAGTCTAGGTGTGGTCTCCTAGTTCAATTTACATTCCGTTAAATGGCTAAAGAAAAAGAGGTGTTTGTTTTTTGGTTTGTTTGTTTGTTTGTGGTGATAATCTTCCAGAAAATTCTCTTATTCAGAAAACTGCTGCCTATGTTTTCGGTACCTTGGAAAACTGATGGAAAATACCATAAATGTGTGTCAGAAAAAAGAATAGGCAACTTGTGTGAAATTGTAGTATAGCATTTCCTATGATGGCACCACAAACTCATTAATATTTAATAAAAAACCTAAAATGAAACAAATCCCATGGTGTCTTGAATGGTGTTGAAGGATTTTGAGCCAGGAAAACCACTAGTTTTTAACAGCCACAATACTTTGGATTGCTGCCACCCTTGTATTTCTAGGTTTGTATCAATCCATATTTTCCCTGTCTTTCTGTTGGCTACTTGCCTTCTTAGTACCTTACCTAAAGGGTAAGGAGTAAAGTTATGCTTGGCTAGCAGGCCATACTGATGAGTCAATATAAACTGCTTTCTTGGAGGCCAAAAATACCTTTCTTATGATGGAATCATGGAATTTTATTTAAATTGACAACTAGTACTTACAGCAAGTGTCCATGTTAAAAAATAATGGTCTGGATACTTGAGGCACAGAGGAGACAGCAGAGCTCAGGCATTACTTCCAGTGACATCCAGTCAAATGGATACACTGTCCAAGGCAGCTGCAAAGTTTAAGTTTACAGGTTTCTATTGGATTCTGAAGAGCAAAACTCAAGAAAGCAGATTTTGTAGAGAGAAGTCAGATTTCATTAGATGAACTGACCATGCTGTGCTTGGTCATAGAACCACTGCAGTGTACACCAGCGATGTCTGTTGCATCTTTCTAAATAGAAAATACATCACTCCCATTTCTGCCTGCAATGTGGGGATTTTCACAGGTCATTTACAGTGCTTGATGACGGAAAAGAACAACATAAAGCTCCTGCACAGCTCTGCTCACTTTCTAGCACTACAAGTAAAGAACAGCACAATCTCACTTTGGATGCAGAAGGAAATATCTGTTGAATAAAGTCAACACTTGAACTGAAGAGAGGGTGTGAACAACAGTAGAAAGATATGTGTGAGTAATTTTGTGCATGAATATGCTGGCTGTGGGAGAGGAGCGCTGCTTTGCAGGTGGGTAACTCATGGATGAGTCAGGAGCAACTCTGCTGACAAACCTGCAGGAAGTGTAACTCGCATAAACCCTTCACACTTAAACTGCCTTCCAAAGAATGGATGTCTGCAACAGCAAATACCCTGCCATCCACAGGCAATAAAAGTCTTCACAAATCAGAGACCTGAGATCAGTCAGACCACAAGAGCAGGGTCTATGAACTGGCCTCAAGTTGCTAAAAGAAAGTCACGAACAAAATTAACATTCTCAGAAAGAGCTGGAGGAAAAAGAAAAAGAAAAAAAAAAAAAAAACAAAACAAAAAAAAAAAAAAAAAAAAAAAAAAAAAAAAACTAAATTCACATTCTCAGAAAGAGCTGGGGGGAAAAGAAAAATTAAAAAAAAAAAAAAACCCCAAAAAAACCCAAAAAAAAACCACCCAAAAAAAAAAAAAATCCCAAAAGAAAATAAAACAAAAAAAAACCACCCAACCCTTCTCAGAGTCCTAGGACTTCTGAGAGTTATGTTATGGAAATGCTGCTGCAGGGTTTGTTTCCTTTTTTTCTTTTTTTCCCCTCTGAAATGGGAAGAGAGAATGACATAAACATAAAATTAGCTTTTAAGCTGAAAAGATCTAGTTCACCGGGGTGACTGCGAGGCTGCTTTCCCCCGTTCCGCTGGAGGACGGGGCTGACGCGCCGCTGCAGAAATCCTGTGCCGCCCTCTGCTGCCCGCGGCCCGTCCGCGCTTCCCAGCGGGAGCGGCGCCGGGCGGGGCCGGGGAAAGAGGGAAAATGCCATTGCTGCAGAAAGTGCCGATCCTGCCCCCGCTGCTCTGAGCGCCTCGGCTGGTATTTACACAGGCTTGCACCTCCGGGGAGACGCATTCCTTCGTTTGCTGGAGGTGTGCCCTTTACGTAAACCCGGACCTGGGTGTCCCCGGTAATCCTGCCCTTTCCTCTTTCCTGAGCAAAGCAGGTTTTTGTAAAGCTCCAGACTTCCAGGACTCAAGTTCTCTGTAGAAATGCCCCAAACTTGAAGCTTTCAATCAAGCAAGAAACTGGAAGTCTGGAACTCTAAGGAAGCAGAGGCTTTTCTGCATGCAACAACGCCTTTGGAAGAGATCCACGCTGCTGTTTGCATTGCAGGGCAGCCGACCAGCCTTAGTCATGGGCCAGGAACCTGTTTACACTGGGTTGCAGCGTGGTAATAACAATTTATGACTTCTGGAAATGAAGGGGTTTTGATTTGGGTGGTTTTTTTGGTTTTGTTTTAAACTGTGTGACATTAGCT
Organism: Onychostruthus taczanowskii; assembly: GCF_017590055.1. Taxonomy (NCBI): domain Eukaryota; kingdom Metazoa; phylum Chordata; class Aves; order Passeriformes; family Passeridae; genus Onychostruthus; species Onychostruthus taczanowskii. Next base: position 1,897,377 of record NW_024500239.1, read on the forward strand.
GTAAAGAAAACAGTGGAATTCCCAGCTGTATTAGCCCTGGTAAACTGAGCTGAGGGTTCGTTGTTGCTGATGCTCCTGTGGTTTCTGGTGTATTGACACTCAAATCACATGCAGTAATAGCCAAAATAGTTAAACACAAATTACAAATCCCCTATCTACAGGTCTCATTCAGTAACTGAGTTTTTCCTCTTTCAAATCCTTTCTGATGTGTATTGCAGCCTTCCCACTGCACAGTTATTTTTCAATGTCATTTTCAAGTTTTGCCTTTTTCTTTTCAGAAAGCAGCTTGCCATTTCCCAAGGATGCTCCCAAAAACTGCTTCTACTTTGCCACTTATCTTTGTTATGATGACACACTTCTATAAGTGTTTGAGCCTTACAATGTATATCAAATTAGATTCTCTGCAGAGAGGAAGCAACGTAAATTAAGATGAGGGCTTGAGAGATGTTGACTGCTGGAGGTCCTTGGCTGTTTAGCAGCCAGAAGAGCTCAAAACTGAGACTGAACAGAGGAGATGAGTTAACGTCACAGAGGGGAGCCAAAAGCCCTGAAACAAAGAGGAGGAATAAGAGTGTGACCACTCCATCATGTGGCATGTTCCTGTCTGTGTCTGTCACGATGGGAGGAGGTGCATTATTGAGCAAGCCACGCTGTTTCTCATTGCCTGTAATTACAGGTACACCCATAACTGCACACACAAGCTTATCACAAAGAGGATTTCACCTCCCTTTGGACATGAGCAATGATACTATAGTTTCTGTCATGGGCAGCTCCTTAGTGCAGGTGGAATTTGGTAGAATTCTCCAGAAAGTTGTGAAGTCTTAATTTTAGTTTTCTAGCTACAGTGGTAATCTTGTCGAAATTATTCAGTACTGTAGCTCAGATACCAGTTCTGGGTCATCTTGTGTAATGAGAGACCTCTTTACTCTCACAATGATAGCAATATTTTTGGAGACATGTGGTAATAACAGGCAGATATGCACACTATAATCCTGTCTCTATCTCACTACTCTTTGTACACATGCAGAGTCTAGGGAAAAAGAGCAGCTCCTAGTCACACACAGATCTCCTGTGTTTGGACAGTGCTGCACAGTGCCATGTGCTCTGAGACTGCGGGGCCAGCCCCCATTCCGTCTACTTGGCTGGCAGGTCTGAGGATTTACCACCCCTGCAACCCTGAGGGGGTTCAGACCCTGGATCCAAATGAGGCATATTTAAAAAACAAACAAAAACCATCAGTTCCTGTATAAGCTGACAGCAGAAACTTCAAGACCTGCAAGTTATAACTGCTTATGACTTACTTCTGGGTGAAGTCTGGACCTGTCCTACGTAACTATAGCCAGTGTCCATGGCTGTCATTTTTCTAGCCAAGAGCTAGATTCCTAGCTTTTCCCTCCTGTCAACTGAGTCCTTGGATCTCTCCTTGGCATTTCCTACTGTGATAACCATTTGGCTCCTTGATGAAGCTGTCAGTGTGCATAAGGACTTGCTGGACTGGGGGCTTAGGGTCCAATCCATTTCTTCACTGAAGGTAAGAGGAAACTTCTTCCTGACATTGCTAAAAGTGCAAAGGGACTAGAGCAAAATGAGGGAGACTACACTCCACATCTTCTTTCACAGCTTTCATAGCTCCCTGAAACTGGGTAAAAAAGTAGTTCTCCTTCACCACTGAGCAATAAAATCATCACAGCCAAGTAAAATTAGTTTTTTCTTTGGTGACATGTAATGAAATATAGCTGGACCAGCAAAGCATATCAACAGCCTTGATCAAATACTTATAACACTGTTATTTTCTAGTTTTATTTTCACATTTCCTAAGATAATGAATGGGAACAGGGTAAATACATGCACAGATTTTCAACTGAGGTGTGTTGCATAAGTTTAATATGGGTTTTAAACATGCTTTAATGAGCAGTTTGAAGGTTGCTACCCCACTGACTTCTAAATTTTAGGCTCAAGGTCGATTTTATGCTCTTTCAGTTTATTCTGAAGTACACAGTAATTGCTCCTATTTTTATCAACTAACAGTTGAAATTAACATATATTTGATGCTGATTCTTCCATTTGTTTCCAATATAGGAATAAGATTTCCCCCATATGCATTTGGCGGCATTAAACCTTAATTAGAAAAATGAAAGAACAGATCTTTGAGAATTAAGTTAACATTTGCTAGCACTTCATTAACTAATGCCAAATGCAGGAAGGAAGCAAACATTCCATTCTTTAAGAAAGTTAATGAATGTTAGTGCATTATTATATGGAAAAAATAGCATAGGAAACATTATCACAGGCAGAAAGTGTATTATTCTATTCTGATACCAGAGAAGGAAAGGGAAAGCAAACTCTAACTGCAGTTTTGACCAGCTCATACAGTTACCACTGCTGTTTTACAGTAAAATTTGCATTGTACTTGTTTCCAACAGGAACAAAAAGCATCTGGGTCTGAGTTTACCCTTTTCTTTCCCTGGCTGCAGCAAGCACTGCCCATGGTAGGGGTGACTTCAGCTCTGCCTGCTCCCAGTGTGCTTGCAGACCCAGGGAGGTGCCAGGGTTTGCAGGCTGGCCTGTCTGCACTGTGCTTGCTGCTGCCACTGCTGTAGTTGAGCTCTGAGTGACCTGCACGGATGCAGCCAGCCCTGGCTGCCCAGGGCTGTGACTTTTTTATCCACAGAGTCATCTAGAGAGTCATGCTGCAGATAACCTAGTACTGGGGAGTGAGTGCCAGCCTCTGAACAGCTATGATCTCAGAGATAAAACCAAGCAGCCTTCCTCTGCTCCCAGTTATTGCTATCAACCAGCCACTGACTGGGACCCTTGTTGGCCACAACAGTGCTGAAATCCAGTGTTAAGTGCTGCTGTGGTGGCTGTGCCTCCCTGGTGATCCCTGCCTTCCCGCTGGCCTTGGGACTGGTGACTGGGCAGTGAGCTGCTCTGCACACATGTAGAACAATACACCCATACATATCCCATCATCTGCACACAACTGTTTGTAAAGCTGAAATAGCAATAGTCACACTATCCCAAACAGAACTATAGAATGTGTAATGCTTCTCGGGATAAATAAATCTTGAGAGTCACAGGGAGCTCCAGTAGCAGAGGCTATTCATTTCAGAAAGGAGCAGGGGTGTAAATGTCATGGCCTTTTAGGGACTGCATGCTTTGAAGGAAGATGCTATCACAACATTGTCCTTTACCTCTTCTTTTCTCTTAGAGCTTTCACGAACCTCAGTGCTTTTGTGCTTAGCTGAAAGGAAAATGCACATGAACATCATACACTGGGTTCCCCAAACTCATAAGGCTGTAAAGCTCTCTGTGTTTCAGGATCAAAAGACAGGACCTTTTATTTCCTCACCCCAGTGTATGGCCTGATGAGAGTAAGTACAACTTCATTTCAAGGGCTTCAACTTTTCCTAGCTTGTTACGGTGCTAAATATATTTCAATCACAGCAATAAACAAAATGTCCAGCACCTTGTGATAACAAATCCCAAAACTATTGCTGTGGAAGTTGGATCTTCAGAATTAATCAGGGTAGGATTTAAATTATAATTGCATTTTTCATGCATACCTTTCAGTAATCTGCTGATATTTGTATTGGTAAAGAAATGTTTACAGTGCTCAGTTGCTCAGCTGGATTCCTGCATGACCTTAAGAAAAACAAAAACTGACGGCAATTAGTATCTGAGATGGATCCAGGCTCTTCTCAGCAGTGCTGAGCAATAAGATAATGGGCAAAAAATGACACTCAGGAAGTTCCACCTGAATATGAAGAACTTCTTTACTGTGCAGGTGACTGAGCAGTGCAACAGGTTGCCCAGAGAGGTTGTAGAGTCTCCCTCACTGGAGATATTCACAAACCATCTGGACACAATGCTGTGCAATGTGCTTGAGCATGGAGATTGGACCAGATGACCCACTGTGGTCCCTCCCAACCTGACCCATTCTGAGATTTTGTGAAATATCACCTTGGGAAAGGCTGGTCCCTGGATAAATGCCTCACTGCCTGGTTAATTTGTAACCTGTCCACTGGAAAAACTCACACTAGGAAAGGTAGGTCATCACTGAATGCTGGGCTGCTACTTCACACACAGGTTTGTGGATATTCCTGATGGTGATTGGAAGCTATGGCTTGGTCTGGACTTGCCCAATCCTGTGTATTAGGGACACATTCTCTTCAGGCTTGGGTGGGACTCCTGAAGACTTACACTTGTTGCTAAGCAGTAATCTATGTGAATTTGAAGTCTCTTTGGAGAAGAATGATGATTTAGGTGCTGTACAGAGATAGTGTAACCCTGTGGCTTTTTCATCTCTATGACAACTGGAACATACAAACTGATTGCACAATTAGCAGGGAACTGGCATTTAGCCCTGTACTGGATCCTGTCCTGGAAGAAAAAGGGCATTTCTAAAGGCATAAACTGTAACAGGGCCAACTAGCAAGGAAGCCTGTAGCTTCTTCCTCCTGCTCTGCACCGGCCTGGGCCCTGGTGCTGGAGGTAACAAGTGGGAAAAAGGGTGTATGAAGTGCACTCCAGGACATGATAGCTCTGAAACCTCCAGCATTTCTCCAGGAAGAGAGGGAAGGGAGGGGGCAGAACACACCTTCAGCTTCTACCTTTTCTATGTGCCTTGATCCACAGGGTGAACTGGTGTGAAATAGTTGGGTAGCCTTAAAAGAACAGCTGCTCTTTTTTTAAAAAATAGATGTATTTATTTACAAAATAACTCCAACACCGATTCAGTGACAACCACAACATTACCAATGGTCCCAAAAGTAAAGCCACAGCTTAGACTGGATGTACAGCTAACATAATGCATGAAAACTTAATTGTTCATTGAAGCCAATGATCATTTCAGTGGCTTCATCTTATGATACCTGGAGAGAAAACCTAGTGGCAAAGCCATTGGGAAAGAAAGGACAAAAGAAGGTTAGTAACCTTCACTTTGAGGTTGTGTTTTGTTTATTTTTCTTTTTTTTTTTTTTTTTTTTTTTTTTTTTTTAGTTTCTGCCTCAAATCAAAATTGGTTAATGATGTCCTTCACTGTGAACAGTAGGTCGATTACTGTAAGGATTACTTTTGTCTTTAATGAAGTGAATCTTACTGCAATTGCTCCCACTCAAGGATATTCTAATAAATGAATTCTCACATCCTAATGAGTTTCAAGCATATTAGAAAAATGTGAATAAATAAAAAATCCAAAAATATTTTTTAATTACGTGGGGATTTTCCCCAAAGTGAGTCCATCTCAGACAGGAATGTGGCTTTGAATACCTGGTGGTTTAGGAAGAACCATTTCCAAAGGGAGTATTAGAAAATTCATCTTTTGCAGGTGCTACACTCATGGCATCAATTAATTAATGAAGCTGGAAATCAGCACAACTTTAGTACAGAAATAGATAAAAAGCAATTAAACACAAGCATCTTAAATAGAAAATCTGATTTGTTTTTTCTTCTTGGTTATACCAGAGTAAATCCAAAATTAGACTTTGGGTTATAAAACCTTCCTGAAAAATAATCTTTCCTATCTGCACAATTAAGACTGTGAGATGAAACATACCTTAGGCAAAAATCCCTTAGTTATTGTGAAGTATCAAATCACCACTGAAATAACTGGAGCTCTCCTGATAAATCCCAGCAGAGAGCCTGAACCATCCAAGTTTCTGTGCAGAAGAGAACTGCAGTTTGACACCTGCCTATTCTATAGCTATTTCAAAACCCATGTGACTTCACCTGAAAATAAAATGAACCAAATCCAAATTCTTCAGACATTCTCCTTGCTAACCTGCCAGTCTCAGTTATCCTGTTCTTTGCTTCTGACTTTTGCATTTAATAACAAGTCTGATCATCTCAGCTGAGTTAAATTGCTGGGGTTTTTTTGGTGCAGTAGCTAATCCATCTTTGTGCAGCCATGCAAAATTATCACCAACAACTACCACAGAATTAGACCTCAGCAACAAGCCAACTAAAGCTGTGAGAATGTGTCAAGCGCCTCTGAACTCTTGTCCATAGGGCATAAATCCAAGGTGGCAAATCCAACCAGACTTCCATCTGAGTGGGAGGAAGCATTGTTAATTTGATTAGAAAGTGGCTAAGGTGCCCATTCCTGCTACCGCTGCTAAAATAATAGTAGGTAAGGGCAAAAAATGAAGATGACACATTTGCAAACAATCTAAAAAGAAGCAGTCCTCAAATTTACCTGCTCCACAACCTTCCAATGCCTTTACAACAAGGGATGTGGGTTTTCTTATGACTGTTTTTCCAACAATAGAAAATGACTTGATGTCAACTTCTGTTTTTGAATGGCATGAACCGAGTTGGGTGGAGGAGGAAGGAGCCAGCCAAGAGGAAATTTGAGGCTTTTTTGTTTCTCGCTGTAAGCAGGTATGCGTTGACTGTACTGCTTCCAAAGGCGTATGCTGCAACTCAGCATTAATAATAGCTCTCAAAAATGTGGCTAAACCTGTATAATACACAAGGTGTAGTCATAGCACCTGGTAGGACAGCACCCATTATAGTGCAACCTCAAGATGTCTAAGTAGTAAGTCCTCTGCCCTCTGTAAGTCCACCACATTTGCAACCTATTTGCTCCCAAATTCCTCTGTCTCAGAATGAACCTGTCTAATAAAGGCAGCAGAAATCAGGGTCATGGGATTTCCCAACAAAATATTTTTACTGGAAAATTCAATTTCTGAGAACTAAAATGGTCCTCCAAAATGTAACTGTTAAAGAACAGGGAAATAAGACTTCCTGAGAAGATACTCAGTGGGGTCTGGTGCTCCCACATCTTGTAATGCTTGTAATTACTTGCGGGTTTTTCAGTCAGATTCCTGCACAGCCTTGCCACATGGAGTGAAAAATAATTCCCAAGGTTTCTGCTGCAGAAACAAGGGGCTGGTGACCCTGAGGTTTTATTTTCACTGAGCCTTAGCTTTAGACTCTGCAACTCTATGGGGCTGGAAAGCCTCAAATCCCTGTTGATTCAGAGGTTTCCAGACTTATCTCATAGCTGGGCCCTCCTCTCATTGGATCTTAAAAGCCATGTGGCAGCAATGAAAAGTGAACTTTCAAACTCAATTTTATTCCTAAACAAAATATTTTAACTGTTTCCAAAACTTTTTTTTTGGTAGGTTTGGGTTTTATGGGGCAGGGGGTTGGGTGTTTTTTTGGTGGGTTTTTTGTTTGTTTGTTTGCTTTGCCACTGTGGAACATTTAGAACATTTTTTTCTCCATTTGTCCTCACTTGGTGTCTTTGGATTCCCAAGAAGAAGGAGAAGTATCATTCTCACCAGCTTTAATCAAAGAAAAGAAAGAAAGAGAAAGAAAGAAAGAAAGAAAGAACTCACAAAACTGTAGTATGATTCCCTACTTGGGAAAGCTGTGGAGCTTTCCATCCTAACAGTGGAATTGCATCATTGGTTAGAAACAACACTCAGAATGGTTTTGCATTGAAAATACAGATGATCAGAAGAGCTGTGGCCTTTGTCATCATAATCAGAAAACAAAGAGTTGATCCTGTTATTTACATAAGATAAAGATTTGTGTTTCCCTTCTTTTCATTTAAGTGCTTTTTTTGAATATTGGCCAGTGAATGAAGAAACTAGTTAAGAGATTTCAGATGATGTGAAAAGAATGAAAAAACTACACTTTTTTATTCATTGAATTTTTTTCACTAAACAAACTCAAATTGTGACCTTTTATTCAGATTCACTAAATTTTTATTTTGGAATATTGTGGAGGACGTAAAAGTTGTCTGTGATACACTTTGGTGTCCTAAGAAAATAAGGATTACATTATCATTCTCTCAGTGTGTCTCTGCTTGCCTTTCCTCCTTCTCTCTTCCCACACCCCTGAAAGGTTTTGAATCTAGTTTTGATGAAATGTGTCAGAAAGTTCTACAATTCTTACAGTCTCAGAAAAGTAGGCTTGTGAGTGAAGCTGGAAAAGAAACACTACTGATAGACCATTAGGGGTATATGAACAAATATAAATCTTATTAAATATGGAAGAATCTGCACCAGAATTTCTGGTTATGGTCCCACCACTTACAAATGAGCTCATCAACAGTGTTGGGGAATTCAGGTTCTCTGTGTTATGTGTTCTGGCTGAACACATAATGCAAAACCAAAGCTTTTAAAGAAACAAGAAACAGAAAAATAGAGACAAGGATAAGGCTCTGAAGAAACACTAGGGAAGACAAATATTCAGGAATTTTCTTCAGCTAGGAATGGTCTAAAAGGATGTTTTCTTCTCACATTTGATCACAGAGAAAAAAAAAAAAGAAGAAAACGAGTCCAAACTGTTTTTATTTAATCTAGAAATCTACTAGGCTGAATGGTCTGTGAGAATTATGGAGAAGTTTGAATTCCAAAAAGGCAGGTCCTGAAAGACAAGAAAAAGCTTCCCCATCACACAGAACATTGATCCCAGAGAGTGATGGAGATCTAGGCTGAAAACATGTGCTTTCAAAGAAGTATTCAGAGATAGAACACTAGACCCATTTCATCCTCTTTTATAGTGTACTATGACTGTGAATAGAAGAATCAGTCATGTTTTGAAAAAACTTCACAGGTTATTAGTTAATCACTTATATGTCTTCCACAGGAGCAGCCTTAAACTTCCAAGTGCAGCTGGGCTTTGCCCTGAGCTAGGCAGGGAAGATGTGGCAATACTGGGATCCCACTAGGAATGGTTGCACTAGGGGCTCATACAGCCCAGGGCAGAGGAAGAATGAAGACTACACTTGAGAAGGGTTGAAAGTAGGGTTTAAAAAAAAAAAAAAACAGGTTGCATTGCAAGCCTGAGGGAAACTTGGTATAAAGCCCAAAGCCATTTAAAAAGCAAAAAACCCCAAAATTGGAAAAACATTAAATGATTAAATGATTAAATGATGTCTTTAAATGATTGACAGAGGAAAGAAGACATTTTTTGGAGCAGCTCCTGGTGAGCTCCCACTTCACCATTTTCTCTTCAAAACACAACTCTCCACTCTTAGTAGTTCTCAGCCAGGTTTGCTGCCTGGGTGTGCAAATCAGAGGGATTGGGGGCAGTTCAGAGCCAGGTGACAGCGTGACTGCCTGTACAAGGCAACAAAGCCAGCCAGGCTGTAGCGAGTGCTCTGCAGCCACTGCCCATGACAGTATTCCCTCATAGTAAGCAAAAGCAGGATAAACTGGTCTGCAATTACCAAGAGGGTTAACTCACTCCTTCTAACATAAACATAGATCTAAAATGAGATTATATTACATCAGAAACAAGGCAAAGTTTGAGGATATTTGTTGAAAATTGGCCTAATGACTCTTTTGTCATTGTAATTCACGCCTTTCACCTTGCTAATATCCAGCAATTGCAAATTGGCATACTACCAGAAAATGAAAGTAGTATCTTTCATTTGTCCTGTTTGCTTTATCTGCTCTTTCCCCTTCTTTCTCAGGTACTTTTCAGACATGATGGACTTTCTTTTAGAAGCTGCTAGTCATTTCCAATTTGTGACCACTGTACAGCCAGCTGCCTGTTTGCCTGTTTGTTTTTATAACAGGAGCCTTTTTTTTTTTTTAATTTTTTTTTTAATTTTTTTTTTTTTTTTTTTGCTAAGCTAATGACATTGAAGTACCTCTGCAGCTCTGTGCATTTTACAGTCCCTGGCTGACAGCAGATTAAACCAAAAGAAACCACACCTACATGTGTCCTATACCCACCCAGGACACATGGCCCCCAGGCATTTTGTTGAAGACAACAAAGAAACTCATGAGGACAATTTCTGGAGTTAAAAGACATTATCAAAGGTTTTCTAAAGCTGTCATGGAGCCAGTGGCCTGACCCTGCCTTTCTAGAGACTCAGAAGGGAGCCCAGGCCAAGAGGCGACGTGCCCAGGTGTTCCATACCTGGGATACAAGGGGTTTCCAGCCATGAGCACCTCCACTGTGGGGTGGGGGAGCACATGGTGGGCAGTACGTGTGTTGGTGTGGGGATGAAACCCTGGAGAGGCAAAGAAGGAAGGCAGCTCAGGGTGTTTTGGAGGAGTTATTGCTGAGCTGGGCTGGGCCCCAGCTGCCTGCCTGCTGTGCCTGGTCCCCTCCCACAACCGACAACTCAGAGCCCTGTGGAAGCTGTTATCATCTGCCACCATGAATTACTCGCAGAATTTCGCCTCCCTTTGGTCCTCCAGCAGATGTCTTGTGGCTCAGATTCAGGAAAATCACTACACCCATCTTGGACACAGTAGACAGATCTTCCAGTGGCACAGAAGCAAGGAAGGAATTTGCCATGCCCTTATAAAGACAATTTTTCCATGTACCCAGAATCACATGGACTGCAGGGTTAGGAATTGCCCTGTTTCAATTAACACAGGCAGGTGGTGCTGCCACTGTGCCCTGAGGGTGTTGGTAACATCTCCTACACCGATATATCTTTGTATTCTATAGTTTGTTATTTATTAAGTATTCCTTTCCAGAAGAATCATCAGATCAGAGAGGAGAGGAGTCCCCTTTGCCAGGAAGCTTCTCCTCTCAAGATTCCAGTTTCATGAATCAGATTTCTGTTTAACTCATTTTTTCTGGCACAAAATACAGCAGATTCATTCCATGCAGACAAGTAACAGCAGAAAAGAATGCAAGCATCTTTCAGGGGGGAGTAAGCTAGCATATGAAGAGAAGAAGCTAGAGTAACAAGTCCAATTTGATAGCTGTCTTTTCTTCAAGCACACAAAACTTGCCAAGTAGATGCACTCTGCTGTCAGTTTTTAGCTTTCTTTCTCTTCCTTATCACTCTGGTAGGAATCAACACTCATGCTTTGTAAACACCTGCTCCCCAGTTTAGGAAAGAACTATGGCTATGGGGGCAGCAGGAAGAATTTGCAAGAGTTTTGTTACAGTGCTGACATGCTCTCAGTGGATATAGGGGCATACTTGATTCAATCAACATCTCACAGACCTGTTTTCCTCCCTGGGCTACACAAGATTAAATCTGTTAGAAGGTTTGGTGGAAATCTTTAAAAAATACGTGGTATGAAAATACCAAATTGTGAGTCTGAGATTTACATGCAGCCTTGCCTTTCCAGTGAGAGGCTGAGGTACATGCTGTTTGCTTACTCATCACAGTAACCAGTCTGGTGCATCTTTCCAGGTTTTCAATATTAGATTATCTGAGGATATGAAATCAAATTGGGAGAATGAGTCAGCTGATAGATTATTGCCTACTAAAGAAAAAGCGCAGGAATGTCATATTTGCCTACAAAGAACCACGTGTACCTATGAGGTTGTAAAGATGATAAGCATGAACTCGATTACTGCTAATATGCTCTGCTTCATGCCTCAGATATTTCTTGTATATAATTTTTGTCAATATCTTAGAGTTGACAAAATGTTTCAGAGAAATTAAACTGATGAATACTGTTTTACCGGCCTCATTAAAAATTCAAGCAATAATACCACAATAGCAATGAAAGTTATTGTTAAAAAACCAAACAGTTCCAGCTTAATGGTATCAAATACAATTAAGAAAATGGCATATTAACTCCAGTGTTAATAGGAGTACATTTTATATTGCTAAAAATCTTTTTTTTCTATTATGGACACCACACCTAATTTTCTCCTTTTGTAGAGCTGAAAATTAATATTTCACTTTACACATATATGTTATATATTACCAGCTGGAGATGGGACAAATGATTGCTGTCTGGCAGTTGCTGCTGCTGCTACGCTTTTACACAGCAGAAAAAACAAAAAAAAGAAAAACCAAAAAAAAACCCCAAAAAAACACCAAACCAACAGTAGAAAGGCTGAAACGACAGTGGTAATCAATTAATTGTCCCTCTGGAAGCTGGAAACAGTTGTCCATTCTGCCACTAGGAGCCTGTACATTCTCCCTCTCTTTTTCCTGACCTGCCTGCAGTATAGCAACTTGACAGCTCCTCACAAGTTTTCCCTCAGGTCTGGTCTGACCAAGAGAACAGATATGGTGGCCTCACTTTGCACTTTGCAAGGAGCGTTCTTCTGCATGCTGTCCTATGGGGCAGGGACATCAAGCTACAGAAGGTCATTCAAGAAGACACATCAGGAGAAACCTGCTCTTCTTTCCCCTGATGTGGCCAGAGCACTTTAGCTATAAATACCATAATACCAGTGGGGCTCTTCAGGGAGAGTTGGAGGGAATCAGAGCAGCAAGGTGTGTAAGATGAGTAAAACTGCAGGACTGATGCAAGGTGTTAGCTGAGGTTCACCAGGTAACAAAGACTCTGTTTCCACGTAGATTTGGATTGAGCCCTCGCAGCCTTCATCGGAGTCCACAGGCAGTGGGAAGTCTGGCACTTCCCCATCAGGAGCATTTTGGAGTTAAAAGCCATCTGTGGAAGACTGATTCTGACTGGAAACCAAGTGCTCATCAAAGGCAATGAGTCCCTCCCACAGGACGTAGTCCTTCAGGAACGGGCTGCTCCCGTGTGGGTCTCCCAGGGGTCACAAGTCCTGACAGCAACCCTGCCCCCATGCCGACTCCTCTCTCCACAGGTCCCATTAAGAGCCTGCTCCAGCCTGGGCTTCCCATGGGGTCCTTCAGGTGCGTCCCCCTGCTCTGGGTGGGCTCCTCCATGCGTTCAGGTGGATCTCTGCTCCACTGTGCTCCTCCATGAGCTGCGGAAGCACAGCTGCCTCACCATGGTCTGCACCACAGGTTGCAGGGGAACCATTGCTCCAGTGCTGGAGCACCTCCTGCCCCTCCATCTCCTCTGACCTTGGGTCTGCAGGGCTGTTCAGCTCACATATTCCCACTCCTCTCTCTGGTGCAGTTGCTTTTATGCTGTAAATTTTCCCCCTTCTTAAATATGTTGTCCCAGAAGTCCTGCCATTGCTGCTGACAGGCTCAGCCTGGGCCAGCAGAGGGTCCATTTTGGAGCCCCCTGGCACTGGCTCTATCAAACATGAGGAAATTTTCTATCAACTTCTCACAGAATCCATGCCTGTAGCCCCCTCTCTGGCTACCAAAACCTCACCCTGCAAACTCAGTACAGCATTCCCCCCTTCTGACCTCCCTGGGGAGAGGCTGGTCATCAGTCCTCACCCAAGGTCTTCTCCTCTCATGGCCAGGAGCAGAGCCCCCAGTGTTCATCAGTGAGAGGAAGCTGATATTGCTCAGAAACAAAAAAACTAATGTGGAAGCAGCAAGGAACAAACAGCAAACTATGATACTGAGATGTGGAAGGAAGACAACTTCCCTGAGTCCTCCTACAACATACAAACAAATGCCACAGGCCAAATCCAAAATGGCAGAGCAGAACCATAGTTTCCATAGGCTTTTCTGTCACAGAAGCCATGCATTGAAAAAGACTTAATGGGCAATAGCTTCCTGCCATCTCAGATAGTTACAAAACAAGAGGGATGCAGGTGCTGCCAGCCTGTCCTGTGCCATGACCATGGTGGCAGTCACACGGCGTGCCTGGGGAATGCCACAGTTCCAGAGAAGCAATGGTCCCTCACTGCTCCTGAAGGTGATCTCCATGGATAGAACAACACCTTCCTACAGCCACATGCCTTTTTCTTCCCCCTGGATAATTTCTCTCTAGCAAAGCCTAGCAAAATTTCCCAGTATTGCTTTCTCTGAGCATGAACTACTGGTAGGATAGTTGACTAGCTCCTACCTGCGGGGAAGGCAGGGAGGAAAAGGCATGCTCTCTTTAATTTAATAAGTAAAATAAAATGGAATAAAAATGAAAAATATTTGTAATGAAAGGTGGTTTTTTTGTGGTTTTTTTTTTGTTTTTTTTTTTTTTTTTTTAATCAATAAAGAGGAAAAATCCAAGTAAGAATAGTGTCCCAAATAGTTCTGCTAAACTTAAAAACTTCCACTTGAAGAAAAAGAGTTACTGGAAAACATTTCTGAGGCCAGAGAGAATTCTGTGTTTATTTACAGGCAAAGTTCAAAAGATTAATCACACACAGTCTTTGATATTTTATCATGCAAAAGAATAATCCTGATAAGAAAAATGTTTTGGCAAGAGCACCCTCACTGTTGAACACATGATGGTTACTCTGGAGGAGGGAACAAGATCTAACTTGTTGAAATGGCACTGTAAATGCAGAAGAAAAGCAGGTTTTACTGAACACTGGTTCTAGACACTTACATTGGTTTTTGTCCAATTTCTTGGACTGCCTCTCACACAGCACCGGTGGGAGGAATGAAAATAGAAAAGCCATCTCCTTCATGCCATTTATTTTTCCTCTTTCTATTTCCTGCTGGTTTTATCATTGGGAAAGAGTTCTCCAGGGGGGTCATAAGGCCATTTGTCTCTGAATCATAGAGAACAACAGGCAGTTCAGTGAAAAGCCACACTGGGGGAAAAGAGATCCAAACCACAAGCCATCAAGGTGAGTTAGTATTTCCGCCCCTGGTTTTGCAAGGGATTAACTATTAATAACCATTTAACTAATCCCTGCTTTGCTTGTACAGCTGAAATATTAATAATAGCAATCCATACATCTTGTAGATCTGTTGTATTTCCTCTGTGGCAAGTCTGCAACAGTGAATATAGCTCCAGGTTGCTTCTATATTACTGAAACTCACATCATTGTGCTTTTCTGACCCTTTTTCCCCATTATCATTAAAAAGAAAAAGGAAAAAGTGTTTTCTTCTACTCAGACTCTGCTGTCACTCTCCATTCCCACCATGTGTTATTTTCCTTCTCATTATCTCAGCCACAACAGTAAAAGCACAGAATGAAGCACAGACAAGAAGCCTGGAGCTATCTTAGAATGCCTGATGTCACAAGAATTACCTAACTAGCCAGCTTCCCTTTGCAATCAGATTTGATAGGATACTGTGGCTGGAAACATGTAAAGTGTTTTTAGTTCTGACTTTACTTCTGCCTCTCTCTTGTTTACATATTTTTTGTCATATCTAGAAGTTTATCTTCTTTATTTTGATTTCAAAAATATTCTTATTAATGTTTTAGGTTGCATGAATGTCTGAGGTTTCTGGAACAGACTAAACCTTGGTCTTCAGGAGAGCCCACAACTTCTAGTTCCATACTAAAAGCCTTTTAGCCACAACCCATAAAACATGCACCACTATGGAAAATTTTTATTGATAGCCTTTTTTTCCTCTCCTGGTTAGGAGGTACCTCAAACTTCAGGACAACTTAATTTCTAGCCTAATAAATGCTCCTAGTGCTATTAGCTGCACCCCAGCTTCATCCCTGTGTCTCCTCAGGATGGGAGGAAGGGTAGGGAAGGTGGGCATCCATTGCCTTCCTAACAACACCAAAGGAGGTGCAGGGATTTCAGCCACAGGGGTCTTGGAAACAGGCCAGCTGCTGTATGTGGAAGCCAAGGGAAATGCTGATAGCAGTCGCAGTATTTTGATCTGTTGTGGTCTCATAATATGACACCAAATAAAAAAAAAGACAACTACATCAGATTTGACCTTTTCCAATTCTGTTCTGTCCATTATCAAGGACACTTTTGGCTTTCATCTCTCTTCAGTTAATATGTACCTCCTTAGCAAATGTTTTATGAATCCTATTGGTTTCTGTGCAGCAAAAACAAAAGTTAAAAGAAACCAAACAAAAGGAAATGGCTTGGCTTTTGAAGTGTTGGGTCTTTTCATTATGTTTTTTTTTCCTTTTTCTTTTTAAAATTTTTTTTTGATCTCTACTTTATTCTCTTGTCCTGAAATTACAAAATTGGTTCCCAACTTGGAACACAATTGTTTATGACAATAAATCAGTTGACTTCACTGTTTCAGTGCCATCCAAAATGACTTTGCAATCTGGAAAAAAATAATTGTTCTGAGGAGAAAGGGAGCAATGGACATTTCCCAGGCTTTTTTGACCTTCTGAGCAAGAATTGGAACTTGCCTAGTGGTTTAGATGCTAATCTATCTACCCAGTGTGTGGGTGTGCTCTGAGTCACAGCCAACATGTGCAGTCACTTCTAAAACAGGGCTTCCTAAATATTTTTGTAAGGGTAGCTTTTGTTTAACTTTCATTTGGCAGAGTCCCACATTGGGAACAGTCAAAAGCTCAGGAAGGACCATATGTTGCATGTAGAGCTGCTAAGGACAGCTTCAAATCAAAGAAAGTTTTCAAGTCTTTTTCTCTCAAACTGAAGAAGAAAAGACTCACCCTTCTCCCTAACATGATTCAAGATATTGCTTTTTTCTCACCCACTTGCCAGAAAACCACATCTGTCAGACTTCAAGTGTGCAACAACTGTCTGTCCACAGTGAAGATAAATGTCTTTTTGTCTTTTTTGTTGTTGTTGTTGGGGGGTTTTCATTAGTTTTGATGTTTGGGGTTTTTTTTAGTGTTTTGTTTCATTTTGGGGTTTTTCTGTGTGTGGGTGCTTGTTGCATTTATTTTTTTAACCCATGTCTAGCTACCAAAACTCAAGGGGCATTCTGCTGAGGATGTTCCAGGAAACTATAACCTTGTGTGAGCTTTCATTTTAGGGTTTTTCTGTGTGTGTGTGCTTGTTCATTTATTTTTTTAACCCATGTCCAACTACCAAAACTCAAGGGCATTCTGCTTAGGATGTTCCAGGAAACTATAACCTTGTGTGAGCAAACAGGATACAGTGGCCATACAGGCAGCGGGTATGCAGAGATTTCTGCAAGGAGAAGAATTTTTTTTTTTATATTTTTCTGCCTGTTACATAACTGGGAATGGGGATAATAAACATGTTTCAGTCAAAGTATCAGAGGTGTTACAAATTTCTTTCTCTCTAGAAGGCCCTGTTATTAACCCAGTTACTCCTGGTAATAATGCCTGCTGCTCTGCAAATAAGCCTGAAAAATGCACTGGGGCCAGATTCAATAAAGGGCTTTGGTGACTCAGCGTTAAGTTGGTGTAATACCCCGTGTTTAAGATCTCAGGCCTTTGAGCAGAGTCTGAATCCTGAGCAACAGATCTATAAAGTGCACAAAGAGTGTTAGGATCTAGCAATAACAACCCCAAGGAGCTTAGCATGTACCTGCACAGACCTAGCCAATAAAGCTGGCTGGGTGGGGAGAGAAACCTTAAAGCCTACCCGTCAGACCTGCAAGGAGATACTTGCATTTGGCTGGGATCTGCAAACTGGATCCCTTCCAAAATAGAACTTTTTGGTCTTTTTTTCCACCTTTATTTGGTTTCCTTTTCCTTTTTCTCTCCTTCCTTTCAGAGAACTGTGCAGGCCTTAGGCTTTTTAATGTTCCGTCTTTGCCACAGTTTCCACACAACCATAGGAGACCCTGCTGCTAAAGCAGTGACCTGGGAATTGGATGTCCTAAGTCTGGTTCCTGGCTTTGGCTGCACAGCGTGTGTGGGAAGGGGGCTGCTGTCCCTGCCCACCCTCCTTCCCCCCAAGCTTATGCCTTTAGCAGCTCTAAAGTAGGTCAGTCTGAGTGGGCTGGAGGGATGTGCTTCACATCCTCCATCTGCAACTGTGCAGGAAACATTTCAAGAAACACTGGTCCATAAAGAGAAAGAGCATATTAGGCAACTGAGTCAGGTTTCCTCATGCTCAGGACACTCACCTGGCATGAGGGCATCCAGGTTTCTGGCCTTGTCTCTGGTTGGTTTTCTGTGTTTTAACCACTGGTCGTTGAATGTGAATGACAAGAAAAAAGTCCTAGCAGGGAAACTAAAACTCAAGCTTGTCCAGCTCTGCTTGGAATGAGTAACCAGCACCAGGCATGGTTGAAGTGGGACTGCCTGTTTCCAGAGTAGCCTCTCAGCTGCTGGCATGGCTTTGTCTCAAGAGGCTGAAAAGATTTGAACATTCTCTGTTCAAATAGGGAATGAAAATCTTCTAGTTCTCTGAAGTAAATACTCAGGCTACTATGAAGTGCTTGGGCAGAGAAAAGGAATTTTAAATTTTGGCTGCAAAAAGCAAGAGTCACTGCACATAATAAGGTGAGAAATATGTCCCTGAAAGCTGAGTATGGTTAGAATACATTTGTGGGACCTATTGTCCCTACAATAGGCTTAGTTAGGGGTATGTACCAAGTGACACAAATTACTCACTCAACTCCACTAAGACTGAGACATCTCAGGATATAAACAGACACACATCTTCAAGATCTTGGTAAACTGAAGAGCAAATAAGTTTTTGAACTTAATCATAATCAGCTTTGTTGGGATTTTAGTCTTAAATTTCTCAGGTGGATCAAGTCCCAGGCCAGAAAATCTGGAATGGATTTGACACCTTGCTCCTTTTAAATGGGCAGCAAGGGATAGAGCCCCCTGCAGACTGCAGTGCTCCCAACTCCATCACTCTGGAATGAAACATAATGGAAAATTTTGTTCTCAGTTATATCATTACAACTTTGACAGCATAACTGGGCCAAAGATATGATAGCAGGATTGGTTTGTGGGATTTTTGGTTTGTTTTTTTGGTTTATTTTTCATAGGCAAAGTTATGCCATGGTACGGTGAGAAATACAAGTAGGCACCTCACTACCAACAGCTTTATGTGACCAGGGCTGTAGAGCCTCCACCCCTTGGGAATCCAGTACAGCAAAAGTGATGAAGATACTTGCAGATGTGATTGAAGAAAAAAACCTCAAGAGAGTCAGAAACCTTCCTGGACCCAGGACTAGATGTGTGGGCCATAGCTGTGTGTATGATGCCTTTAAGATGTGACATGTATCCTGAGCAATACTGCAGATATATCCTGAGTCCATTTTAAACTTCCTTCTGCTGCTTTCTCCCTGAACATTGTTTCTCTTTCTTGCAGAGTTAGCCTAGGCCAGCTGCCCACTGTCCCTCAGAGCCCATCTTCCTGCACGGGGAGCTGCACGCCTCCAGCTGCTGGTAGCATTCCCACCCGCGTTACCACAGCAGCGCAAACAGCAAAACATTAAGCACAAGGATGCTGTGTGGGCAAAGTCCCTGCATCCTCCGGGCTCCTGAGCAGCCTTTATGCAGCTGCCAGGCCCCTGGAGGAGCCTGCAGAGTTTGGGCGTTTGCTCCATCTCCTTTTCCAGCTAAGCCTGGCATTTTTCTGGGACAGCTAAAATAATCTGTGCAGAATGAGTAGTCAGCAGTGGTTACTCTACCTTTATGCAGAGTAGATTTTTAGTGGCCATTAGACCCAGGAAGAACATAACTTAAGCTGTTTCCCCAAATTCACTTCTCTGTAACCTTTGACAGGCACATTTGTCCATCTTACGCATCTGCCTGGGCTCCACCCTTGCATTGCATAAGCCCTTCTTCCAAAGATAATTCAACACACAGGAATTCACATGGAAGTATCTTTCAATGTGGCTCTGAGTGGAGAAGCATGTGAATAGCATATGTATTGCTTTTGGCTTGTTTTCAGTTTATTTTCACTTCCTTTGGACATATCTGATCTTCAGAAATTAAGGAGTGATACAGACTTCATTTCCTATTAGCTGACTACAGCTATAGATTGGACTGACATAAATTGATGTGTTAATTTGGCAAGATATCAAAAAAATCAGCCAAAAAAGCTGACAGGCAGCACAGTTCCCTGGAAAACAGATTTCCTTAAATAAATCTTTTGTTTTGACAGCATGACAGCTCTGTTCAAGAACTGTATCTGTATTGGAACAGTATATTTTGATTTCTCCAAGACATGCAATTTAACTGCACATGGCATTTTAATTCAAACTGTGCATTTACTGGAACTTACAAAGAGTGTGTTAGATAGATTAGAAATTGATTCCCTGTTAGGTTTTGAAAAGGTAGCTGTTCATCAGGAGATAGCTAGGGCTGTTTTTCTTGTGATCCATCTGAGACCAGTTCTTAGTCTGATATGATTTAATATGTTAATCCACAATCCAAACAAAAGAAGAGAAAAGAAGCCTTTACAGGCAAATTAGAGAAGTGATTAAAAAAAAAGTGATATTGCTAATCCTGCTTTGAGGATGATCATTAATTTAAAAATCTAACTCTAAAAGAATGTCTTCTGACATGATCAAATAAAACATTTAGATTTGAAAATGAAAAAAATGAAAATAAAAAAAAATGAGACTGAGAATGAGCAAGTGTCTGGGAAAACTGTTTCAGATAAAGGCTTTTAAAATACTCCTCCTAGGCAACCACATTATTTTTGTCTTCTTAAGACAGAGAGAGAACAGATATTTCCCACATCTTCTCATCAGCACACACATAACAAACACCACGATGCAGCTTTTACACAGCAAGAATGAAATCTATTAATTTTACAATGTTTTTTCAAATCTGAAATCAAAGTAAGCCATCCTGAAAGTGTGTTTGACATTTCATAGCTGAGAAACAGTGGTCAGAAAACAAGCAAATGAGCAAAAAACCCCAACCCTCACTACAAACAAAATTTTTGTTGAAATATCTTTGTTTGGTTCTAACAGAAATTTGGTTTGCTTTTAGCATCATCGAAAAAAAAAAGTAGTATTTACTTCACGACAGAAAATTAAAGTACAACACAAAAGTGTGAGGGTTTTTTGAGTTTTTTTTTGTTTGTTTATTGGTGAGTTATTGTTTGTTTTGCTTTGGTTTTTTTCATGTTTTTTTTTTGTTTAGTTGGTTGTTTCTCTGGGTTTTTTAAATAAAGGTTTAGACCAGAGTATTTTTGTCATATGATCTTCTAGGGTTAAAAAATAAATAAGTAAATCTATATTTTGGCTTTGGGTATGTACAAATATTACCTAAAGAAGCAGCATAATATAAGATATTCAAAATACACGAAAAAATATGAAACCATTATTAACATAAAAAGTAATGCAAAGGGAGAAGCACAAAAAAGACAGCTTCTGTTATTTTCCTTAGAAATTTGCATTTGCAAGCAGCTATTTAGGAATACTATGTGAGTATGTGACATAGTTTAGAAGTCTGCTTATCCTGTTCTAGAAGCAACAACATATTTTATACACTTTTTTCTTTCTAAATGGAGTATAATCCATTGTAATGGCTAATTTACTATTTTTTCCTTTGAAAGCCACCTCTGCCAAGGGAATTTCTAATGGCTTCAACAAAGTTTGCTCCAAATACCTGGTGAAATAAGGCTACAGACCACAGAAAACCCCAGCTCGTATTCCTTTCAAGGGAAGATAAAGTATTCACCTGTGGACTGAATAACAGGACACTAGAGCACTAGACCCTCACATGTCTATGAAAAGCATGCCCTGTGACTAACTACAGGCTGATTTTTCAATGTTCTGACCATTCTGGTGTGTATTAGAGGTCAAGAAACCCCAAATATCTTAGGTTTTCCTTGCAAGACTTTTAGGGAGACAAATGGCATTAAGCAGAAGGCAGATAGAAACGCATCATTACAGAAAGCTAGACCTTTCGTTCAGACATAAAGTTTTGAGTTTCTTGATGACTTCTCATAGCAGGTAGAAAACCAACAGCTTCCAACAAGTAGGTCCAGACTTCCAAGTTTTGAGTTTCTTGATGAACTTCTCATAGCAGATAGAAAACCAGCAGCTTCCAACAAGTAGGTCCAGACTTCCAAAGACATCCCATGCTTAGCATCTTGAAAGACTCAGGTTTTTATTTATAAGCTTAAATCTCCAGCAGGTTGACCTATTGGATCAATCCAAGACATCATTCGTTTTGAGCTGAAAAGTATCACTCACTGACTCATAATTTGACCATTTACAGCTAGAATGGACCCATTCAGTGCTCTGTTTGTCTTTTTAACATGTCAGATACACACCCTACCTGGTCTGGGCAAGAGCTTAATACTGTAAAGGCAGCGAGGCTGGTCCTCCACATAGTCCTTTCCTGAGCCCATGGGGTAACTCAGTTGGCTTCAGGGGGTCACTGCTGATTCATGCCACCAGAAGGTGTAATTAGTGGACCCAGCTCATCCATCCTGAGGTACTACATGGATTCCTTCTTCCTCTGGATTTAGTTCCTTTGGGCTCGATTTGATTTCTCCAAGCAATTTTTTCAGCCCCTACAGTGCCTCATGTCACATTTCTGTGAATTTGACAGCCAAACTGAGACTGAGAAATCTCTCACACACATGCAAATACAATGACACACAGTAAGAAGTTAAATTTCATACACAAAACTGAGCAATTTGAGAGGTTCAGTGACTTTTTTTAAGTCTTCCATAAAAGTAAATTGGGTGATTTTAACCCACTATGACTCCCATTTTCTATTTAACATTAAAATGAACAACACACGGAAAAAAACAGTCCATGAAACAAACACAATCATTTATATTGCTGGGGTTACAGCAAAGCTAAAAATAAAGTATTGTCATCCTGCTTTTTAAAAACCTTTAATAGGACACTAGAGAGCAGAAAGGAAAGTGTGGTTTGGTTGGGTTTTTTTAATAGCACAGATATTTTAACTCCAGGTTTCATTTAAACTCTGTCACAGTCAGTTGGTTATGAGCTTCTAAGTCAGCTCAATAGGACACTGTGGTAAGGATGATTTTTATCTCTCTTTGCCTTTTGCATATACAAAGCAGGGAGTAGAAAACAAGACAAAAGTGAAAACGTCTCTCCACAGGTAAAATGCATTTTGCTGACATCCCTGTCCTATTCTGCTCCCAAAAATGAACACAAAGCCCTGTAAAAAGTGACATTTTTACAAACAGAACAAAGACAATCCTTCAGTCTGGAGTAAATTTTAAATAACCTCGTCATGAAGCAAGTTAGGCCATTTAAAAAGCAATATTTCTTCAGTTGAAAGGGAGAGGTTGGGTTTGGTTGGTTTTTTTTTTTGCACTGAATTTTGTTCTGGCAGTGCACTGAAGTGGCTTCAGCACATACCACTTCCATTTCTACATTTGCTTAATATTTTGTTCAGACATGTCCAGTCCACACTTAGTTACTCGACTTTATTGTAGTCAGCTACATTTCTACTTTACTGTCATACTCATCTTTAGCATGCTGGAAATATGACTTGGTTATTTCACTAGCCTTGTAAAACATTCCCAGGCATTTTAAAAGCCAATACATACAGATTTTATTTGGTTTGTTGTCTGTATTAAATTTTCTAGTAATAAAAATAAAATTTCTTGATCACAAAGCGGTTCTGTGACAGTGTGCTTTCAGGAAGGAGGGATGGATTGGGGTATATTCCCACCGTACCCTAATTTCAGCTGATTTTTGGATAAAATATCAGAAAGAATGCCGCTGTCTTAGGAAAAACAGGCATTGCATTGTTAAAAAAGCCTAAACTGCTGGTTTTAATCACATCATGTCTTTCTTGAAAATGCTTTCTTTGCACTCCAATCTGGTCCTTAAGTAACTAAATCAAAGCTCGTTGTTCTTGTTCTCTACCACACAAGCAGCTCCACACCACAGCACTTTGCAAATACAAAGAAAAAGTCGAAGATTAAAGCAAGTTTCTTCAAGAAGCTTTTATATCAGAGTTGTGCATACAAGCATCCTTTCTTTTGCTTGCAAGCACGTTAATCGCATTTCAATTGCATGCCTACAATATAAAGTTAATAGCTTCCTTATTTCCTTCTTTCAGCATTTCCCCTCTACTCCCTCAGTCTTTTCAATTATACAACCTAGATAATTTCTTTCATTTCCTTCCTCCAATGTCCTGTTTTCATTTCTTATACAAAATCACATTTGGTCACTTACACTTTTCTTGAGGATAGGCACACGATAGCAGCATCTCTTGCTCCACCATGGTGCTGTCTGTTGCAGAGGTCAGTGGTCCCTTGAATAGCGCTTTAAGAAAATATTTTGGAAAGCTCAGCTCACTCATGCAGTCTTCTGATCTCCTCCAGTACTCTTTGCTTCTCTGTGTGCTGTCACATGTTATCCTCCCTCCTGAGAAACCTGTGAAACGGGTCTGGCAACACACAACTTGTGTGTCAGAAGAGTTTTAATTGATTCATTGCAACAGGTACCCACCCTCATTAAAAAAAAAAGCTGTTGAAAGGAGTAGTCTCTTAGCGCCTCATTTGAAATTACAGAACCTGCCCAATGTCACAGCTGGTGCACTTTAAAGGGAAACTACTTGCTGGGTTTGCGAATGCACAGGAAATAATTTCAAATCAATCTTAACGTGCCAAATAAACCACAAATAGCGGTAGAGTTTGGAGGCTGCTGCGCTGTGGGAATGCAGGAATCCTTCTGCTGTGCAATGAGGTGGTGAGGGCTGCCACTGCATCTCTCCAAGGAACAAAGTCCTGTGGGACAAAGCAGCTCCACATTGCTCTACAGAGTCGTCTATCTCCATGATCAGCCACTCTGATCCCTGCTGAAGGGGAGAAATTGTGTGGGCCTGATTTCTGAGGAATGCATCTCCAGGAACATGAGGTCATTAGTGCCTCAGTGCTTGCAGGGAGGATTCCTCCATGCAGCAGCCATGGAGGTTGCTCTGCTTTTCAGCAGCCCCTCTACCCACCCAAGGTTCAGTGAGGAGCCTCCAGCACTGCTCTGCAAGCCACTCTCAGCTCAGTTACCATTTACCTGTTACCCCTGTGACCAAGAGGAACTGCAGGTGGACCCTGATCCCATATCAGCTTCACATCAGGGTGCATCTTGCAGTACTCCCATAGCTGTTCCCCACTGCTTTTACAAGCTGGTGATACCATCTCCAAGTGAGGCTTTGGTTAGCAAGGAAGCAAAAAGCAGGAGACATGGGATTTATGCCTGACTCTGCCTCTAATTTGTCCTGTCACCTTGGGCAAATTGCTTTACCTCTTGGTGTTTCTGTTTCCCCATCTCTATCACGTGCCTAATTACAGTACACTTTCTTTGGGAAATGCTTTGAAATCTCTTTACAAAATGCAGCATGAAAGAGGAAGCTATCATTACAGGACACTTGTAAAATATTGGGATGTGGCAGACAGTAAACACTGAGCATATGAGATTTTAAGCATATAAAGTGTTTTGTTTAAGAAGAACTTGACCTGATTGTAATAACGATTTTTAAAAAGAGATACTCCTACAGAATTTGGCAAAAGCTCAGATTCTATTTTCACAATGGAATGATGAGAGAAAAATTTAAATCAATTCTCACTTCTAGGATCACTACGCCCTCCTGGAAATAACAAATCCACCAGAGGCTCCTCAGTGGGAAAATTATATAATATGGCAATTTCCTGCTTTTCTTTCACCGAGGTTAATAAAATCTCTCATTTTACAGCTTGTGACTACTTACATTATACTCAATAGGTCTAAATCCTCACCCTCATTTTCTTTCTCTCTCTTTGAAAACTGAAACTCAACAACACTTACAAAGATTGGCTTTGTTTCATGTGCAGGTAAGATTGAACAGATTGATGCAAAATTGTGTTTTCCAGAGGTTAAATTCACTCATATGGGAGCCTTATACTGCTTTAAATACTTCAGTGAACAAAATGAAAGGGGTGCCAGAGAAGTTGTGGCTGCTTTGTCACTGGAAATGTCCAAGGTCAGACTGATCAGTACTATAAGGAAGCTGGTGTAGTGAAAAATTTGCCTGCCCATGGCACAGGGCTTGGGTTAGATGATCTTTAAAGGTCTCTTCCAACCCAAACCATTTTGTGGTTCTGTGCATGCTTTCACCCACTTCTGCAAAGTTGTTCATCGAGGAGCCCTCCTCAATGAGGAGCATTGTAAAGGGAAAAACAGTGAACTTATTTTCCCCTGGAGATTAGAGCAAATAATTTTTCACCTGCTCTGCTTGGGAAGACAGCAGTAGCTGGGCTGTGAGAAGAGCGAGAGGATCTGCTTTGTCTTTCCTGTCTTTTATTTCTGCTGCCATAACCCATGTACTTTCACCATTGGGCTGAAGGCATCTCAAATGATGGCAACATTCTTGAGGACTCATATAAGCTTCAAAAGTAAAACAAATTTGCAAAAGCTTTCAGGACTTATATTGTTTCTGTGGTCTGTGAAGAAGCAAAGTTACTGCTTTTCCCCTCTGCATCCTCTTTCTGTAGGACAGTTCCCAACAGACATTTATTTATCCACTGTCCTGCTTATACTAAAATCCTTAACATGGGTGATAGCCCAGAGATTAATCTGGCCAGTGATGAACTGAAGATAAGTGGTTATGGAGAAATAGCTTTTTGTGAAATGCCCTTTGATTGCACTTAATACTGACACATTCCAAAAGCTTACCAGAGTCTTGAAACATAATTCTCTACATGACTTAACATGGCCAGCCAGCATTATTATAGGCCAAGATAATAATGCATATAATAAATGCATAACCTACTTGCTTCTTACTCCATAATCCACTAACTTCAGAGTCATGTTCTAGGATGTCCTAAGGTTACTGCACTCACAATTTATAGTGTGAGGTAAATAACTTAGAGCTGTGAGCTCAGGAACTCTTGGAAGAGTGTTTGCAGAAGAGTGTGTATTCATTTGCATTGTCTGAATACATACAGTTGCAGTAGGTGACTTCTCAATAATCACATTCTCAAATGAAGCCCATTACCAAACTCATATTGGGCATCAGATAAGCATAGTTTGAATGTCAGTGGAAAGAACTGTAATTAAAAAAAAAAAAAAAAAGAAAAAAAAGAAAAGCTTTCTGTAGAGAGATAGTATTAAAATTGCACAGGCAATACTCTAATTTTTTTTTTTTCTCTCTGTGTAATTCTTCCTGTGAATGAAACATGTAAGGAATTAAAGCAGTTCCTCAGTCTTTGGAAATCAAAGATATGGTCTGAATTTTTTCCAAATTTTTACAGCACAGAAGTAAAAACTATGAATTGAAGCTGTGCTATTTGTTTGAGGTAACCCTTGGATGAGTGAATGCATTTGATTAAACATCAAATCCTGAAAATCTGAAAACCTTCTAATAAGTTAAGTGAACTAATATTGTCAAGTTTAGCCAGAACACCAGGAAGAGTCAAATTTACATAAAAGAGCATTCTGTTGCAATCACCAAATTAAGAGTACGAAGTGGTATCAGCCATCTATGTCTTTGGACAGACTCCAAACATTCAAACTGATGCATACATTTCTATGTCAGTTACTGCAAAGTGTTCAAATGACAAACATCCCATAATTGCAGTCCTCGACCTTCCAAGAAGCTCGTATCTATAATTATAACTATTGTCTCAAAAAAATCCAAAACAAACTGTGAAATTGATGCTTGTCTCCACTTCTGTCACTGAAGTGACAAAATAACCAAGGTGTGCTCTCATCTGCTTCCTTATAATGCTACATTTGCCCTCACCTCAATATCTTGCTGAAACCTACAATCATGTGTCATTAACTTTCTGTGGATCTGAACAAAGGCTGTTCAGTTCAAGGCAGATTTGGGAATATGCCAAAAGTCTGAGGGTGGGCCCTAACTGGCATCCAATGGATCAGGTTTAAGCAACTGTTTTTTTAAACAGCACAGATTTTCTACTACAGGTAATGACTCTGCTATCCAGTGCTGGGTGAACACCAAGTCTTGAACATGTTGGTGTAGAGAGGTGTGTTATGGGGTCATCCAGACCACCTGGGTAATCTTTGCATTTCTATTCTAACTGAAGGACCTTAAAATTCTTAATTCAGCAGAACAGTGTTTGTTTGAAAAAAGATTTCTGCTATTGCTGCACAGGTTACAGGACTGGGGCAAGCGGAGGAAAGGGAGCCAGAGCGCTCTATGGACGAGGTGAAGCTCACTTGGTGAGAAACTGTGCTGAAGCTGCTGCCTTGCCCTGGAAGCAGTGAGCTGAGAGGTTATGAAACACAGAGGTGCCAACCATGGCACTAGGGGAGCACACATCTGTGGTTGAATCGACGGGGGCTCCCAGGACGAGTGAAGAGATCTGAATCTTGACTCCATGTTTCAGAAGGTTGATTTATTATATTATGATATATATTATATTAAAATGATATACTAAAACTATACTAAAAGAAGAGAGAGAAAAAAGATTCATCAGAAGGCTAGAAAGAACAGGAGAGGAATAAGGAATGATAACAAAAGCTTGTGACTCTCAGGGAGCTCAACGCAGCTGCATCTTTGATTGATTATTAAGTAGAAACAACTCACAGGAACCAATCACAGATGCACCTGTTGGCAAACAATGTCCAGACCACATTCCACAGCCATCAGATAGTTAATTGTTTACATTTCTTTTCTGGGGCTTCTCAGCTAGAATAGGAGAAAAATACTAGCAAAGGCTTGTTCATAAAATATCATAGCTACACACATCCACAGCAACTATGTGCAGGTGAGAGGCACAGCACACACTGGGACCAGAGCTGCTGTGTGTAAAAGGCTTTAGGAAGTGCAACCTTGTTCCATCTGTATGTTTAGAGGAGAGGCTGTATCCCAAATTCCAGACACGCATGGTGTGGATCCGTGTGTGTAGGGTGGTCAGCCCAGGCTGTCTCCACAGTCATGGAGAGAACCAGGCATGCTGAAGACAAAAGTTGTGTGAGCTGTTCCAGACACGTCCTTTAGGAGGAGCTGAGCCATGCCCTCATTCCCTTCATGCACTGATTCACTCTCCGTTGTCTGCACAGGGGACTCCCTCATGACCAGCTCTGAGGTGAGATTCTGCATTACTAAGATGAATTCTGCTTTCCAGTTGCTGCACAAAACCAAATAGGTTCCATTTGTTTTTCTATCTATTTTCTCAGACAAGGGGATGAATGGTTTCCACTAAGCTGTGCCCTGCAGACTCCAGGAGGACCCTGGGAACATAAAAACCAGAAGAACAATACACAGCAATAGCAGTACTGAACATGTCACTGCCTAGCAGTAAAATTAGGGGACCTGCGTAGATCACCTGAAATTTATCCTAAAACAAGGTTTTCTGAACATAATATTAAACAGTTGAATTAAACTGTTGAAAACAAACAAATGAACAAATGTTGTTTGTTTGTTTCTTAAATTTAAATTAAAAAGCAACTCAATATTGATTTCTCAAAACCACAAACCAAATGCCATCACATCCTTTTAGACAAAATCTAGCTCAACCATCCACTGGCAGGGTAATATCTGTGTGATGTGTATCTGCTGTCAGATACAATGCAGATATCTGAAGAGCAAAGAGTGGTAAGATAATTTGATACACTGGCTACTTCATCTGGGGTCATTTCAATGAATGCATCTTTAAATACCAGCCCATTCAACACTACTATCAAAGTTTTTCCTTCTAAACTTCCAGTTTCTTAAGGTAAATGAGCAAATCCCAGAAGGCTGAAAGGACCATGGGAATGAAGTCAGCCTGCTAAGCTGCTGCAGAAACCTGAAGGGCTCCAGGGACAAATGGCTGGGAGGAAGTGATGTGCTTTCCCACTCTGTGTGAGGGTGATGCAATGTGTTGCTATCCAGTATTACTTTTTTTTTTTTTTTTTTTTCTCCCTAGCTTCAGCTCAAGGGATCAACAAACACACCTGAAGGCAGCAGGGATGTGTTTAAACAAAGGACATGAGAACAGATTCAAACCTCAGACTGAAAACAGGTAAACAAAAAGACTGCATAAGGGAAAAAGGAGGCAGTTGTAGTAATGGCAAGGGCAAAACCATGCAGAATAATGAACCCAGCAATAAACTGCTGCCAGCACACACAGATTTCCAGTTAAGTCTGTAGGCTGTTCCACTGCCAAATCCTGCCTGTTGAGGGGGGCACAATCAGGTAGAACATTTTTAAAAGGATTAAGTTCTTTTTCCAACTTGTCTTCTCTCCATATTTGGTTATGTTGTGGTGTGGGTGTTTGGCTGACTGGCTGGTGAGCCAAGAGGGCTGATGCCTGCATTTGCTTTTGCTGTTCGCTCCCACTTGCAGCAGTTCCCCTCACAGCCCCACTGACTGGCTTCATTACTTGCAGCCTTGAATTGCTCAGGTCTGTAGCTCTTTGTTTTGCCAGTAGTGAGTCATGCTACTCCAGTATGGATGAAATAACGTCAGATGGAAACTGTGAAAGCTCCATTTTACAGTCAAAATTTCATTCTCTGGAGGTAAAGATTGTTCTTGATGAAAAAAGTAGGGAGAGGTAGATATTTATGTATCAGCTCTGGAATTCTTTATAATGACAAATAAGGGCAATATACAATCAGTTCTCTTTTAATGTTCCTACATTAAACAGAAAAGGAAGGACTTTATTTGTTGTTTCCATTCAAAATGTATTGATAGAGAGCAATGTGTCCACCACTGGTTGTTTGGACCATTTTCCACAGTTAATCTCTGTGAATTATCCTAAAACAAAGAAGTTAAGAAGCCCAATTAATGTAGCTCCAAAAGGGAGGATAGCTGGAGAAGAGAAGGCAGAGATAGATCCTTTGGTTGTGGAAACCTCAGTTAGGTGCCCCCCTCAGAGCACATTTGCAGCTGTTTCCATCACTTAGCACTTCTGAGTGTACATCAGGAACCAGAAGCCTTCTTGAGCAGTACAGGGTTAGGTGTAAGCAAAGCTGGCTAAACCCCCTGGTGAACACGTTCCTCTTGCTGCTTATAATTTTAAGTGTTTGTCTGGAATTTAATCTATTTTTCAACTACAATTAGCATAAACTGCCACTTCCTCACCATTGTGCTGAAACTTATTTTTGTCATGAATGAAAAAACCAGAGAGGTATAATAACAAGAGGAAGAGGGTAGTCTTGCCTATTAGTCAGTGCATGTAGCCAGGTTCTTTCAAAAAACAATAATTAAGCATAAACAGACTAGATCATAGAATCATTGAATTTCCTGAATTGGAAGGCACCCACAAGGATAATTGAAGTCCAGCTCCTGGCCCTGCACAGGACATCCCCAAGGATCACATCATATGCCTGAAAGCCTTGTCCAAACACTTCTGGAACTCAGGCAGGTTTCATGTGGTGACCACTTCCCTGGGGAGCCTGTTCCAGTAACCAGCCACCATCTGGGTGAAGAACCTTTTACTAATATCCAACCTAAACCTCCCCTGACACAACTTCAGGCCATTCCCTTGATCTTGTCACTGGTCACCACAGAGAAGGCATCAGGACCTGCTTTTCCTCTTCACCTTGTGAGGATGTTGAAGACTGTAATGAGGTCTTCCCTCAATCTCTTTTCCAGGCTGAACAGACCAAGTGGCCTCAGCTGCTCCTCTTTTGGTTTCCCCTCAAGGCCCATCACCATCTTTGCTGCTGTCCTTTGGATGCTCTCTAACAGTTTAAAGTCTTTCTTGTATAGTGACACCCCAAATTTCACACAATATTCAAGGTGAGGCTGCCCCAGTGCAGAGCAGAGCAGGACAACCCCCTCTCTTGCTTGGCTGGTGATGCTGTGCCTGATGCCCCCAGGACAGGGTTGGCCCTCCTGGCTGCCAGGGCACTGCTGACTCATGGTCAACTTGTCACTGATCAGGACCCCCAGGTGCCTGTCTGTGGCACTTTTCTCCAGTGTCTCATTTCCCAGTTTGTATGTTTGTTTGTCCCATTCTGGGTGCAGAATTCAGCACTTGCCTTTATTAAACTACATACGGTTGGTAGTAAATTCCAATCTTTGCTGGAAATGACAGGAAGAAACTAGAGGACACACTGAGGGTATTAAATGTACAGGAAATTCCTAGTATGATTTTGTAGGTCAACTGAAAGATAGAGATTATTCCAAGTGGAGGGCAAAAATGGAACCACAAATATTCATTTAAAAAATAATAAAACTGATCATTTAGGTTGTAGGAGGTTGCTCAGAGTTAGCTGGAGGGTTTAATTACCCTGCATTTCTTGGATGAGTAAGCTTCTTGACTTCTTTTCAATGTGCTGACCAGAGGACATATGTAAGCTTCACTGTATTTAGTAAATACCTTAGGGTAGACGAATTCCAAGTGACATCCACATGGTTTCATGCAGCAAAATGGTGACATGTCATCACCACTATGTTATCATCACACAAATTGCCAGCATGGCCATGTTATTCACTACTGAGTGTGACACCTTAATGACAAGGAGTGACATTTTGTTCCTTTTCTGCACCTGTAAGTCTCCGAAGTGTGGCTCCTTCCTAACCTAGTTTTAAGTCCCATCAATTCTTTTGTATTGACACACAAGCATGACTCTTGCACACACACTAAAGAGCAGGAAGCCCCTGCTAACTATATCTCCAAATTTTATGAAAGCCTAATGCAGAAGGAGCTGGCCACCAAAGGATCCTGATTAGCAAAAAAGGCCCTGCAGAGGCAATCAAAATTTGGTCAATCTGTGAATAAAGCTTTAACCCTACGAGATTATTTGTGCCATATTCAACAGCTGAAGTGAATTTGAAGCTCCAGATACGTTAAGCTTTATGATTAAAGAAAGAGCTAGAAATATCCCTGTACAATTCTACCTGGACTAGGGAGTCAGATGTGTCCATGCAGACCAGCAAAGAAAATGTCTCTCAGTCAGTCAGCAAGACAATGGGACATCCTCTATTTAACCACCTCACTAAGAACTGTGCAAACTGGGGGTGCAGACCAAAAGCCAGGTAAGTGCTCAGTTAGATATTTGTCATCCTTAGATGAAAGGAAGTGACATATTTGATATACATTGAGAACAATTGCAAGAAACTGTTTTTAATGCTGCATAGGACCAGTATTTCAGAAGTGTGCTAGTTGAATTTAATCAGTCTCCACTTATGTTCATTACATGTAGGTGAAACTTCACATAAGGCTCCAGATTTCTCACATCTGTGTGTGAAATGCTCCATACCTTAGTACTTTGAAATACTGTATCCACTGATCTCTTTGCAGCTATGCACACACATACAACTTAAAGAATTTTTTAATGCTTTCAAATGTTCTCTGCACTGGGGGATCACATCTAGCTTATTATCCACTTGGCTACTGATTTCTTTGGCATCTGTGCTTTACCTGCCAGGAATCAGGAGATTCAACCAAAGATCTAAATAAAAAAACCACAGTCTAGGCTTAACATTATTTTCTTCACCCAGGTAGCTTAGATGTAAAAGTTAAACACATTACAATGTGTACAAATTAGTAGATGAGGTTGTTGGGCAAAGTAAACATGAGTGTTTAAAAGATAATATTTTAATGCTTGATCTGACATTAAATAGTGATATACTTCCAAATAGTTATATACTTATTGACATAGCTATTCAATTTAACTTCACTAACAAAATAATTTCTATTCAATTTCTTGCAGTTATCATGCTGGTTTTATGGCAACATCTGAAGGAAGTAAGAAAAATTAAAGTTCTATATTTTACACTACTTTGTATATATATAGACTTCTAATATTGTGCTTCAGCTTACCAAAAATATGCCATCCCTTTGTGGGATAAAATGAGGTCTGTGATAAAAAGCAAGCATATATCACTCAGTATTTCTGCTGTTAATTGCCCTGATCTTATGAATCTACATGCCATGACTAAAAATCTTACTGTTCTTTATGTAGTCACACACTGCAGCATGGAGAGTGAAGTCATTGTCTAGTGGGTCTTACAACTGTTTTATAAAAATCTCTGAGAGCACTAAATATTCAGAGCTAATGGGATGACCTTACAGAAGAAGATGTTAACATTCCCTGGAAAACAGGTCAAACTCATTTATTATCCATGCAAGGATGCCTCTCTGCCTATGAAGGAAGTGTCTCCAAAAGAAAACACAAATGTAACACTGAAAGGTTTGAAATACATCATTTTAAGGTGATTTTCACAATCTGTTACTGCTTTTGAGCACTACAATTTTAAGCCATAATTCTAACAAAAATAGATGATAACACAAGTTATTCCATGAGCTGATGGAAGTGTTTCATTATTCTTTCTTTGATAACTCTCAGTGTCCTGTTCTTACACTGACAGTGTCAATTCTCTGTCACTTGTGGCTTTTTTATTATTTGGGTTTTTTTTATTTTTTAATGATTGTATTTCTTAAATAATTTATGGTTCACAATCTGATAATTTTTGATATGTCCCTTAGGACCAAGTACAGTTTGTAATTCAGTGAGTGTGAAAAACAGAAGTGGTCCACTGGTAATTGAGAAAATAAAGGAGATAAGGTAATTAACAGGAAACTGATCCTATTCTTATTTAGCGTATATTTTATGCTTTGAGAAAAAGAAATCTATTTCTGTGTTTGCTGTTAGATGTAAAGATCAGTGATCACTGCAGTCCAAGTGCTGTGTTGCAAAGGCTTTGAAAAGAAGTGTGAGCTACCACTGCGTGTTGTGCATTTCTGCTTTTAAGGCCAGATATTCTGTTTTGTGGTTTATATCAAAGTAACATTTGTTCCATTAACTATATTAAGAGTGATACAAAGCCAGATATAAAAATAATAGGTAATACAGATGATGCCCTGAGCAAAGATCCACTAACTGAAAATACCAACACTTTTGCAGGATTTTTTGGATACCTTATTTCATCAGTCAGTGGTACCTCATCATATAGTGTTCTTCAACAGCTAATGATGTAAGCAGATGGGACTTTTTGCTGTGAATCAGCTCCATATTCATGATACAACTTCATTAGCATTTTAGTCCAGGTGGGGAGGGCGTGCTGAAGTGACTCTCAGTTCCTGTACTACTTAGCTTTGGCCTAGGAGAGCACTAATTGGATCAAACTCCAGCCACAAAAAAAAGCAGTCGCTCCTTGGAGTAAAACAATCCCTGTGACAGATATTTTGGACATGTTCTGTAGAGCCCCTGCTCTTGCTCTGCACTGATTACTAATATAGACACGGCCTCAGGGTGCTCAGTGTTGCTACTTCAGTAAAATGTTGGTGGGTTTTTTGGTGACCAAATCACATCACTTCTGACAGTGTATGTTTCTTTAAAACAAAAGGTCTTGGGGGAAACAGACCATATTAATGGAGGGAAGGGTTGGCAGGATAATTGAAACAATTCAGTATCATGGAGCTGACTGGGGTGTGGAGGCTGGGGGCTTTTTGATTGACTTGGTTTCAATTTTTTATAGGACTTTAGCTTTTTCTATATATTAAACTAAGAATTAAAGTATTTTAACTTTATAAAAGTATTTTAAAGTTACTGTTCTGTTTCCAAATGAGAATATAGTACCTCAAAAAAAAACCCCAAAAAAAAAAAAAAAAAAAAAAACCAAACAAAAGAAAATCCCAAGACAACCAACTAAATAATGAACAAAACCAATTTATCATCTAAATCCTTGAAAAAACTTGCATGATTTTGAAATTCCAGAGTTTCTTATAGGACTAGGTTTCATTTTCAAGGAACATCTTTTCTTATACTATTTCTGAACTGGCACAACTCTATGGCCAAGTACCTGTTTCAGAACAAAACCATATACTCCAATTCCTTTCAATAGCTGCTGCCACCTTTCACCCCCTCTCTCTGCTCTGAGCCATTATTTCCCAGGAAAAGGTGGCAAAAGATTAACTTATAAATCTAGATTTGTGCTAAATGCCCGAGGAATCTCACCTTTGTTACAGTTAATTTGTCCTCCTGCAAAAAATTCCACAGTTCTCTGCATTCATGGAGTTTTGTGCATTTGCAAAGAGTCAAAAGAAAACAAACTTCTTTCTCATGTTGCAGGCTCTGCCTCTTCCAAGGAAGAACGTTTCTTAGCAGGCAGAACAGCAAATATTCCCTTCCTTTTCTCATCTAATGCCCTGCCACCACCCACAACTATTGGACTCCTCCCAAGGTCAGAAATGGCAGTTGTTTCTCTCCTCAACCTGAAAGATATGACATTAAAGCCACCAGCATGAAGGTGCGTGAATTTTGGAGAGCATGGAGCTCACGTGTCCTGCCAAGGCAGTGGAAAGATTTATCGTTTTGAATTTATTTGGGTTGCACCACTTTTATTGTGGTAAAAATTATATTGCTTTTTAAAATCCCGCTACTGCTGTTCCCAGACAGGAATAAGTGGATGCTACAATGTGGTTTTTTTAGGATTAGCCACATGAGAGCGTGCACAGTCAACTTTGTGCTTGTACAATATGGTTTGGATATTCTGGTAGAGCATCTAGGTCAGGAATGGGCTTTGCATGTGACCCCAGTTATGGCCATTTGTCTGCAGGCATTTTGGTTTTATTGGGCATTGTCTTACCTCACTTTCTGTGCAACTTCTCCCTCTTGCCACCCAGCAGGAAGGTTATCATTTCCAGTAGAGCAAAACCCCCCTGTGCTTTCAGCTTGGACACTGAGAAAGAGAGAGATCTCCTCAAGGAAGCAAAGACCGGAGGGGGGAAAGAGGCTCAGGATCAGGGCAGTGGCACTCAGCTGAAATAGTTCAGGAAAAGGCAACCCAAGAGAAACCAGAGAATGTTTTTGGTCATTGCACTGTGAGCAGCAGCTGACAGCTGAGGCTTGATACCATGAACTACCACACATGAGAGGCAGTGGGATGATTTGAGGCCACAAGGGTCCTGACTCAGCCTCCTGGGCAGCAAGGGTGGAAGTGCTGGGGCTGACCTGCTGTGGCCATTTGGGTAACTCGAAGGCAATAACCTCATTTGAGTAATTCCAAGGTTTTCAACAGTTTCTTAATCTGTGGGTAGCCACCCTGCTGTGTCACACTTTTTAGGGAGAGAGAGAGAGACATATTCTCCAGGAATGGCCAGCTTCCTTTTATCCTGGTTCAGTTTCAGCAGCTCCTTTTCCTGCCTTTGCTGGGGCATGGAGATGGAGAAGTAATTTTATATATATATATATATATATATATATATTTTTTTTTTTTACATTTTAATATTTATATTTATATATGTATGTTTAAACTTGCTGTTTATACTGGAGAGAAAGGAAAACGTTGATATATTAGCAAAAAATTACAGAACTTCCTGAAGGTCATATTAAGACATGCCTCCTGACACCAGCTTCAATTAGTGAATGGACTCAGATTGCTTTGGAATTCTTCCCATGTCTAAGAGCTTTCTCTTAACCCTTGGCTTGACTAGTTTTCAAAAATCAAATCGCAAACAAATAATATCAGTTTGCTAGCACTGTCAACAAAGCATATGTTACTTTAACTTCTGCTAAAGAGCAGCCAATCACAATCCCCTATGACTCAGTTATTCATGAACTGGTCTAATTTTCCTGTGAAAACTATCAAGAAACTTTCAAATTGCTTGCACACAAACGCTTTTTGATCAGCTCAGCTCTATTTTTGGAACAAGCTCTCATGAACACATTAGCAGTCAGTCCTTCTCATATTTATATTTTTCATTCTGTCTGAGTTTAGGGGAAATATGTGTCATTTATAAATTGGCTTATTATAGCTTTGTGTTGAGCTCATATGTGGAACACACTGGTCTAAATTAGATTCCTT
Organism: Onychostruthus taczanowskii; assembly: GCF_017590055.1. Taxonomy (NCBI): domain Eukaryota; kingdom Metazoa; phylum Chordata; class Aves; order Passeriformes; family Passeridae; genus Onychostruthus; species Onychostruthus taczanowskii. Next base: position 1,934,408 of record NW_024500239.1, read on the forward strand.
CATTATTTTAAATTGTAGCCCTAACAGAGGAGCTAAATACACAATTATATACTCATAATAACATGACTCTGGCCAAGGGGCAGTGGGGAGGGGTAAAATACTGACTGAGCCAACTGGTCAAGCAACAACAGAAGTCCTTTGTACAGCCAGCCTTTTCCTCAGGGCTTCCTTGAAACCCAAAGAGCACTGTTTACATTAGAAAACCTTCTCACAGAGGAAGCCCAGGCTGGGTTAGGAGCACTGGCTAGCCTTACATGGGGCCTTCTCCCTCTCTTCACTGCTCCGGTGATACCTGGCAGCCCTGGCTTGGCTCTGAATGTTGGACTGGCCTTTAGATGCCAGCTCCTGTCCATAATGCCCACCTATCCCTGTGTACAGGAAAATACCTGACTGTGACAGTGCATGTCATGGATATGGATTTCCATCACAGTATTACGCTGTGTCTCTGGGACTTTGGGTTAAAATTTATGATGTTTTTAATGAGATCTGGGATGTTTCTGCTCTGGAGAGCTGGAAGCTGAGCACAAGCAGACAAGAGCAGTTGATACTTAGTAGGGACCCTGAAGGATAGGTCCTGCTTGGAAAAGTCTCATGAACTGAGAGTTAATCACTCAAAGAAAAAGAGGAAAGATAGCAACAAGATGTAGGTCGTGCACTGGAAGAGCAGATTAGGGATGGATCGTTTGCAAATGCCATCCGGCTGGCAGCCAGTCTCGCCCTCCTGGTAATGAAATACACTCAGCATTTGCTATCAGTATGAACAGAGTTTAAGATTATGTATAGGCTGGACTTGCAAAGCATGGCTTTTCCAGAGGCACAGAATTTTTTAGCTTGTCTTCGTCACACATTTAGAAGTATGATCTGCAGCTATCAATATATACTGCAGTGCAGGATAGGGTAAGATGTCCATTTGTACTGAGATAGGTAAAGAAATTCTTTATTCCAAAGCTCCATTTCATCAGTATTATGAGGCGTTTCTGATTTGTGAGGAGTCTCATAAGATAACTATACATATGCATTTATAGAATGTTCTTAAAATATATATCATCAAAAGAGTTGATGATGAACCCAGCTCATGAAGTACAGCAAACCTCCACACTACTGCACATTTAATGAGGGAGACAGCAGAACACAAGCTCAGATTTAACTCATGCTGTGCCTAAACTGCTTCTCAGTTAGAGAAATGCAAAGGAGATGAAAACAAGTCTAAATTGTAACAGGCTCATTGCCCACTGTAGGTGGAAAGAGGAGATTGCAACTTATCCTTCTAATTTGTTCCTCCTCCTTCCTCTTGGGCTGGACAACTTACCTATGTGAGTGCTTCTGCACCCCACAAAAGGACAATACTGCCTCCATGCACTGAGCTCTGTGTGAGAGATCCCGTTCTCTGGGTCTACTGCAGCCCCAGGGCATAGCCTGAAGCAAAGGATGTAGGGGTGTGTTTAATTTGCATGACCTACTCCTTCACAACTAGAAAACCAGGCCAAAAATAATTTCCTTGGGGTCTTTCCATTGATTCTTACTTGAAGGTGCTGTAAAAATACAATACAATATACATAAATATTCAAGCACCACTCACAGGTCCACTTCCGAATAGCGTGAAGAAGAGAGAAAATAAAAGTGCCTAAAAAGTCAGGGCATGGATGATTACATGTGTATTCAAAGCATCAGTATTTAAAAAATAGGAAGGAAGAGGAGACCTTAAGCTTGAGTAAAGCTCTGCTGCAATACACAGTAACCACATCATATTTCACACACAAATCCATGAGGAAATATATTCTCTCCTCAAATTCCCTAGCTGGCCACGGGGACAGTGGCGGCTGACAAGCTGGCCGCTTGTCAGAGGCCACTGTTTCCTTCACAACTTCTTCTACATGAGTCTGTAATCACCACTTTTCAGCAGTTGCACACACTTACCTGATAAAGATTTTCCAGCATTTCTCTGGATGCTTTAGGACACTCTGAGCTTGAAGGAGAAGGTCTACATGCACCTACCTGCCAGCTGGGGCAAATTTTTAGTGGGGTGAAAGGAATGCCTGCTGCGGGAAAGCAGCAGTTCAGGTGTTGGTTATAAAGGAACTCCTGCTGTGGGAAAGCAGCAGTTCAGGTGTTGGTTATTCCTCCCTGACATGAGGTAGGGCCAAGGCCATCTTGTGCAAAGGGAGGGACACTACAGGGACCTGCGGGAGCTCCGGTTGCTCCGGTCCAAGAGCATTTCTGTGCCTCACTGGGGAGAAGGGGTTTGCACCTCATTTGCCAGTCCTGCTGAGCTGCTGAGAGCCAGAGGGCAGGGATTCCCACCACTCCCGCTGGGTTCAAAGGGATATGCTAAATATATGCAAAGGCCATGAAATCAGATGCAGCAGGGAAAGGGAAGGTTAATTATCTGTGGACCTTCTAGAAGGCTGCACTGTGCCATTGCCTGAGGGAAGAAGAAAAGGGCTCCTCGGGACACCATGTGCACTGGGTCATGCTTGCTGTGTCCTTGCTTCTCAGCAGGGCCAGTTAGCCTTTTTGTCCTCCTTCAACAGTAAAATTAGGGGTAAAATCAAGAGAAAAGAAAGTGTGTTGTCTCAGATCAGGACAGATTAAGTTGTCAGAACTTTCTTGTTAATATAGAGAGAAATAATTGTTGTGGACAATATAAGAATTGAATCATGTTCATGGATATAGCGGCAAAGATTATATTGCATTTTATGCACTGGCATGTAAGGATACAGCACATTCTCCTGTTCATTATCAGTGAAAGGTCTGATTCCATAAAAGATGAAAGAATTACATTAATCCACTTCCCCTGCTATTTTGGAGGACAGTTGATGTCTGATCACAAAGTGCTCCGAGGTGTGTGGTGACCCTAAGAAGAGGAAATGGAGAAAACAGGTTCTTGGTGACCTGACTGGAATAGTTATGCAAGAACCAGGCACAAACCACTTCATTATCTAGGGCAGGCACTGTCCCCAGGGAAGGGAAAGGCAGGGAGCTGGAGGCAAGAGGGAGAGGTGTTGTCAGGGACAGGAGCATGCAATGTGGCAGCAGAAGGCAGTGGCCAAGGAGGCTTCTGTCAGGAAGGAGAGATGAGTAACCCTCTCCAGGTGACTCAGCCGAGGTCTGATAAGCAAAACTGCACAGAGCTCTGGGTACCCCTCTTCTAGAAAGCAAAGCTTGCTTTCTAATTTCTATCAAGTCCCTGAGCAGAGGGAGGTCAAGTGGTGCCAGCAATATTTTCTGGTCTGGGAAGGCTGACTTGTCCAAGCTGGAAAAACTGACTTGAGGAAAATTAGGAGAGCTTGGGTAAGCTACGGGCAACTTCTCTGACAAGATTATTTGAAGGGTGGAGGTGAAAAGGAGAGATAAATCATCTAAGGCAGAGTAAGCACTATGGCCAGAACATTATGTGTTTTTACAGCACTTAAAGAGTGATCAGACATTTTAGAAAACAAATAAAAATCCATAGTCTGAGACCCTTATGCTCTAGTCAGAGGCATAACAGGATGCATGACTGAAGGAATGAAAGGCAAGAAAATGGAGATTGAGGGATATAATAATAAGTAATGTGCTGAAACTAAGACAAGACAAACTTAAATTGAAATTAAAATTCAAATAGATCATTAGGGCCATTGCAAAATCATCCAAGAAAACTGATTAAATATTTCATTTATCACACCTGAACAAAATGTCATATATAGCACCACTTGCAAAATGCATGAAAAAAATTCTCCCTAGAGGAATTCACAAACTGTTTCAGAAGGAGAAGGAACAGAGATGAGGTCTCAGCAAGGGGCATACAGAAACAGTGCAAAGAGCAGAGCACTGGATACAAGCATTGGCCTCTATGGACATTGTCTCATTTGTCTTCAGAAAATGCAGAACAAACATCATATAAACACCCATTACACCAGCGATACACTGTTCAGCTGGGGTTTTCATAAACACCAAGAATGCTTTTGGAAGCTCTTTCTTTTGTGCCAAGCTGGGCCTGGGCCTGTATCCTGATTTCCAGAGTGATATGGGCTTGATTCTTTGCCATATTGCTTCCCAGTAAATTATCTAATACTATCAAATCCGTAACACAATTCTTTGTCCCAGCACTACCGCCACACTTCAAAAGACAACCTAGGATACAAAATAGCTGTTCTTTACTAACATTTTTCTTTAATATTGAAATATTGGATGCACACAAGACCATCTTGCAGGAATTTTATGCCAGAAAGTCCACTGGTGTAATTGCTAATTACACAGGGCCTAGATTGGGGTCAGCTCTCAGGGCAATTTTATTGATTTCTTCATTCTATTTCTGATTTCTTACACTCATTCCTCACTGACTTAACAGCAGTGAAAGTGCTAATTCCTAGAAAAGTTGGTGCAGAGAGAGAGACTTCCCTCACATTCAGCACAGCCTCTGGGAGTAAACTGATCCATGTCTTCATCACTAGTAACAATGTTTGCTAAATAAGCCATCTTTCAAAAAGTTTTCATTGTTCTACTTTACAAATCATATTCCACAAGTAAACACATTTCTCAAGAAATTGGTGCACCATTCACAATTTTGTTTTCCTACAGAAACTGGCTTAGGACCCTAGAAGCTGATAGTTCAGAACCGACAGAATAGTCCAAGTAGTGTAGAAAGTTTTTTCCAGTGTGGCTGAGCCTGAACACACACTCATTTTTGAACAGATAAGATAAATAGAACAGATAAAGCTTGCCATCTAGAGGAACTGTACAGAAATCCACTGTTCTTTCTACTGAACCTGTTCTTGCAGTTACTCATTTGAGTGTGAGCAGACCAACATGAGCAAGTGACATTTTTTAGTATTGATCATAACTCACCAGCTACCAAAGAGATTGGAACAAGATAATAGAGACACCTGCCTTCAGCTTGTCCTTTTGCCATCCAACTTCTCCCTCCTTTTGCACCCAGTATAAAGATCTCTGCTCCATCTTGCTCCCACAACTACCCCATGGTAAGATTCCCTTCCTACTGCTTTCTGTGTAATAATGAGAAGGGACAGCAGAGGGGCGAATCCCTGCCCTGACATTTTGCTGAGGTGGAGTCTGGAGAATAGATGAAGCAAATGCCTCAAGGGACTGCAGTATCAATTCAAGACATCATTCTCTGCTCACCACAGAAAGACAGTCTTTAGACCATGAAGATGATTACAGGGACAGAAAAGGACCCAGGCCACAAACTATTGGAGCTGCCTGAAAAATGAAATTGATAAGGCAGGGGTAGGATGGTACAGCCGTGTCCTGCTAAAATCTCAGATACATTGCAGTTCCTGGGTAGGAGATGCCTCTTGGTGGGAGCCCCAGAGCAGCCACATATGACTTGCTTGGTAAAGTTGACAGGACTTCCAAACCTGTGTGTGGCTTGGAGCAGAAGGAAGGTGGCCACGGTGGGCAGGCATGAATGCATCCAGGCAGCAAGGCCAAGGAAAATCAGGTCTCCTGCTCTTGAGGTGAAAGCAAGCTGCCCTGGCTGTGTGCAATCCAGTCGAGGCTGCTGTGCCACTCACCCTGGCCAAACACACAAAGTGACTCCCAGCTACTTTCTCTTGCATAAGAGTGTGTTATGTAAGCAGCAGTGGTGGTGCAATTATTTGCCTGGATACAGCACTGGGCACAAGGTCAGTGACAGTGTTTGTTAAATTGCCTCAATTTCAGACCTTAGCTCCCACCTCGAGTGCAGATGTTTAAAGAGACTGTGAGAAGAATGAGTACCACTCTCATTTCACTGGTTAGAAAGTAATACATCCTTCCAGCTTCAGGCCCAGCAAAAACAATAAACAGAGCTTCTCATGAATTTCCATTACATTTGGGAGAACTTCATATAATGAAGAGATGACCCTGTCCTGCTTCTCTTGAAATCAAAAGGAGTCCTGCAGTTTACAGGAATTAAAAATACAGAAGTGCTCACTATGCTTTTACCTTTTCCCAGCCACACTGATATCAAAAGTGTCATGTTGATGGAAGTCAGTGAGATGCTGCCAACTTACACCAGGGCTGGACACGGCTGATCGTGAGCTGTATCCCTCAGGCTAATTATGAACTTATCAGTTCAAGGAGTCTTCTGAGTTCATTTTTAGGGATCAGTGTGGTTAGTCCTCCAAACCTATTTTTTAGCCTAACAATGACATACCTAAGTACCTATGTTTAACTTCTGAATTACCACTCCTTTGGGCTGGGAAACTGATAACAATTAGATGAGTCGTCCCCAAATCAGTGCTGGCCTCATATTTCACCCACCCTGCTATACCCTGTTGTTTAATCATACCTCACTGCTCTTAATGAGACTCATTTGTCTTACTCTCAAGTTTCATACTGTTTCCTGCTTTACTGACTTTTGTGATGAAAGTGACAGAAACGCTGCTAATTGATGCCTTTCAGGTGACATTAGCCCTTGCAAGAGCATCAATCAGTGGTGGTAAACATCTGTCTGATAAGAATTTTCGCCTTTATTTTCCACTTTGGAAATTTAAAAATAGCCAAAGCTCTGCTGATCAAGGATAAGCAACACACAGCCCTCATCTGAGAAATTGCAAGGATGGGGAGCATGGTAACAGAAGTCTCTCAGATCTTTGGTGGCATGGTGGTGATTACAAGACCAAGTTAAGCAGACTGACAAAACCCTTTCATCAAGAACTGCCCTTTGTACATTTAGTTACAAGAGCATAAGCCTGTGTCCATAATAGTCTGTGTGCACTGTCAGACTGGGTCAGCTCAGGGACAGCAAGAGTCTCCAAGTTCAGCCATTAGAAAAATAATCACCTTGGTCTTTGGGCCACATCAATTACCTGGCAGAAATGAAAAGTCATGGAGAAAATCAGTGGAACTGACTGACTGAGGTGTCCAGGCTTGTGCAGAAGCAGACTGACCACTTTGGTCCTTAGTCAAAGCAGTTACTGCTGCTTTCTGTGCCAAATGGAGAATGATCCTGATTGTCACAGAGAGAGCTGTGTGTTTTCAAGAGCACTTGTCTCTAGTTCAAGCCTTGAGGGCACTGATATGCCACAACTGCCCTGAGCAGTGTCCCAAGAGCCCCCTCTATCCCTGATCAGCCCAAGAGACCTGTCTCAGCTCCATCTGGGCACTCGGTTCAGCACTGCCCTCTGCTGCAACAGGCTGGGGGATGGAGAATGCTGAAGTTAGGGAACACTTTTTGATCCCTTTGCCACAAGCCAGGTGATGCACTGCTGTATTTGGTGCTGGTCTAGGGCTGAGGGAAATATTTGATAACGTCTCAAGGACTCTTCTCCCTCCATTTTGCTGCTCTTCTCTAAGAGATCAGGATGATGTTCATCCTTGAGATCAATTGCACATCACCGCAAATACTGAAGCCTTGGGAATCTTCCAAGTGATCTGCTGGAAAAGCCTGAATTTGTACAGCTCCTCTGTAGTTCAGCTAGATAACATGCAGATGAGGATATCCCATCAAAGGGAGGAAGACCTCATAAAAGCAAAAAATGTTGACTGACTTACTAACAACCTCTGCCTGGTAATAAAAGACTTGGCTGCAAGGATTTCCAGATTCACAAACGTCAGCTGCTATGCTTGCAACATTAGCCTAATACAACAGAGGAAAAAAAAAAAAAAAAAAATTGGGAATCATTTTGAGCTCTGCCACTTCAGCAAACAAAGAATTTAGGTTCTAACATCATCTCAACTTCTTTACAATACAAACATCCTACTGATCCTGGTTCAACATCACTTTGGAGTTCATGTAGATTATTCATCACCTATGCATGGGCATTTCAGAACAATACTTGAGGGAAGGTTCTCTGCTCCCATGTGATTATAGCTTTTATATGTTGCACTGGGACAAATAAGTATGCCAGGTGCCAGGGAAAGAAAAATGAGGCTGCTCAGCAGTTCAGGACTTATTTTGTTCCCATGATTGCCTGAAAATCTCATTGACCTGTTCTGCCTGATTCACACTTTTTGCACTGTACATGCTAAACAGAGAAGCACAAATATACATTTGTGAACAGCTGTCAACTTTCTCTTGCCTGCTGGCAGTGAAACAGCTGATTAACTGCTTTCAGATGTGGTTCGTTTAGTAAATTAGGAAGTGGTACATCTTTGTCTAAAGTTCCAGAAGTACTTGGGCTGCATGGATATTTGACTGTTGCACTGCTCAATCAATCCAATTTTTATTGAGTGTTCAGCTCATGCTTCTAGGAAATCAAATTTGTTAAGTATCCAAAACTGTGTGTGCAGAAATGGAACTGCCTCAGTTGCATAGCAACTTTCTGAATATTGTGGAGATCCATTTAGAACATATTGAGGGAAGCAAATATGATTATAACCAACCTAGACAGGAAATGTGAGTTTACTCAGCAGAGACGAGTTTAGTTCTGCTGCTGAATTCATTCAGATCAAGATTTCAACCTCATTCCAGTCTTGCAAAGAATGTACTAAACACTCCCAATCCTTGAAAATAAGCCCCCAAAGTTTCCTTGATTAAGTCAATAGGAGAATCAGCCAGTAAGTCAGTGGTAATAGACTTACACCCTGAACTCAGTGTAAAGGTTCATTTAAAACTAAATGCAGAGGCATTCTCTGAGGAGCAAAAATGGATGTATCACAGCCATGTCTCTAAACAGATAATAATGTAGCTCTTTTGACCAGCTTGCCAGGGAAATGATGCCTGCACAAACTGTGTGGCCTTTCTCAGAGAAAGCTATCCAGCCCTATAGGTCAGGCAGTGATTTTTTTTTTTGAGTTCTCTGGTTTAAATCTTCCAGCATTCAGCACAGGATATTTGAAGTCATGCATGATACTTATCACTGGAGAGGAAGGTCTGAGGATTGCAGCACAGGATGTATCAGGTGATGCTGAGGAAGAGGGTTTCTTCAGACTAGAGAAGAGAAAGCAAAGGGCAGGGGGTACAATTACCTATGGACCAGGGGTAGAGACCAGTCTCTAAAAAGATGCAGAGTGAAAGGATAAGAAGCAACAGCCTGAAGTTGAATTTTGGTCTAAAGAAAGACTTCTTCATTGGAAGGTGGAAAAGCAAAGGAAGAGATTGCCCAGAATTGTTGGAGAGACTCAAAACTCAGTTGGACACGACCTGAGAGACCTGATCTAACCATGAAGCTTGGAGCAGTGTATTGAACTAGAGGACCTTCAGAAGTGCCCTCAAACACAGCTACCCTGACACTGACAGCTCCATTACCAAGAGGGTAACCAGAAATTAATGAATGCTAGTAGCACTCAAAACAAAATTTCACATGAATGAATTCATGTAAAGCCCATTATACAAATTTTTAAAAAAATTATTGAGTTGTTATTGCACGGCAATATTTTGGCTCATTAAATGAGAAAACAACTGGCTTATAATGAAAAAGGATTCACACGGAAATACACAGCTTTCTAATCTCATTCTTTTTTCATCCAGCTTTGCTTTTAGACAGAAATGAGAAATAGCTGAAAGACAGAGAGGAGAGTTCACTTTTAAGGCAGCATTTCCCCATTCTCAAGTCCATTCATGAATCAGTAGCTGCATTTTCAGAGGGATTACTGGGCTCATGGCTCCTATTGCCCTAAGGGCACCAAGGGGTCTTGTTCTACTTACAGGCACTTAAAAGGCTTCATCTCCTCTGCCATTCATGTTCAGACACCCTCTTCCTGCCAGATGCAGTTATTTCTTCCACGGAAAATCCAGGTTAAGAAAGGCTGAGTGTATGTCACAACAATGCCAGCATCAAGAGGTCAAAAATCATGATGTTTCTGAACCAATAAGTCTTGCTAGAGCTAGAAAGCTTTTCAGCTTTTTATTGCAGTATTAAGGTCAGAATTTTCCTCTTTTGAGAAAGAGTGCATCTCTCCATGAGGCCTTCTCTTATGATTTTAAGGTTTGCTTTGTCATATAACTACATTGATTAGCAACTTTATCTCCATGCCCACACTCAGCATGAGTATCTCTGTCAATAATAAGCTGATAACAACACTATTTCAGTGACTTCTACCCATGATCTGGCAGTCAGGAGGCTGTAAAATCAAGAAGACAAACTGTGGCTTGGATGTTCAAAACCCAAGAAATTGCTTTTATTTATATTAATGCATTCTAGAAGGCTTAGATAATTTTGTTTAGTTCTGTTATTTGCTTTTATACTTATTTTCATATTCTTTTTAAACTTAATTTTCATCCTACAGAGAAAGCTGTAGAAAATCAAAGCATGCTGTTTTCATTTTAAAAGATCCATTATTTTGCTGTATTCTGGTACTTTCCATCTGATACCACTTTGCCTCTCAATCTCTACCTGTTCCTTCTGGCATAAAGACTATCACCAGAGACTTCAGAAAAATAAGAACACCTACTGAAAGTAAATGCCCTAGTTTGGGCAGTTTCTGAGAGAGAGGTGTTTGGGATTTCTTATGGGATTTCTCTTCCAGCAAGCATTCCTTTTTAGCCTTAATGTGACTCCTGACTGCTTCCTCTCTTTGATAAGTGCCATGGCCATTTTTCCAAATGGCTCATTGTGTAATATCACCATTCATCTAATTTGTAGTCTCAGTTCAGAAAGCTGTGTCTTGTTCAGGAGTTTTCAAAATGCAATTCCTTTTCCTAGACAGAAATTATAATTTAAACAAATATTTTGCCCATCAATATTTTGGGGATGATAGATGCAAACAGAAGAAATACAACACAGGTTACAATGACCCTCCCAATCCAAACATTCTCATTTGAAGCAGAACATTGATTTAATATATATGCAGATAAATATGCTAATTGCAATACTTGACAATCTCATTTAGATCACATATAGCTTCTTAAATACATGATTGATGGCTTTTATTATCTTTGCACTTAACAAAAAGGACTGGTAGGAATCCACTTATCATGCAGGTCCCTGCTCCACACAGCTCTCAGTCTTGCTTGACTGATTTAACCAATTGTTTCAGATTACCCACTCAATGAAACCTCAGATTTTCTCTTCCTCGACATAGTCTTCACTTTGCCCTTTGCACTTTGTAAATAGCTCCAAATTACCATGCTGTGCCAGGGGGAAAGGCAAGGGAGACAATGAATACCAAGTGGCTCCAGTAGGAGACATAAAATAGTATAAGAACTCAACAAAATCCTTCCCTCAGAAAAAAACGTGCACAACTAGTTAATGAAAAGTCCTCCAAGGCTGAAAAACAAAATTAGCAATCACTGTTGAGTTTTAATTGATCTAAAAGTCTCTGGCCACAATACACAATCCCTGTGCTACAGCACAGGGCAGCAGTGGCAGCATTCCAACATTGTCCCTGGGCCACTGTGCCACTCTCTCTCTCACTCTCTCTCTCCACCTTCTTTTCTAACTGACCCGACATTTCTGATGAACACTGTAGCTTATTCAAAATTCTGGCTGACAGAAGAAGCAACTCAGACAAGAACCTTCACTTTTCAATTAATTAAATTACTATTAAATCACAGTATTAAATCACTACATCAAGCTTTGGGTAGCAAATCAAACACAGAAAACTTGTATTCTTACAATCATAGAACCATTTATTCTGGAAAACACCCTTAAGATCATGGAGTCCAACAGTTAACCCAGCACAGCCAAGTCCACCACTAAACCATGCTCCTCAGAACCACATCTGTGTGTCTTTTAAATACCTCTGGGGATGGTGACTCAGACACTTCCCTGGACAGCCTATTCCAATTCTTGACAACCCTTTTCATGAGGAAACTTTTCCTAATATGCAACATAAACCTCCTGTGGCACAACTTGAGACTGTTTCCTCTTATTCCTTAAAGCAGAATAAAAACACACATTTGACCCAAGAAAAATTTAATTTCATTTCAGTACTAAAGGGTTTGCTGGGAAAACTTGGACAGGAAATACAAAGGCTCCAAGGATAAGAAATAATTGAAAGCATTTGGCTAAACCAGTGAAGTTACAAATATTTAACACATGACTCACAGGAATTACATCCATGAATGATGGATACTGCAGAGGCTCATCTCCATTTGTAGAATGGGTTCAGCAGTGCAGGGCCTTCTTGTAGTCTTCTAGTTTTCTGTAGCTTCTGGAAATAATAACTCACAAACTTTTCAACAGCTTTATCTGATTCATCTATCATAAGTACCAGGAAACAACACACTAGATATTAGATCACTGCTGGCTTTTAAAACACAGCCTCATGGAAAACAGCCCTTTTAGAAATCAAAAGCTGATTTCACTTCTGGACTGAGGAATCATCTCTGCATTAACAATCCTGGCCAGAGTGCTTTAATCCAGATGGGACACTTGCCCCTGAAAGCCAACAAAAAGCATGAAAGGGGCTCAAATATGGTACTTCTGATAACTGTACTGGTTATCTAGGAGAAGCTGATGTTGAGTTCCATATTTGAAGTGTGTTGAGAAGTTTTGCAAGTTTGGAAGAGATTAGCTCACAGAAGAAATTTGGTTTAAGACAGAAATGTACTCAGTTATAGGCTATGTATGAGCCGCAGAAGGGAAGGGGTTTTACATTTGAGATACTTTCAAATCCTTTCAAATATGCCATGAAACCGCTGTACTAGATTAAATTCCCTGATTTCTCACATTTTGTCTTACTTGTTGGGTATTTTGCCACTCAGCAATTCTGAGTGGCAAATGCCACAACATGCAATTTGCCTTTGCAATGATCTGTTCCCCAATGGAACAATTCTTGAATATCATCCTTAGAGGAAGATTTCACAGCACCAGCAGAAAAATTACTAACTTTTTCTGTGTAACACATATTTCTGGGATTATTAAGGAGGTTCCTGATGTACTCTGCCCATGACAGTGATGCTCAAAGATGCCCCATTTCAAACTTCCCCAACATCTCTCCTGTCTATAGTCCTGAGTAAGTCACTTCACTTCTCATGCAGGAAAACTGCCTATTTTCTTTTCCAATGGAAAGGACCCACAACCACCACCTCACCAAGTGACTAGCAAAGCAAACTGGTTGGCATGAAAAGGAGGGAAAAGAAGCCTCTCAAATGGTGCCTTGCTTTAGAGGCACCCCTCTGTCAGTGACTTACTCCAAGTTCTCAGATTGTGATTTATGGGCCTAAAGGACCTACATCCTTTATTTTCTGGGAAAAAAAAAAAAATCACAAACTGGGTGATGAAAGCATGTACATCACAACTTTCTCTTAAACTCTGATTATAGAAAATGCCACTTTTCTCTCCCACATTTTTTTCTTGTTCACTCTGGCCTTGCCACTGGCATACGTGCCAAGAAGTCAGAAATGTAGGCATATTTTGATTTTATCTTTTGATGACTCAAACTCATATTCCCCCTAATGGCCTATTTCAAAACACAGTGGGGAGGTTCTTTTCTAGTCTTGATGAAGTTCCACCTTTTATTTACACACTGGTGGCCATAGGAAGGAGACAAGGCTGCCTCTGCAAACAGTCTCAAAATGCTCATGGAAAGGAGCACTCTGCCTTCTCCTCCCCTCTCTGGGGGCTATGTCTATGTTTTCCTCCAGCAGTTGCCTCATGACAGCTGTATAATGGAGAGACAGGGATGTACCCACATTTCACCTCCATGGGAGTGACCTACCTGTTGAGTTACAGAGTTCTGCTCTTCTTTCCCTCTCACACTCAGTGAATCAAAATATGCATGAACAAGTAGCTTGAAGTCACATGTGGATGCTGCCTCACTGCACTCATGTCTGTCTCTTGCTGGCCCTGTGAGTCACAGATCATTTCCACATAAACCTCATGAGAAGGGAGGGACAAGCCTTCCCTGAGATTCCTACACACCAACTCCTGTTTGGTCTTCCCTACTGGCTGACAGGTTAGACAGTGAGGAAAAAGTGTTGGATCCCTCCAGGCAAAGGAGAGAGAAATAAACCATCTCTTCTGTGACCATCTCACCCTTGGTGAAAGCTCCAACCACTGGATAACAGAGATGGATTCAACAGGACTGACTGTACACATTTCAAAGGAAACCAGTGATTATGAGTTCATTTAGTACAGAGTCTGCGTGTGCAGCTGACTGGCACGTGGCTACACAGACAGAGGGAACACCTCACCTGTGAATCCCAGCAGCGATGAGACATCCCTTCAGTCCTGAGCCACATCATCCACGTGCCCAGCCGTGCCTCCAGGCAGAACTGAGCACCTCATGAGCTTGAAGGTCGGGAATGCAACCATCATCAGCAGACACATCAAACACAATATATATTTTATTGGTTGAATTTCCAAGGAAGTTAAAAACCAGATGAAAGATGATTAGCATAGCATAATCTCTACAATTTATGGAGAATAATCATATTTTTATGCAGTCTTTTATTTTGACAGAAAGATGACCTAAGATTTTTAGAATACTTTGAAGGACACCATTGAAAGTATATAAATCATAAACTAATCTGAAATACAGTCGTATCAGAAAACACAGAGCTCAGAAACTTCTCCTAAAAATGCTGATTTCTGTTTTGTGATTTCAGCCTCCTGGCTATTATTAGAACTTCTAACAATCACCATTTTTACTTTGAGATTTGAGAAGGGGCTATGTCTCACAGAGAATGCAATATGTCTGAATAATTCATTTCAAGTAAATAAGCATTTGGTTTTCAAACATATAGAGGACTTTCTATATATAGCACTCTGGACATACTATATTAAGTACATTTATTATCCATATAAGGCAAACATATATCTGCAATTATTATTTAATTATTAAAAGATTTAATTTGGCAGTAATTGGAGTATTTAGATCAAAGAGCCTACATTCATACGAAGTGGTCTTATTTTCTATATACTTGGAAAATTAAGAAATAAACCCTTATAGAACATATAATTTTTTAATAGAGTGTTTCAAAGAGTTTATGTCTCTTTTGTATCTGCAGTCCTAGGCATTGCAGAATGCTAAATTTCTTCTTCCTCTGAATTATTTTTTCACATTATGGAAGGGTTGTTCTTTCTGCAAACTTACAGTGCATGCCATTTAAAAGTGACTTTTTGCACTTCAAGATTCTCCACAGAGTTTTATCACTGAGAAGAATTTGTCTTCATCGATGGAAAGACATATCAGTACTGGCAGGAATACTCCACTTACTAGAAGGGAAATATTATCTTTTATTTAGCTGATAGATTCCTTGTGTATCTTCCATCAATCTGAAGTGTTGTGACATTTCCTACCACTGTACCACAAGGATGTTCCTTCTGGGAAATGCACAGACTATACTAATGACTATGTTCATACATCAGAGAAAATCTTTCTTTCCCCTCTGTAAAATGGCAAAATTATTCTTGATCTAATATTACCAAGCCACAGCAGAGAGAATGTGTAATTGACTGTAAATAATAGGTCAAAATGACCAAGCATGACATTTTTAAAGTTCAAATCCTCTCATCCATAGTTATCATACATTGCATTATGGATACTCACAAACAGAATTTGTCAAGCCACTGTGTACCAAAGTGACTTATTTTGTACTAAATGCAATAATGAGTGAAACAGAGCTTTTTGAGGTTGCTTTCAATTTCCTTTTCTAACTTGTGTGCCATTTTAAACAAATGACACAGTGGTGAGGTGAAGAGGACAGAGCAGAACACCAGAGATCACTGAAGGTCAGCATACAACAGGTCTCTTCATATTAAATCTGCCAGAGCTATGCTGGCTTTCTACCCAACAAAGCAATGCTCTGCATAACAGAAAGTGAAGCAGTTAAGAGATTTAGATACCAGGAAACTGCTTTTCAAGGTTCTAAAAAAGCCTTGTCATTACAACCTCAGATAATTGACTATTAGAGAGATAAACTCCCTGCTTTTCAAAGTAGGCATCAAGGAGCAGACCTTGGGTTCTGAAGTGGAAGGTACAACTCTCAAAACTGATTTTCAGTTTACATACATATGAAAAACCTCTCTCTTCCCATGTATTTTATGGCAGATTGTAAGAAACAGATAATGTTTCTTCTCATTTCCATTACAAAGCTCTGCTGAGAAACTGTTCCAGCTGAAGTGAGTAAAACCAGTTCTTCAAAAGAACAAAAGAAAAAAGAAACCATACATTAAAAAAAAAAAAAAAAGAAAAGAAAAAAAGGAAAGATAGAAAGAAGAAAGAGCATTTTTGAATTCTGATTTGTGCACTGGGTGATGAGCTTCCTTTCTCCCATTCTCTGCTGCTCCGTGGTAGTCGCTCTCCTTTCAGAATGACTGTCTGACCAACTCTTTCACAAAGCCGCCTGCCTCCCTCCGGGGATATAGTCAAACAACTCAAGGATTGCTTCAGCCAGAAGCACTTTCACACAGCTGGAGCCAAAATTGCCCCTAAACCGTATTGGATGAGAGTTTTGATGGTGCTTTTAGTGGGGTCAAAATTTCACTTCCCAGATGGCAATAGAGCAGCCAGTCTAGGAGAATTTTGTCTTCCAGAAGGACTTCCTGGAAGCATGAAATCATCCCGTGGCTAGCTGGACACATGTTGAGGGTCACAAAACTCCTGGCCTCAATGTATTCAGTCTTGATTTACATTGACTTTCCATGTGGGTTTTCTGTTTTGTTCTGTGTCCTTCTTTATTTATTTATTTTTTAAATTTTCACAATAATTGATACTTCAGACTAAGGTTTCAGACATTTTCTCTCATAAATCAGAAAGCACGAGTCTTGTTTAGGAGCTGCCAACAGCCATTTAAGAAGGGCATTATGAAATGAAGAAAGGGTAAGAAAAAAGAATGCTTTGACCTGTTTGTCAGGTTTGATGGAGAAGCATTCAAACTCTCAAGAGTTCCCTCAAGTGGCCATTAGAGATTGCTGAGGATAAACGAAGTTTGTATAGAAAATGACTGCATTTTTCAATTACTTGAAAAATCTCTAATTAGAAATAATGTGTCAGCATCCACAAATGTATAAGGAAACAAGAGTGTGGAACTCATAGAGTCATGAAATGGCTTGGGTTGGAAGAGACCTGAAAGACCATTTAGTTCCAACTCCCCTTCTATAGGCAGGGACACCATTACATTAAAAATCCCAGAGAAGACATCACATAAAATAAATCAGATGGAAAAGTAACAAATGGAAGAGAAAGATGTTGAGAACAAATGGATGGAATTCCTTCACAGGGAATGTGTCTTGCAAATGAATCCTCATTATCTTTGCTGTGGTGGTGTTCTCACACACTACTTCCAAAGGGGGAGACACAGACTTCCCAATAATTCCCCCTTTTCCATTGCTTTCACACTGTCTACACATCACCTTCAGTTTCCTTTTGGAAAAGCTGAATGCACTGCTATTCTCATGCCACTCTTCCACTGCTCTCTTCCCACCCACATTGTTTCTAAACTATGTCTTGCATCCTCTTCTAATTGGGGTTTTGACAAAGCAGTAGAAGGAAGTAGTGTATTATTGTGTTTACTTTCCTTCATTGAGATGTGGCTTTCTGACAACAAAGCTGGGCTTGTTGGGAGTCATCCACCAGTAAGACTTGATCAAACCTGTTGCGTCCTGAAGCAATTGTGCAAAATAGTTATGGCTGCTGCAACCTAATCACAAGCAAAAACATGTAGGTGAGCTGTAATTATCAACAGTTATGCCATCTGATAACATTTACAGCAAACAGAAAATTACCAGTAGCAAATGAGTGGAAGCTTTTTCTTTTTTTTTTTGTGTGTAACTGACTACTGACTTTTCCCTGTAGCTGCATAAAAATTTCATCTCCACCAGAGAATCTATCCTGAACATTTTTCTTCACTGGATGTTGGAGGCTGAATTTCTGTATTCTCCTTCAGCACTGGAAGTACTTGAGACCCAACTGATAAAGTATCTGAAAAGGATGAGCACAGGGGCTGGTTCATCAGGTATATGCCAAAGTTTGTCTGAAAAAAAGCAAAATATTTATTAAGATGCAATGCATGTTAGACTAATCAATTCTATAGAGGATCTCTCAATATGTTTAGAGGATCTCTCAATATGTTTATCTCTCAATATGTTTAGAATATATTGCTTTAAGAATAAGGAGGTGTGTACTATGTCCATGTAATTAAGAACATTCTTAACTCATTAATTATAATAGACTGGTAAACAAAAGCTAATGCCATGCTATTCAAGAAGAATAGCTTAAGTAAGTGGATAAATAACACAGTATTTCATCATGAGCTCCATAGTATCATATATGTAATTCACACTCCCTCACAATCTTGTTATCTAATGTCTGCTCTGGCTCCTTGACAAATGCAGTTAATGTATTGTCACAAACAAAGGCTCTGCAGCATGGGAACACTGGTATGTTCCAACAGTAAAGAAGTCTTGCATCTCCTACCATGAACTATTTGCTCTGATAGCAGAACTTTATTCTGCCTAGCCTCTGTGAGTTTCTCTTCATTTGTTTTTTATGAATATTCTACAGAAAATATTCAGCAAGTTTTTTTTATTGTTGTTCTCACTTGTTAAGTGTCATTATCTGTGAATCCATCCTGCATAAATATTAGAAATAATTAGACTATCTCTTTGGGATACTGAGTAATACAGAAAAGAAAAATAGAATATCCATTTTGCCCACTGACCATGCAACCTTCACAGGCACCAAAAACCTGATCTGAGTGTCTGCATTCTTATGTGAGGTCTTGATCTCAAGCAGTTGAGTGTTACAGTTGTGGGTGTGATCTGGAAATGTCACAGGAAGAGACTGGTGTGGTTCTGTGGTTTTGTTTTGCAGCAGTGGAGAATTTAGAAACATGCAAGAAAAAGATTTGTCATCTCATGACAATATTTTCCAAAGAATTAGATAATAATTAATCAAAGAATACATAAAGTAGGAAAAAAAAAAAAAAGAAGAGTAAAGATCATGCTAAATTGACACAGATTTTTAGACTTCAGAAAGTCTTTACTCTTTAAACTGAGGACCATGGAAACCCAATATTAATTTTTTTGTCTCTTCTTGCAGGTTTAAAAAAAAAAGTATTTTGATTTGGTAGACTACAGCCAAAATGTACAAGTCATTATAAAGTAAATAAATAAGCAACCCAAATACAAAATTCTATTATCTTTTTCTATTTCCTGATTACATTTACTGCCATTGTTCAGATCAATGATCCTGAAATTGAGTGAATTACATTTAGAGCAGGTTAAAAAAATAGTAGGTAAAAGGGATTGCGACAAAGAAAAAAAATAGATGAGGGAATGAGGTAACAGAGAACAGCTCTTAGTTTTTGAAGAATTTATGAGAGGTAAGTTTGAGATCTACTCCCAAGTAAGAGAGATGCCGTAAAGCAGAGATCTATCCAAACATGGCCACAGACCCTGAATTTGGGTCTTTCTGCTTCATTTCTAATCCTAAACATCAATGAGAAAAATGGGCCCTAAGCTTAGGTATTTTTGGCTACCTCTGCTATTCCTTCATCTCACTGGCATGGGACATGTAGAGGGCATGAGCTGGACCTCTCAGGCCTATCCTACTGTTGGAACCCAGCACATCCCTCTGGGATGGCTCGAGCCCCTGGCAGGGGGCTCAGAGATCTTGGCAGGAAGCCAAAGACACTTGGGTTTTTGATTTTAACCCACGGAGCAAATTACCAACCTTGTATGAAGAGTTACAAATCACAGAAGTTTAAGCAGAATGATAATGAATTTATCACAGGGTGAAAAGTGGAATTTGGGGGATTTTTAGTATAGGGGTCTAGGAGGCAAGATGGAGGGATTTGGGTGTTGTCTTGTCCTTCTTCCTTCTTCTTCCTAGCCTCCATTTTCTGTGTGATGTTGTCACTTTTGGATTGGTTTAGGGTAGAAGTAGACAGTCTAACATAGGTGATAGGTATTGGAAAATAATGGAAAATAAAGTACACATAGTTTTTAGTATAAAATGTTGACACCAGCCCAAGGGCGGGCAGTGTGCCTTGGACAGACCTGCAAGAGAGACGTCAGCAGGTCAAGAAAAGAATGTATTAGGTAGGAGAAAATAAACAACCTTGAAAACCAGAGCCAAGGAATTCTGACTCCTTCTTTGACCATCGGGCTGGGAAAAAGGACTCTTGGGTTCATCCTGACCACAGGAAACCCGAGATCCTACTGCTAGCACTTTTTGGGTACAAGTGGCTGTATTGGTGGACACAGGGCACATCCCTGTGGACAGCATTCTAAGGTTACTGCTGAGGAATGGCTGCAGCACCATAAGATCCCAGCCCTCTAGCAGAGGGACTCTGTTGGAACAACCATCACGCTCTAATGGTGTCAGTAACAGTTTCATGTAAAATATTAAAGTTCATAGTCTTATTTTTCCATTTTTGCTTTTCTCTCATTCATTGACAAGTTTCTCTATTGGCATAAATGATGTGTTTTTCAGCCTTCTGGTTGATAAGCTGGATTCACCTCCTATACCCTAGTGCAAAAATGACAGTTACCATGATTTTGTTATTTTAAAAAAACAGGCCATTATAAAACAAATATTGTAAAATGAATACTAGTTCATGCTACACCACATTTCACACAGGAAGGAATTTTTTAACTCATCCACGTAAATGAGCTTATTTGATGCATGAGAAGTTTTTATTTATATTTACTGTATTGTCATCTTGATGTATCTTCAAATGAGACTAAAATAAATCTGGGCAGATTGTTCACTGTGAGGAACTTAATTTACCAATTTTTGTTATTGAAAATAATCTAGCAGGATTTTTTCTTTTTTAATGCACCTTAAAACATTCAGAATTATTTAAGAAAATGCATGTCTCAATGCATCTTTTCTTCAGGAGTTCTCAAATACTGTTTTAATACTGGTCCTTAGTATTTTATTTCTCTGACTGGGCATCTCAAGTCTCAGTGTTTTTTTCAGTGAGTAATGCCTAAGCAGTTTCCAAGGTGATGATACACTGATGGTGTACATATTTTAGTACTAATGCCTGCTTGGAATTGCCGACCTTTTTTTTTTTTTTTTTTTTTTTTTTTTGTGGATGTTCTTAAAACCAAAATTTAGCCTGTAGTTGCCAGAAATAGATTTAACATCTTTTAAGTAAATTTCCCTACTTTTTTCAATAATTACAAATAATGACTCAGCACGTACTGATAACAGCAATCACACAAACACACCCCTGCCAAGCAGCCACAAAAGCTACATCTGCCACTTCAGCTCTCTTTCAAGAGAAAGATAAAACGTAGAAATCCTCACATTGCTGATGAAAAATGAGGCTTTCAGATGCAGAGATTACAGCTCACAGAGTTATTACAGTGAACCTCATGATATCTGCCTGCTACCTTTTCCTGACTTCAAGGACATTTTATTCTGCATATAATCTTCCTAGAACACACTAAGAACTGGGCAGGGAGTGCAGGACCATGAGCACCATGGCTTTATCTGTCAGTCGAGACTTTTCCCATTACTGTAAAATGTTACAGGAACAAAAAACTTAAAGCTTCTTGATTAGAAAAAAGTAGACCACTTCACTGCTGGGAGAAATAGAAACAACATACATATTCTTGCCAACAGTGAATCATATGATAGTCATCACACTGACTTAAAGGAGGAGCTATGAAATGCTGTCATTCTTGCATGTTGTTTCAAGTTCATTTACTGCATCAACAGTAATATGCTCTGCTCAGAAATTCACTGACAAATACCCTGTGTACACTATCCCCTTCTGCAAGACAGAAACACGTGGGGCTTCATCTGGCAAAGGCCTGAGGTGAGATGTCTTCGAGCTATGACTCCTAAAGAATCAGTTAACTCAGAGTGGAACCTGGTAAAGAAATACCCTGATAGAATGTGTAACAAGCACATAAATCATACTGCATGCTAATACTTAGCTTTAGATGGATGAGTTCTGGACTTTACAGCTCAGCTGCCATATCCCAGCAGAAAAATTTACCTGTCCAAGTCTGATCATTTGTTCATACAAAAACATAAACTCCCTCTCATCCAAAAATTTTGGAGATGCAATTATTAAAATGGATTTTTTTAATGTAATAATGTTTTATTAGCTTTAGATTTAGTAGAATGTAAAGCCTTACAAAATAGGAGAGAGGAAGTACTCACTTCTGACATACTGATTTTTTATATTGGAAAAAGGTAAAATTTTAAGCTGGTGTTAATAAAACCCCACACTGTTCTGTTGAAAATATCTGGACTGTAGAATGTTTCCTTAAGAACTGATATTCCTTTGCTCTACCTTAACTAAATACATTTTCCAGTTCAGTCACCGATGAGAAAAGAGAACTATATTATTTCAGAGGACTATTAATTACAACAATCGCTGTTCTCAAATGTTCCAGATATTTGAATGAAAATCATTGCATGGTGTAAAGCCCTGTGTTACTATGAAAATAATGATAATGATGCATCAGATATGAGAGGTAATTTGCTATCCTTGATAACATTTCACGAAGCAATCCAAAGGTATGGCTTCTAATTCTGCAGGAAAAGAAGCTCTCCCAAGGCACAACAAGATACATAAAGGAGGATCAACAGGCCCCAGAAAAAAACACAAGCTTTTTAGTGAAGAAGGCGTGTGCAAACATAATGGATTTCCCTTGATGTACTGCTATCCATACATTTAGACCAGGGCAGACTGCTAATGTAAAAATTCCCTTTGCTACCTTGCCAGCAAGCCCCAGCTTATAGCACTGCCGCAAATCTACCCACAGGGCTTCCGCTGCCATTAGCGCTAAACGGCATCTGCAAAACACCAAAGAGAGGCAGGAATGCTGTGTTCTCCCTTTTCCATCCATGTGTGTTTTGTGTCAGGTGGTGAGGCCTGTGAAACAGCATGTGGCCATTTGCTTAATGGAGTTATCTAGTCTTTCCTAATCTCCTGCAGTAACAAAGAGCACTCTGTCACACGAGGAGAGCTCATCTTTCCTTTCCAGTCGAAAATTACAAAAGGAATCCTTTATGAGTGTTTCTGTAGAGCTCAAGTTCACTTTATAGAGGTGTTCACATTTTGTGTCAAACAATGACTTAAAAGGTTTCATAAAAAGCAGCTGGCAAGGCTTCAGCACCATGATTTGCATTTATCTGGAAAGATGTAAATTGCTTGGGTGGCTAGTTACAGTAGCTGGTTCTGACTTTCAGCTGCAATCCATCTATGCAAAGGCTCCATCTTTCAATTTGAAGCACCAGGTTCTCAGAGTCTCAGAGGAATGGAGAAAAATAGGATTTTGGAAATCAATATTGAACTGCTTCCTACCAGCCTTACATTATTTAGCTCATTATTGAAGTTCATTGGCAGTGCTGCTATTTGGGCTACTTGTTTGATAAATTTCAATGTAATATTTTCAGGTTGGTGTTCTTGGAAAAAACAAAATAATACTGTAAATATTGACACCTGGGTCTCTTTTCTATCTGCAGTATCTTTAATGTTTTGGCAATCAACTTGCTACAGCAGTTTTCCAAAAACCTGTGAAACTATATTAAATCTTATATTTCTGCATATATTTATATATATATATATTTTTTTTTTTTTGTAGTTTGCATCAGATTATTGACAGATGGGAGCAAATACTGCTGAATTCCTTCACTGAATCTGCATCTGATTTAAGAAATAAAAGAAAATTAAGTCTATTAGATGACTCCTTAGCAGAAAAGCACATGGTAGAGATATGAGTCACCAAAGGATTAGCTCTGCGATTTAACACAGTCACATGAACTCGATGTTCTTTCTCTCTCCCCACTGTGAGCTGTGAAAGGTTTGGATCAGTGTCCTCTGTTAGGTCTGCTGAGCACACTAAAAATGCCACAGTCCTTCCTAGGTGCTGCTCACTGATAATCAGCTGGTGCCCACCACCACAGAGGCGACCTGCAGGAGGAATGGGCTCGGAGATCTGCCCAGACCAGACTAGGCAAAGCTCCCAGCTCAAACTCTACTTTCAATTGTGAGCTAAGCCAGAGGACTCACACTCACGCAGAGCAGGGCATGCTCACAAGACCCCATCGGCCAGCAGCGCTGGAAAAAGGCTGGGAAAAACCAAAAAAGGATGAATGCCTGTGTCTTTGCAGCGTGAACATTGGCACAGCTGAGGCAGAAAGAGCACTGCCCCGCCGCGATCAGCAGCGCCTGCCTCATCTTGCAGTGTGGCTTTTATCAGGCGCCAGCTCCTTCTCGAGAGGCTGGATTGCTCTCTTTGCCTTAGTCCTGTTTGAATGAGCCACTTGGTGCTAGCAGTGCTTCAAGAAAATCTCTTCACTGTTGAGTTAATCAGAATGAGACAGGAGCTCATCTTTGCTGTGGGAAACATGCAGAAGGTGCTGTGCCTCTCCTGAGAATCTGCATCCTGAGTAAGGTTTTGTTGCCATTTTCTCGCTGAGTACAGAGTGCTTTTTACAGAGGTTTCAAGTCATAATCCAGTAAAACCCATATGGGCAGGAAAAGTCCTCTGCACACTATACCTCATGTGGCAGCAGGGAGCATCCCTGTCCCAAGTGTCCAAATGTGCTCTGAAGTGTCCCAGATGCCGCAGCTGTGGCTCACCATTACTCGGAAAGGGCCCCTGTCCTCAGGCTACCCACCGTGGCCAGGAGCTCATCTCACAAAGGCTCATGTACTGTGGTGACCTGAAGCAGAGTCTGCTGTGCAAGCCTAAGTCACCTCAGGTCAGTGGGAAGCTGTGCCTCGACAGCCGGCCCTGCTCACTGCATCAGGCTGGCTCCGACATGGAGCCAGAGGAGCTATTCACCAAGGATAACAGCCAATGAAAAGAAAGCCCTTTGTCTGCTTAATGAGTCACTGAGACCAATCAATTTTTTTTTTTTTTTGTCCAAACATAGAATGCAGTATTTGTAAGTTGTTTGTGCATTGTCTGGTTGAATGATTTTCAGCCTATTTGTTATTGCTCTGTGCCACTGCTGTGCCCTGTCTCTGCTGTTTGGCGGGTACTGGCAAGGCTCCGAGCTCCGACTGCCTGAGACACTTTAACAACAGCAGCTTAACCAACGGGAAGCAATGAATTCTGAATAAGGATTTTCAGCTAAATAAATACATATGAGGAGATTTGGGGAGCCTTTGGGATGTTGAACTCTCTATCCACCATCTGAGCACTCTGAATTCCAAGAAGCAATGTAACCTAAGGAAGCAGGACCTCAAATAAACACCTGTATTTCACACTTTTCTGGTCACTTTCTTAAGCAATTACTCTCTACTTTGACTATATTCACATCTGCTCTGTTTTTCCTGCTAACTAATTTCTCAGGGTAAGAATAGAGTTTAGTCTTACACGCCAACTGTATAATTTCAATCACTTTTGAATTTTTCAGCATATTTCTTTTCTTAAAAGACATCAGTGCATCAGCTTGTGCTTTTAAGACCAAAATAAGCACACTGTAAAGAAGTACATACTGAATAAAAGCAAGCACAGTTAAAAATAATGCATATTAATATTCCATTTCTGAATAAAAAAATGTATTGAGCATTTTATAGAAATAAACCATGCCATATCTGGGTTGTAAGTGCATCCTCTTTCTGCAGAAAAAATCCAAATGGTAACAACTTAACTGTGAATATTCACTCAGCAGATATTTCACTACCCATGCAATAAAGTCACTACATCTTTCATTACAGCTATTTTGAAGTATTGTACTGACCTTTCTACCTCTGGCAGCAGACAGGGACTGTAGAATTTCTTTGTTTCGTTCCCCAGACTGTTGATCAATGCAGATTATTTGACATCTGCTACATGGACCCACAACCTGAAATTTTAGTTAAAGAAAGTTCATGGCTGTTTATCAAAGCAGTACAGCATGGAACAGTACAAGCTTCCGACCATCATAATATATTAAACACATACCTTTTGCATACCTTTTCTGTGGTTTTTCAAGCTTTCATTATGTAAAAGGTCAACTCTGTTCACCTAATGTAGTAAGTCTACTCACAAAAGTCTCACTGAATTTTTAATTCACTTTTTTCTTTTTTTAAGGAAAACTTTCTCAGAGACAGAATCTGAGAAATACCAGACATTTACATATTTGTATTTCCTGATGGCTTCACTTCTTCTGTGGGTTAGCAGGGCTCCTTGCCCAAAGAACTGAATACAAAATTAAGCCAATGCCTCAGAATACAACTCAAGGAGGATTTTCTTGGGACTGGGAAATGCCCAATATATTTCCTATACACATGGCACTTTTAGATACTCAGAATGTAAATTATTTAAATATACAAGTTTACCTAATCAGAAGAAAGAATTCTTTCTCTATTATGTATCACACATCATGTTAATATCATATGTAGTTGTTCTTAAAGCTAATTGTTGTTTGAAGTAATTTAGAGAAAAACCAAAAAAAAACCAACCCTGCAATAAATTTATTCTTAGAGCTTTAAAATGGAGAAGGACGACATATTGCACTTTCATTTAACACTGCATCCCTAACTTTAGCAAAGCTGTACATTACAGAAATTACGTCTTACAGTATCTCAGTATACACATTCCACTTTTCTAAAATGTGCCATAAATTTCAAATAGGGCAAATAATTAAATTGTACACTTGAAACATTTTGTGTGCTGATCTGAAGTGATATTTCAGGTTTTTGAGATGTATCTAGACTGCTTGTATAATTCTTCAGCATAATCATCAACACCAAACATCATCTCTTTCAGAAAATTATTTTCTACAGCTCTATTTTTTTAATTAAAAGAACAAGACAGAGAAGGAAATATTTTTTTCCATGCTTTACTTAGTCCAACATCTTCTACCATTTTTGTGGCATAAAGAAGCATTAACATAATTTCTAGTGTTACTACATCAGTATCTGAAAAAGGATCTAGCAGAGATGGGAAAAGAAAATGCAAGTTACATAAACCTTTCTATTTTTGCCTTGTATTCCTAAGTATATCAATGCCAGAAATAGGAATGCCTTTTATTTTGTAGTTTTACAGTAACTTATCAACAGGATCCTCAGCTGAACTCCCAGCGTAACTTCAGCCTCCAACAAGCTATACACCATGGATTTTGTCCTTTTTGTTCCTCATTTCTTACTTATAGGAATTTTTCCTCAATTTTCTCTAACTTATATTGCAACTTACAGATCAAACTACACATAAGAAGAGACCAGACAAGCAATATTTTCCACCCTTGCTGAAAAGGTTTCTTACAGCATGCTGACTAAAAAAAAAAGAGTGACACCAATCACATCTTCTAGATTTGACCTTGGTACTCCTGTCATTCACACACTTAAATTATAACCCCTAAGAAAACAGTGACTAAGCCACTTTCACATCCTAGGCAAAGCATCTTCAAATAAATATTTCATATCCCTTAGGTATCATGTAAGCTTTTACAGATTCTTTGTTAAGAGTTTTTCTTGAAAGAATGTATTTACAAACAAGGTCTGAATCCTCAGCATTTTCCTTACAGTATACCAGGACATTATGTTGTTAGCTATGACATGAAGCACAACATACCAAAAAACCCTACCAGGCAAGAATTAGAAACATGCCTTGAGTGAAGACTAGGATAAGATGTATACAACAGAGGGCAATAGACCATGAGTGTTCACTTGCATTCATGTCCAGTCTTTTGGCCATCAGTTGCTTGATTTGCAGTAACGTGAGGTTATATTTGGACTACTGTGCTAAACAGTAACAAGTGTTCTCTGCTGATGTGCTGGCTAAATATGTGCTGTAAACTCTGCCTCAAATAACCTGATTATTGTTCAGCTCAGATAGATAAAAATTAGAAACACTATGAATTATGAAATTTAATAGAAGTGTGGAGAAATATGGCAAAACCTCTTAAATATAATGACATATGTTTGTCACGGGACACATCACCTTTTTTTTTTTTTTTCCATCTTCATAAATTTCACTTGCACAAAGTGTGCTGCCCATATTGTAGTCAAAACCTTGTAAAAATTGATTTGTCTCCAGGAATCAAAATGCTTTGTGATACACTGGGGCACGGACAAGAGAGAAAAGGTCACACCTGGAATTGCAGAGCACCTATTGAAATCTCAGCCCACTCCTCTTCTTCAAAGGACTCTGGTGCACTGATGACAATGTTGGCACGGAAACGTCGGATCAATTCCTCTATTTCCAATGGCTCCTTCAGTCTGTCTCACAGAGTTGACAGAGCAAAAAAAAAAAAAAAAATTATTAACTGGTTTTGCACTAGATGTTTGTGCTGTAAGACTCTGGTGGCTCATGTGATTAGCAAACTCTTCTCCAGAATAACCTGGACCAAGTTTTATTACAAAGGCTATGGAAATGGCACAAGGTACTCAACTAGAGTTTGTAACCTCTCAGCCATAACATGCAACCCTCTAGGTGGCTTCTTCAGAGGTGGAACCTGGAACTGTAGGTATGGAAACATGTAGACAGGTGATTGTGAACCATGCATATGAGAAAATTCCCAATTTGTTATCATATGTAAGGCTAATGGTAACAAGTAAAAAGATCTTTTCAGTTAGTAATCATTTGACTTGTTAAATATTGTAAAAATAGAAGCTTCTAGAATCAAAGGCAAATAAAATTTTATTCTGCACATGCTGCAATGTCAGAAGGGACAAAACCAGCAGTCGCTGAAGGTGAAAAAGGCCAGTAAAATAATTTTATGAGAGAATATATCCCTCATATTATTATTATTTGCCTTTGGGAGGCAGAAGATTGCACCAAACGATAGGTGTTTTAAAAAAATTAATCTCTGTGTGGTGATATCTCCTCCTCTTTACAAGCATTTGAACTGCCAGAGTGTAGATTTGTGTCAGTGTGGAGAATGTATATGAGACAGAAAGAGCATCAGACTGCATACAAATATCAGAAATCTTGCTGCATCTTCAAATTGCCATTCTTCACTTTTCTTCTAAAGGAGAACTTGAACAACACCAGAAAAAAAGAAAAAAAAAGACACTGTAAAAGTTGCCAGAGCGTTCCCTCAGTGCCACAGTTAGGAGAGAAGAACACTTCTTTTTGTATTAGCTGTTAAGGACATGAACCATTTTTGATACTCCATAAACCGTACTCTGACAACTTAGGGATATGACATTCTACAGCAGAGGCGGAAATGTGGGTAAGCAGTGAAAAGTGGCATTTCTGTCCAAAAAGAAAAAAAAACCAAAAAAAACAAAAAAAAAACCCCAAAAAACCAGAAGAAAGTAAGGACATACAGTTTAAAATGTATTTTAGTTAGAGAAAAACATGCAAAATCTAAGTACAGGGAAAACTTCACATCAAGCAGTCTTGGCAGAGGTGGCCTGTTAGGTGAAAAAAAAGAGCTTGGTTCTATTTTAAACAGTCTGGATGATCTGCTCTAGCAGACAAAACTGCATGAGGATCAATTGCCTGTGCAGACTTTCAGTAAGACCACAGAAACCCAGCTCCACCAAGCCCCAGTGTTCACAAGGGCTCCAGCAGCCTGAGGGCAGAAGGTGGGATGGGAAGCTGCAAGGATAAAGGTTTTCCCTTAAGATCCACAGTTAATCCCATGGCTGAGACACAATTTGTAATGAGTGCAGGAGGTGGGAGCCAACAGGAAGTGCAGATGATTCCTGTGCTCATACAAACAAGAAGGAAAATAGCAGTTACTTGGGAACACATCCAATTATGCTGCTGTGCTTCCCGGCTCTGCTGTGGGCTCTTGGAGTTTGGCTGCTGTGGAGCCTCTAGTTTTGACTGTGTTTTGCAAAATCTAAGTGCCTGCCACCCCAGCCTGCACTGGGAGCATCAAAAGCCCAGTAACCTCAGAGCTGGGCCTGCAGTGTCCTGAGACACCTGCTGAAAAAACCTTCAAGCTTCTACTAATCTACCCCTTGCTGCTGAACTCGAAGATTGCAACACCCCTACCCCTGATCTCTCTGCCTTCAACCTGCTCGGGCTCACTTCCAGAATACCTCACCTCTCTTGCACCTCCCCCAGCCCTCAGAAATGCTTATAATTATTTGGCAACATGTATCTGAGTAAATTTCCATTATTTCTTCTCCCACAAAACATGCATTGGTTGGACGGAGTGGCAGGTACCCTCATCCTGCAAATCCCAACACAGACCTGTTTGGAAAATCAGTGTAATGTGCCAAAGTCAGCCTAGGTGCTTTGGATTTTCACAGCAGTGGTCTCTGCAATGAAGAATGCATTCCCTATATTTAATAGGCAAACTGGAAAATTAATATTTATATCCTCAGGGTTATAGTTCTAGCAAGAACATTTGAGCATTAGGCGAGGCCATAGGGATTTGCATGGAGGTGACCTGTAATGGAAACACCAGAGAGACAAATGGCTGCAGGTACATGTAGCCCTCCAACAGTATACTGGATTCTAATTTTTAATTTAATTGCTGTTTCTGCTTTAGATCACCTCTCAAGAGCCAAGTACAAACTGGAAGACTTGTTTTTACTTATGGAAGATACAAAGTGAAATTATAAAAACTTAATTGAGAATTGAAATTTCTTTGTAAAATTTAGCAGATTTCATTTAAGTAAAACCAAACTCAAATACCAAGAAGCTAAATAACACTTTCTAAAAACACTCCAATATTTAATAAAGACCCATAAGTGTAGTTATTAAAAGTACATTGGATAGTTCAATATTTGGAAAGTTCATACTCCATGATTTAGTAATGGTGCAGAATGAGGATGCTGTATATCTGAATTTATTTCTCCAGCACCCAGAGAAGGCACTGCATGGCAAAATACATGGAAGGGAGGACACTTCCAACTCCCACTGCAGAGTGGGAAGCCAGATGCTTCTCAGTCACCATTACAGCTCTGGCCACATCTGGAGTTTCCTTTGATGAAAAGGAGATTACAAACCTAGTTGTGCTGGAAGATATTAGGCATAAAATCAGTGTATCATGTGATATTGAATGTTTTACTGAAGTTCATTGTTCTCCTTTCTCCTCACTTGCTGCTTCTTACTCTTCATCTTTGCACTCAAACCCCATATCTGGAAAGTTCCACCCTGTGTCTTATCAGGGAAAAAGCCCATCCTGAGTAAGGGATGTCTGCAAGTGTCCTCCCAAAGAGATGTAACCCAGCCAGTCAAGCCTCAAAAGAAGATATTAATTGTCACTGAGAAAGGGGTAGTCAAAACACTGAGAGATGGACTGCTTCAAACCTTTTCTACACATATTTCCCATGATATTCTAAAATTGCCCAACTGTCTTCTCCTGAAGAAGGAAAATCCTCAGACAATGCAAGCTTCAGTGGTCTTGGTGATGCTTCATTCAGTCAGTTGATTTAAATCCTGAAGCTATATACATATCCTCCTGCAGATATATAGATACGTATATCCTCTTCTACTCAAAGCAGGAATTTTCAGTGCAGGGGATGTGTTTGGTGGATGACTAAGAAAAGAGAAGATGATTCCAGGAAGAAGCAGGAGAGAAGTTTTAAGAGACAGGAAAAGGGGGCTCAGATACAAATGCTGGGGGTGTGGGACGCACAGACATAATGGAGGACTTGACTTGTGGAATTTGAACCTTTCCTATTTATATTCAAGAAACAAAAACTTCCTGTAGTCAGTATATGAAAATTTGTTTGGTAAGGGGTTTGTTATCTTTGAACTATGGACTGACTCAGTGTTTCATTTGCTGCTTCTATCTCCCACTTTTGTATAAGTAAAGCCAAATTAAATTAAGAAATAAAATTATTCCAGTCCTGAAAATACTTTCAAAGTATTTCTGTTGTGCATATACACTCTAAATCTTAATAATTCCCATGGGAGATAATTCCCATGGGAGCCAGACTTTATATTTTTACCTGCCAGACAATTTATGTTAAGAAAACCTCTTTATCCTTATTCTTCTGACAAATAGAAGTTGGCTGGTTCTCAATATCTTTCCACCAAATTATTTGACAAAAATTTCATTTAAATTTTCCTGAAGATGACTGGTAGAAAGATGATGCTCACACGTTTAATCCAAATTTTCAGAAATCATAAAATAATTAGTAATTATAGCAGTTTAGTAGCTATATATTTTTTGAATGTTGAAAAGCAACCATCTCTAATTTTCCACATAAAACACCTATATTGGCATCTTATGGCAAGATTCTGGAATCCAAGATCACTGAGAGACATTTGGAGACAGAAGCATCTTACCTTGCAGAAATGTGTTCTTTCAGCTGCAGAATGCTTGCTACATTTATCAGCAGGTATTGTGCTTCATTCACAAGAGAGAGTGATATGTTTGTAGCAGATGACAGACCTAAAAAAACCCAAAAAACAATGCAACATTCTAAAATGATCATAAAAATTAGTAATTTCACCTCATCTCTGCTTTGACCTTTTACTCATTCTCATTACTAGTTTATTCATTTGGTTCCAGGCACCAAGGAAATATTCCAAGGATGCCCTCAAACCTGCAAATGATCATGATACAATGCAGTTAGAAACTGAGATAGCAGTGAGATTTTACCAAATTTATAAAATATTTTACAAGAGCAATATCTATGCATTTTTAATACTCTTTCAATTATTTCATAATTAAATTTCATTTTTTGTAATGAAATTTTGATTCTTCACAATCATTTCTAAATGGTCTCTTTAAGTTTCCAGACAAAATCATGGTCATGATGATAACTTCTCCCCCATACTGGCACATCTGTACATTTTAACCAAATTTAACAAGTAGAAGGGCATCAAAAAGTCAATTTGGGTATAAACATAATGACTAGATCTATACTGGATAACTCTTTCAGCCTTTATCAGGGTACCTATATACTCAGTGTGAAGTCCATGAACTTGATTTTTGCATGAGGAACCACAAATAGTGACAACCACAAAAAATGACAACATACCTTTTGTATTTTTCTGATGTGACTTGCTTTTCACGCCTGAACTTTGTCTTATCAAGCGACATGGACGACCAAGAAACGTAGAGAGCCAGCAAGCAATTCTTTCTCCACAGTCATATGTTTTTACCCTATTACAAGAAGAGAGGAAGTTTAAATTTGATTGCCCAAACATTAATTTGTAAAACAGAAGTCAAATTGTGAAAATGTTTATTCTGCTTCCTTCAATATGAAGTACAGAATCCATACTGTCTGATGAATGTCTGATGTGAATCTCTGCAGGACTCTCCCCTCATTTCCTCAAGTTTACTCCTTTCCTCTTGAAGTTGACTTTCACAAGATCTAATTTATTTTACTATGGAAAATTACTATGGAATAAAGGATTAATCATAACACTGAAGACACTGATTCTGAAGTACAATAAGTGGTTGCCCATATAAGAGTATTACAATACAGTATGATGAAATAGTCACACTCTGGTCTGTACTTTTTACTAAAAACAGAGAGGAATGATCTGAATTCAATTTAAGATTGCTCTGCTGTGTGTAATTTTTAATGATCCCATCCAGTACAGTGATGTTAGTTCTCTAATTTAAATCATGTTAGTACAGGCATTTCACATTAAAACATGGCTCCACTAACAGAGGCCAAGTATCTCCCTAAAGGTCTCCCTAATTACTTGTAAAATGTCTAGTGATTTATGCAAGCTGGCAATAGACTTACCTTCTTTACATGGATGTAATCTTTCCTAGAAGGACTTTGAATTCAGCTCTCTCAATCCAAGAAGTCCACTGAAAACTGATGCTGTCTGACATCAGATTCCTCAGCCCTGAGTAAACTTAATGTCAATCTTCCAAAATCCAGACATCTAGTTTAAATCGGTTGTCTGGGTTTCACTCACAGATAATGGAATGACATAAGTAGTTCCCATCTATATTAGACCTTGGGATGGGATGACTCTCACTGTGGGAATGTTCAACTCTCTACTGACCACATAAAGAGATTTGACTGATACCTAACTTTAAATGTAAGAGGAATGTGACTTCTTATGCTGACCTAGAAAGGATTCCTGTAGCAAGGAAAGTGAAGTAGTTTTGTTCCTATGCTCCCCTTGATGTCCTACCCAGTCAAAGAAATTCATCTGCATGGAAACCATCTGCCTAATGAAACAAGAAAACAGCTACTCACAGCAAAAGGGGCTAAACCCCAGGATTGAGAGGAAATTGGCTTGGCTTTACAAACTGCCCTGTCAGGTTGAACTGAATTTCACAGGTACAAAGCCAGCAGAAGTGAAACCAAGGAGATTTTATAATCATGCATGGATCTGGTATCTCTTCAGTGCTTGTTCTGAATTTTGAGTTATGGTGCAGCTCTGCATCTGTCTCCCCACTCAGGGTGGATAGATGCTAACCACAGCTGCATCTAGCCAGTGATGCCCTAGAACTGGAATGCTGTTCTGGTATGAGTATGAGATGCAGGCACCATGTCAAGAAAGGGGCCACAAGGTGAGTGTCCATGAGATTTCACAGTCTGAACTGTGTTAGGGAGAAGGCTGTTAATGAGAACACATGAATCTTCCATGATAAACAGTGCAGGTGAAACAAATTCCTCCACTATTTTTTTCCACCTTCACAGAGGTTCTAGGGGTGCTTAAAATCTCTCCTGAGCCAATTGCCTCCAGCAGCCCGTTGGACATTAATACTGTATAAATCAAGAAAAAAAAATTGCCCTCTTTTTATACACTTATTGTTTTGAGTCACAGTGGCTGAGTTAGAGACTCACACCATTATTGGTATTTCATCAAATGCCACTGTGTAGTTTTTGTATTCCAAAATGCCTGTTTTCAAATTGCTTTCCCTTATTGTCAGACCATTATCTGAGCAAGTACCATCATCTCTTCAAGGTCTTAGTCAAAGTCATTCTGTTGTAGCTCAATTCTACTTGTTTTCTGCCTGTGTTTATTTTTGTGGAGTATAACTTTACATCTGTCAGCATTACATTTCATTTGGCACATGTCAGGCAATTTATAAAGGAGAGCCTATTTCTCTCTGATTTCACTTGCTGTTTGCCTTGAGTTTCCCACTCATCTTTCTATTATGTCATTTAGCTTCAGTGCGTTACAACTGGTCCCTCTAGCAGGGTAATTTACAGAACAAGAAACAAGGACAGATGAAGTCTGAATATTGATCCCACAGGATATAATACAACAGGCTCAATTCACCTTTTTCTTAACTACACCTTTGTCTTCTACCACTGCTACACTTGCCTTGATCTCTTTGATATCGCAACCTGTCAAAGAGGAGGTTGTGTCCCTGCTTATTTCAGTAGAGCAGCAACCTTGAGCACTAAGGGTCTTCTAGAATATCAATCCTATCAACATTAGCTTCTACTTTCATCATTTATGTCACTGGTAGACATTGCAACAGAAAGCCAGGTCCCTCTGATGTGAGCAGCACATGCTGATGGACAGCCCCTGCTGGGATGAAGGCTAACGCTGATGAATTGCTTCAGAACGGAAATGTGGGCTCATTAAACCTCCGTGGCTGCTGCAAAATTAAACTTCCTCACATGACTGCTTGCAGCTTCTACATCATGTACTTTTCTCAGTTATCTCAGTCTAAATTCAGAGTAAGCCAACAGAACTGGATGAAATAACAGCATCAGAGCACAGAACTAATGCATAGAAAATACATTCACTAGGCATTTCTTTCAAGTAAAAGCCTTTTAACAAAGACTTGGGCCCCACTGCTCACCTTAGACATTGCAGAAAAGACCCCTGACCACAAATCATCTCCTGTCCTCTTGCAAGGCACTGTTTTTCTCATTATTTTCAGCCCTGGAGGCTCCTCTGCTGAAACACTGGAAACTGGCATCAATGGCTATTGGGTCTCTGAGCAGTTTGAGAGCCTCATCAATGTTGTTCACTCATCCTGCCTTACTTCCTGTCTTGTTTATTTGCTAGTCACAGTCCACTTCTTGCAATTTGCTTTCACAGCCCTTTTCTTGTTCATTCTGTTCTTTCCTTCCTTCACAGAACTCTAAGAAGTTTCCCATGAAAACTTCCAATTTGATACAATAAAAATGACACAGTCAGTTACATGAAAGAGAAGCTACAATAAACAGTATGGCAACAAATTTTATGCACACAGAAAGATAACTCAGGCTGTTTTATAGCCTGTAATAGATGAGCTTAGCATGGGGAGGCTAGGGATGAGTCAACACTAAGGGAAGTAGGACAGATGGTTAAAACAAATGACTGTTGGGTGGATTCCACTACCTGAGGAAAATACACTTCTGAGGAAAAGATCCTCTTTATCATCTGAATAGCTAGTAAAAAAGAAGAAGAAGATAGTTTTCTGCATGGCTCCATGGGGAAATTGCCAGGTCTTCTGCTGGTTTGTTTATGTGTTACTCAGAGAAGCAAATGTAGAGGGTTACAAAGAATTAGTATACCTAGTGAAAGGAAGACATAAATCTTTAAGTGGCTTTTTTAGTTGGACTTACCAAGAGACTCATTGAAAAGAAACATAGTAGATAATGCAAATGTACTTTAGGAAGGCACTTGATACACTGCCACTCAGAAAACTTAATGAGACTGCGGGAAGTTCTTAGAAAATATGATGAATAAACACTTAAGTTTATGGATAGGAAACAATTTTATTCCTAATGTTATATTTACTGAAGTGGTATGTCTCTTGATTAGAAAGAATGTTATTTAACTTACATACCTGCAGTCAAGATTGTTAAGGGGACACTGATCAACATGGGTGGTCAAAACAAAATTAAAAAGGGTTGTAAATATGGAAAGCTGTTTATAACTTTAGAAGGTTCTAGCAACTTTAAATCCATGCAGTATGAAATAGGCAAAGCATCATCACTATTAAATGTGGGAACTGAATTCAAGCCCTGCTGAGACCCCCAGCTGACATTTGCAGGTAACTGGGGACACCTTCTCCTTTTCTCATGCTTGGAGCAAGTAAATAAAAAGATCTCACTCACTCAAGTGAGGGGAAAGTCAGTTTACTGTACTTTCCTTCCTCTCCTTGTTTCATGTTTTAAAATTTTTTTACTGTTTTCTATCAGACATTCTGGGCATGCCAAATTACTTATTTAAATAGGATCACTCTCCTGGTCCACTAATCATTCATTGCTCTCCACCATTTTTTCAAGGACTTCTGTCTGTGTGTACATCTGTTCACATCCTGAGTGCCACTACAGTGATTTTCAGCTTCAGTTCCTCTCTGCTCTCACCTACCTGTGTGAACAGACTTTACTCTCACAGATCACAGCCTCTTTTCCAGTGTTGTCTTCTAGTGGCACAGATATTGGGTCCATGCCTAGGTGGGAAGACAGAAAGTCATAGTTAAATTAAAAAAAAATATGAAGAATGATAGGATCATGAAAAAAGTTCCCATTTTTGCTCCTTTTCACAGTCACAGCAGCCTCACAAACAGCAAATAAAAAAATCTTTTTTCTTTATGCTAGAATTATATCCTCTGCCGGCAGGTGGCTCCAAATGATAAAACAAAGCACAAAGGCTGCAGATGACCTTGGTACTCAAAGCGTATTTTAAAAATACGCAATTTCAGCTTTGAGTAATTTCCTTCTCTGTTTATCTCAGGCAGCAAAACTGGCACAGAATTATGGCCTCAGTCACGGTTTTTACTGAAAGGATGGTTCCTCTGACAAGTCAGGAGATGATGTTAAACACTGTCATGTTGGAGTAGAGGGACTGAGTGATCTGAAAGATGAAAGATGGAGGAGGGGGAAAGTAAAAAAGAGGCACGGTCTGTTCAAAAAAAGAACTATACTGTGAGACAAAATTACAATAATTTAAAGACAAGACAAAATGTATGGAAAACTGCAAATCAGACAATTATTCCCATCTATTCATCTCCAAGTTTAAACCAGCTGAGGATTCCCTGGTAATGATCTATCTTAACTTCTCCCACATTTTTCTCATCTTGAACAGAATGAGCTAAAGACATGGAAAGAGTACTGTAGTTTGTTAGAAACAAAAAGAAAAGCTGTACTACTTTTCTTTCTGTTAATTGAAAACAATAATCTTAAATGAAGAACAAAGTGTTTTACTGTGTGGCTGCAATGAATCCAGCTTTTCCATTACACTGCAACATATATTAACCAAAACTTTGACACCCCCACACCCCCATTTCCCAGAATTATAACTACATATTTTGATATTATACAATATTGAAAAACAAATAAGAATCATGCTCTACCGTCTTCTGATATGGTGAAATCAAGTTGGCTTATTTTCTTCTGAAGCATAATGAAATGTAGTTCAGATTCATTGCAACATCATCAACTCTGTTTCATGCATGTTTTACAAAATAGAAAGTGGTCTACTTCTTCTTTGGTTAATTATGTTAGTATATGTCATAAGTGAAGACAGAGGGTGAAAAGTTGGGTTCACTTAAGAAAATAATACATGTAAAAATTCATCGAACTATCCTGTAACAACCTGAAAAAATGCCAATGTTATTATCAACTAGAACTCTTGGGCTTTGAAACAATTAAACATTAGAACCACTCCTTCTGGAAAAGATGAATATGAAACATTTCACCCTGCATGCACTCTTAACTGTTACATCGTCCAGATACTTTCTAAGAAAGGCATGGTCCCAACATTTCTTAAAATAGAATTTCAGAGCTTTAAAAAGGCTTTTATACACCAGCAAGTGTACCACATTTTTATTGAACAGTACACATTTTACAGTGATGTTTAGGTCAGTTAAACATTGTTAATTACAATTTTATTCTGTCTTTAAGGCAAAAAAATAAAGTAGAATGTTGCCAGTTACTAAAGTGCAGAAGCTGTCATTCTCCATGGCAATTTGCTTGATAATAAAATTCACAGATGTGCTCACAGTATTAATATAAAAAATTCTTATCGTTATAGCTCCTATTTTCAGTCAATGAGGAAAATTAGAGATCTGTTATTTCAATAGACTGAAATATAAACCATTCATGTATATTCTTTCATCAGTGTATGCACTTAATTCCCATTATTTTTATTGGCAGTAACACATGACTATTTGAAGGCACAATAAACTCCATAAAGTGCAATTAGCTGCTCAGTTTTGCTAGCATCTTTCTACTCCAATATTTTAAGGTGCCTCCTCAACACTCAGAATTTCTCCCAATGTGCAGTGACAAACTAATGCCCAACTTGCCACAGTAATGCTGATTGTTAGCTAAAATGGAAAGAGAGAAATTAGTCTTTTTCAGAAATGTATTCTCAGCTGAATTCTGTTTGGCTACGTATTTGTGTAGGTCAGGAATAAGTGCAATGTAATCTGTGCTCCCACATATTTGATGGAGGAGGACAAGATTTCCCTTGATTCTCACTCCAGTAATAGGGTTTCTGGAAATGAAGGCACTTGATCCTGCCCACCTTTCAGTTACTGGGAGCCAAACTTCTAATAACTTCATTCAAGACACATGAAATTCTTTCTCTCCATGAGGGCTGATTTAGAGTTAGGTACACTGCTTTTCTCTAAGTGGTTCTGTGAGGCTTTGTTATACTCTGAACAGGAAACAAAATAGGGAATGCTTGTTAACAACCTAAGAAAAATAAGAAAGCCTAAGAAAATAATTCTGACAAAATTAAGAAATGTACTTTCTCAAAATTAAAATCTCACTCCCTCTGCTGAAGAAAAGTACAGCCAGTGAGAGAGAGTATGCACAAGCCCTTCCTCTCCCTCTGCTCTTAACTCCCTCGTCAGAGATCCCGGAAATACCTGGAGCTCCTCAGCTGCCATGCAAGACAACAAATTTTGCAGGCACGCCAGCAAAGATCCTAAGCCTTCTTGTGTCTTTGGGCAGATCCCCACTCTGCCATCCTTGCTATCCACAGTGGAGGGCGGCAGGATTGCACAGCTGGCCCTGTCAGACAGCAAGTTCTGCCCATCCACAGCTGGGGCTACAGAGACACCCAACACGCAGGGGTTAAAGAACAACCCTCAAAGGGTGTCTCAGCACACAGAGAATTCAGCAGAAGGTGTTAAAGTAGTTACAGTCACACTAAATCAGGCTGACAAATTTTTCTTGGACAGAGGAGACAGAGAATATTAAGACACATTGAAATAAAATGACCATAAACAAATGTTCTGCTAATGAAAACTTCTAGAGGGAGAGGAACACGTGCCTGGAGGGGAAGAGAGAACAGACTCATTATGTTTCAAAAGTGGCACAGATAAAGTATTCACCATAATCTAACAGTGTAACAGCAAAACGCTCTTAAAAACCGCTGTGAACTCCAGCTACGTGGGATTCGGCTCGCTCGGCTTCAGGCACTTACCAGAGGCACCCATTCCAGCAGCGCGGTTGCCTCAGGCTCTCTCTCGGAGAGAGGCGCCTCCAGCCAGCAAAGCGCGCCCTGGGTGGAGGTGCGAGCCACAGGCTGCTCTGGCAGCGGGAAAAGCGCGGATAGCAGCGGAACCGGCCGGGAAACACCGCGGGTACAGCTCCTGGCACAGGCGAGGCAGCCGGCCGGGCTGCGCCGTCACCGCTCGGCTGGAGCCGCTGCGCTTGCATAGTCACCGAAGCGAGGGCACGGCAGAAATGGAAAGAACAGAGAAACTGAGCACAGGGACTGCGAGGGCAGGGGGAGGAGAGATGGACGACACAAAGCTCAGCTTGGAAAGATGCATGCGGTTGTGGCTGAGCAAAGGGGGATTGGGTGCGTGGCCTTCCGTGTGGATGGAGGAGCGGAGCAGGAGACCTGGGGGTGGCTGTCGCTCACCAGGCCAAGAGCTACGGGTCTGAAATAACACCGGAACTTCAGCCACCAACACAGGCAGAGAAGGTTCTGAGCTTCAGAGCAACCAGCCTGGCTCAAGCAAGTTCCACTGCTCCCCACCACATGGATCACTGCTCACATCCAGCATTCAGCTTCAGCTCCTACATTTCCAACCAACTACAGACAAGCTGGAGGTGTGGTGATAGAAGCAGCAGGGATTAATGTGGGATTTGCAAGGAAAGAGTCAGTTTATTAAATTAAATTTGTCTGCCATTAAACGATTTAAATGGAAGATATAACACTGACCCATGTTTGTGAAGGGATAAAAGAAAAAGATTAAAAATTTAACACCAACAAACAAATAATGGATTTAGACTGCAGGTAAGAAGAAAGAAAACATAATAAATATTGGAACAACTTCCTACAGATTTATCTGCTCAGCCTTACCCCACTGATTCATATGTGCTCCCATCATTGTGCCATCTTAGGAGCAGTAAGCTCTGGAGTATACTCCCCAAGGAAAAGACTCCCATTATCTCACTGTCAAGAATTTAAAAAAAAAAAAATGCCACAGGTTGCAAGAACACCATGGGACTAAAAAATAGCAGGACTATTAGAAAAGAGGCCCCAGATCACCTCATGGGCTAGGATTTTGGTAGCTAGAGTCATTACACAAAGAATAAAATTACTCCATTCTTACACACTGGCTGTACCAAAGCAGGCTTGCAAATAAATGGCAATGACATTCCCATTACAGCACACTGATCAATTACTTTTGGGTAGAAAAATGATCAATGGACTTGGACAATCACTTCTGTGTGGAAATGGTTCTCACTTTCATTGGAAGGAAGGCAACTGACAGTGAAAACTCCAAAAAAGACACACAGTAAAATGTAGAATTTAAAGGCAGATTTCACCCTGGCACTCACTGTGGCAAGAGATTGTAAATTTCAGTGTGAAATGGATGCCTTGACTGTCATTTTCATCTGGGAAAACTTCCTCCTGACTCCCTGAAGTATGATAGGTGTTACTGACAGGTGTTATTGACAGGTGAACATACTAATGGGTAGGCACTTATCTGAACGAGTGCTAGCAAGGAAAAAAAAATGAAGAACAGACTCAGAATGGTCAGAAAGGAAGAGTGATGGTAAGGAAATAAATCTCTAGAAATAATCAGTTCTGAAGCACTTGATAATTTAAAAGTTGCTGGAGAAGGCTGTCTGTGCAACACTACTACAGAAATTTGAGGTGCAAGTTGCTCCACGTAGAATTGAAATGAATTAATGATAAATTTTCAAGGAAATAGGATGAAGGAAAGAGGGGAAAGCAGCAGTGTATGTGCCAGTGAGCAAGTCTGGAATCCCTAAGAAGAGACTAGCTCGTGTTTGGGATTGGAAACAGAAAATAGCACATGATTAGTGGAAATATGAAAATGTACATTTGAGAAACCTATTTCAGACCAAAAGAATCAACAAGTCAGACTTAATTCTGTGGTGAGTGCTCAGACAGTTGGAGATGACAACAGCCCTAATGTTCACACAGAAAGGAGACTGTGGTTACAGATCTACTCATATGGATTTCTAATAAAGGGTGAAAAATCTGGGTCCCTTGTTTTGCTCTGGCTGCTGAAAATGTGGGCACATATATTATTAGTGGTTAAGACATTATGGGCTGAGTACATGTTGGACCCCAGGGAAATGATGAACACCATTCAGACACATGCAAACTCAGCATTAGTAATGACTTCTGTGGAATTCAAACCTGTTCCAGTGTTCAGTGGCAATGGCACTGTTATGAAAATAAATAATTTTCACCCCTGAGCAGTAAAGGGTTTCTGTAACACTTACTTTTTTTTTTTTTTTTTTTTTTTTTTTTTTTTTTCCTCAGCAGCAAATAAAAAGGATTTTGATAATTCCCAGGAAGCTCAAACATCATGAAATATTTGCCTGCTAGTGCAAGTATTTAATTGAGTTAAATAATGCCTGGTCCTTATTTTAATTAATACTAATTTCCTGAAGACTGAAGACTTTACCTCTCTAATCCTAGAGATAGAAGGAGGAAGAGA
Organism: Onychostruthus taczanowskii; assembly: GCF_017590055.1. NCBI lineage: Eukaryota > Metazoa > Chordata > Aves > Passeriformes > Passeridae > Onychostruthus > Onychostruthus taczanowskii. Next base: position 1,976,840 of record NW_024500239.1, read on the forward strand.
GATATGAAATGGGAAGGTTTTTGTCCAAGGTGTTTAATGTTAAGGCTTTTATTCCTTCACTTTTGCAGCATTAACAATCTCTTCAGTCTATGGGGCTTCATGCTATGGAGAGACACTAGTCAGTATTTCCACATCTGTCCGTTCTTTTCTCCATTCTGGAGCATTCACTTTATGATTGCACATAGGGAGTCACTTTCTACTCTCTGCCTACCCAACAATAAGTTAGAAAGCCCCCCAGGGCTGCATATAACAGACTGGGCTTCATTGCCCACAGCTGGCACAGAACTTGTCCCTAAAGTCACAAGTAAGCATGCACAGCATTCAGTTGTTTGGTGAGAGCATGCAGGTGTCCCTGCCTAGAAATCTGACACCAATAAAGTAGGGAAGGAAAGGATATTGTTTACTAACCTTCTGCCTGAATGACCATCATTTTTTGCTTCAGATCAATTGAGGGATTCACAAGACACAACCTTGGCTCCTGCTTCTGAGTCATGCAGACTCCATTCTGGTTTACAACCATCCAGCTGCGGTCATACAGCAAACCTTGGTTTCCTACTGGCCATTCTGTAACCTGGGAAAGCATCAGGAGGGGGCACAGGGGTTTAAAAAATGTTTGCTTCATTAATACATTCATGCTGCAAAGAAAAGAGAGGGAAAAGAATCCATTCATCAAAGATAAAAATATCACTGCACAAAGCTGACCAAAAAAAAAAATCAAATTACTTACAGTTGTTACATATTATATACATTTTAACAAAGCTATAAGAATAAACAATCTCCAAAACATTCTGAAAACTGTCTTCAGTTTTATACTCATGCATTTTTAGAACCTATTCCTCCAGAAATTTTCATTTAACTTACAAAGCACAGAAATTTTACGGGAATTTTATGAATTAAGGCAAAACCAAACAAATAGAAAGTAGGAAAACTGTGAAATTAAAAATTCTGAAAAAACTTGCTTTTCGTAAAATGGGAACAATTTATCAATTAATCCATTTGAGAAAATCTCTGCCACTGAAGCTTCTGCTTTTGCTGGGAGAATAACAGTTTCTTTAAATTCCCTTAGAACAAAACACATTGTCTTCTTTGCTATCTGTTCTTCCATTATGTCTACAACAGTCTTTACATTGAATAGCCCATACAAGAATATTGTCCTTGCTTTCACATACATTTTTCTGGTGAAAAGAACATCTGTTTCTGATGCTACACAGATGGTAATCTTGAAATCCAAAAAGAGAGCAATTTCAGTAACGCCTTTGGGTGACATTAATATCTGCTTTCTTCTCCAGAATGTTAAAATATTAATACCATTCTTGTAATATAAAGCTGGCCACTAACATATTCTTCAGCTCACGTATGCTTTCTAGTCACAGTTGAATAGGGAGAAAAGTTTACAGCTGAACTTCATTGAAGTCTTATAGAAAAGCTGAGCACATCTCACATGGATTAGCCCACAAAAGACTTCAGCAAAAACCTATTGAGCAAAAGATATGTCAAGCACAGCCAGACACAGCATGTCTGGAAGCACTAGCTAGATTAATTAAAAATCACATTTTTGTTTATCATGTGATCAACCCAAAACTAGACAGAACCTAAAATATCTCATTCTTATAAACTTTTCCTGTTTTTATAAAAGCCTGCAGCAGCAGTTTGACACTGCCTGACTATAGAAAGCTAAGGGTAGAATTGAAAACTCAAAGCATCAAAGCTGAAAATAATTAATTAATTATAAAAATAATTTCACCACAGTGCTACCAACTACACTGAATACAGAAAACAGAAAAATAAAAAGTAGGAGAAGAAACATGTTCTATCAACCCACTTGATTTATAATATTAGTTGGCAATTTTTTATGTAACTGTGGATGAAAATTCTGTGATAAATAGAAATTTTAGGTCTGACGGTGTCATCTGAAATCACATTATCCAAGTACCTCAAACTGTCAGCACCTCAGCTATGTTAACCTTTGCCCTGTTTTTTTAGGAGAGGAATCATAGCCCAAATACTGCAATATCAGCTGAAGAATACACTTTTGTTCTTAGTGGAAATTATTCTTTAGAGAGACCAGCATTTTTGGTTATCCTGTATAATTAGACTCCAAAATGAATTTGAACAGCTGGTGATCATCTGAGAGCTGCAAGAATTTCCTGCTAACAAATCTCCCTTCCAAAAAAGAAGATCATTAATGGGTAATACATCCTCCCATGAATCCAACAGATCTCTACAGGATTTGATAGATACAGAGAGGAGAATAAACTAAAAAAGCAGAAAAATAGAAGACCACAAAGTTTCTCATTTCCCTATTGCAACATTCAGTTGTTTTGGTTCCACTTCAGGACAGGAATCTTTTTCAGGAAATAGCTTAAGTGTTTGCTTACCCTTCGATGAAGGCAAGAGGCTTTGTGAGGAAAATAAAACTTCTCTTTAATTAGAGCTTCAGGTAGTTTTGCATGCTGACAAGCATTAAAGGGTAAGCCCAGCTAACTAGCTAGCAGATATTTGGAAATAATCAACACCTTCCACTCAAGATACCTCTGACAAGTCCAAAATAATGGCAACTTATTCCATGCTTCACTCACACCACAAATATGATGCAGCCCATGACTACAGATCCTCAACCCTTTTTTCCCTCTTCCTCTGGGTATTTGTCATTGTGGTGAGAGTCACACACTGTGCCCTGCAGTGAGTCCCTGTCCTGTCATGGATGCTCTCTGTGCACTGTCAGGTGCCCAACTCCCGCTCCACTTTTCAGCTCACTGTACTGCACATGCTGCTAGGACCCTGGTAAAGGAAGTTGCAACAACAAAATAACTCTGGCCTGCCTTGGATGGAGAGTCACAGATGGCTCTGAACTGCCAGAGCTGGTTTGCTGCCAATACTGAGTGTAGGCATGAGCAAGAAAGAACACATTCATTTCTTCTCTCAGCACTTTGGCCTGTGCAGAGCATATCCTGCCTTTATTTCAAAGGGGCTGAAGGGATTGTTAAATAAAGCAAAATAGAGCAGGTTAGCATACATGGCAGTGAGCAGTAATGCATTCTATAGCTTGTAGTGTGATTCCCTGAAGTTGTCTGGCCATCTCCGGCTACTGGGACAAATTAAAAGTGGGAGGACAGAAGGAAAGCAGGGAGAGCATGGTTTTACTGATAGATACCAGCACACACCTTCATTCCAAGCATGGCAGGTGATGATGCACCCCAGGATCATTCCTCTACCTGTCATGAGGATCATTCCATAATACAGCCAGAACTTGGTATTGTCCCATCAGCTTTAGTCCATCTTTTCCTATTGCAAAATGAAAATATCCACTGCAAAAACATGTGGACTTGTTTGGTTTTTTTCTTTATTTCAGAATTTTCTGTAAAATATTTTGAGATGCATTTCTCCCATAGTTCACAGTTATGTCATCATGAAGGCTTACACAGTTTTTGAACACATTAAAGGAATCACTAAAAAGGCTTTAGATTATCTAAGTTTAAAAATATTAGTGGTCTTACATATAATTTATCCACTAATCACTAGGAATTTGCACTGTATTTTAAATTAAAAGCTAGTTTGTCTTCTCTGTTGAGATGCAATTTTTTATACTCTGAAATCTACTGCAAGAATAATAAAGTTATTAATTAGTTATTGGTTTAAATTCCTAACCTCTTTCACTGGGCACATTGCATTATATAATTATGCAAAAGTCATCTACATGAGAGATGATCCTGTTTAAAAATGTATGTTTAAAACATATTTTTATGCTAGAAAAAATAAAGTGGTCTGTGATGGAGGTTACTCCTCTGCTTTTCTCCATTTAATAAAATAATTGTAGGGGGAAAAAAAACACATTTGAGAAGTTGAACTAGAAAATTCTGCCCTCTGCTTTCTGCACCATGTGTATAAAATCCACGGGACAACAGTGACTACGAACACTCCATACAATTCTGCAGAAAATACCCGACCTGCAGCAAGCTGACAATCTTCATGCCAAGCTTCGTCCTCCCAGCTGCCAAAGCACTCTGCACTTTCATTTTCTCTGGAGGTCAAGAACCTCTCATACTAAATCACTTAGAATAGAACAGAGAAATCAGAGTTTAGGAGAGCAGGAGATTATGTGACTCTAAAGAGGAGATCAAACAGCTGTGAGTACGCACTCACATCCTCCTCAAGTTTGTCCTCCTGCCACTAATCATCTATCCTGCAACCAGCAACTCCATGGGCAGATTTCAGTGGCAGATGGGCTGAGTCCTGCTCACAGTTATCTGGAATTCTCCACTGCAAACATTATTTCAGGAAAACTCAAGTGGTCATGTAGTTACAATAAACCCTAGTTACAGTACATCCTAAATGTCTGGCCTCCCATACCAGCAGGAGGCCTCCACTTGAACCTACAAATCTATGAGTTTCTTATCTCAAATATCAAAGTATTAGATGGTGAATGAATTTACTACAGCTCAGCATTTGAACCACTTCTACCTTTTCACATCAGCTATCTGAGTTACCCTATAACTGATAAACATGGAGATAAAATTTTTAATTGGGAAAAATACTGTTCTAAATTTCTGGCAACTACAGAGCATCTAAAGCTATTTTAGATTAAAAACATGAAACTGATTTTCAATTCTTGGATTCCAATCAAAGACTAAAGATACATGATTACTTTAGAACTACTTCAGAAGTTTATGCATTTCCAGAAGTAAGGAGATAATACAATGTTAAGTGTGAAGTCTATTTAAAAAATCCACTAAACAAATGGCAAAAGAGTAGTTTTCCATATGATTCAGTCTTTTCAAGATAAAGCCTAGAGACTCTGTTATAATCAATATTTTATTGATTTTCAGGATTTGATTCCATTTAATTGTGGTAAGGTTTCTTCTCTAGCATGCCCTGCTTCACACTCCAGTGCATGTGACATACATTGTTTTCCTGTTTCAAAGTGATGCAGGCTGAAGCTAAGTAATGACATATAAAAACATATATATTGGTACATATTGGAGGTCAGTGCACTCTGCAGGGTCTGGGTCCTGGCAGCCATGGCTTTCTAGTCTACTCTTACTCATTGGGAAGAGACTAAGCCACTTGGTGATGTAGAATGGTATAATTGAGCTTTAAAGTTCATTTTACAAATGGTGGTCTGTAAGATGGCATTTTTATCTCTTCTATAGGCAGACAGTGAGATTGGCAGATCTTTCACAGGCTGGTTATAAATGTATGACAGGTCTAGAAGCGCCAGTCAGACTTTCAGGAAGAAAAAACATGAAGAACATCTAGTGGACAAGAAGAAGGTCACAAAAGCAAACATATTTCTTGCAGGGATTTACTTCAATATAAAAACACCATCAAAATCAAAATACTCTTTTGACTTCAACTCCTGGCCTGCTTTCCCAATGTAGTGAAAGCCCTTTCCCAGTGGATAACAACAATTTCCCAGTTGTTAGGTCATATTCTACTGTTCTTTTATATGCACTTACATATTTTCTGTAAACCACATGGAAACCATGTGGAAATGCACAAAAATTACTTTTTAAATAGAGGAGAAGAAGAGCTAAATGCTCTTTATAGTGGAATTCCAGTTTCTTCCAATACCTTACATTAAATCCAGTATTTATTTAATTTTCTGTTACTGTTTGGGAATACAGGCTCTGACAGTGCTTAGATTTCAGGGTTCTAATGTGGCTGAGGCTTTATAATTAAAAAATCAAAACAGACTTCAAAAATTACTCTAGACACGCAAAATGAAACCTCATAATGTAGTTGCTTTTTTTTTCAATCTGTTTTTAAATTATTCAGATCAGCTAGTGTTAGCTGCATAATCTAAGTCGCCTTGGATTCCTCTTGTAGTCAATGAAAAGAAACAGAAATATCCAGGAAAATTTATTTCTCCTATTGCAGATGCCTATTTTATGCTAAAAGGAATACGCAGGTATCCATCTCTCAGTGCTTACAGAACAGTGTTGAGCTGTATAGGTGGAAGCTGAGGTAAGATGAGTCCTGTTTTCACTCTGGGCTCATTAACACATGCCTGGCACAAGCACTACGCACGAGGCATGGGGATTTCCCCCCACCATATAGAATTGCAGTCCTGTCTGCTGGGGACTACCAGGTTTGCGGGAATTTATCACCTAAAGCTGTTTCCCCGCACAGAGCTTGAAGAGGAGAAACCCGGCTCAGCTTGTAGGGAAACATAAGCTTTCTTTCATGCTGAGGTGTGTCTTACCTGCTCCTGGGCACAATCACTTCAAAGCCTTCCTAGTGCTGAATGTTGTGGCTTGTATCTCACAACACCAGCCTGCATGTCAAAAACAGAACTTAACCCCAAAGGTGCATGAGTACTGCCAAAGTATTTCAGCAGCTTCCATACTGGGCTTCTCTAATACAGCTATGAAAAGTGCAACACTTCAACAAAGGTTAAAAAATTTTCACATGAAATGGGCAATTAATTTGATTTTCTAAACAGTTTGATCTAGTGGGAAGTTAATAAGGGGTGGAAATTGTTTGTTCAGGTCTCATTTGATGCTCAGGATTGTGTCTCTGGATTAAAGACATCATAAGCCAACCCAAATTTAAAAATACAGATGTTTGGTTGATCATTTAATAGTGTTTAATTGCTCAACCTCTCTGCACTGAGAAAGCAAAAAAACCAAAACATGATCAAATCAGCTGAGAAGCCCTATTTGAAATTCAGGAGATTTGTCACTGAATTTGACCCCAATTTTCTCTCAGATGTGAGACACTGACCTACACCAGTAAGTTTGCATAGGGAAAGTCATACCATTATTGACATTCATTAAATCACTTCCCAGTATGGTACTAAGCAGAGTGACATTCTAGGTCATGTGTGGGCCATACACCTATTTCATCGTGCATTATTTAAAAAAAAAAGTCACAGCTAAGGTGATGATATTATTAACTTGGTAAAAAAGCAATTAAAATCTTCAAAGAGTGAACTTTCAAATAGCACAGCAACATTTAAATGTCATATTTCTGTTGCAAATGTATTTTTAATGATAACATTTCTTTGTAATGTAAATCAGCCGCCTCTCAATTATAACATGTTAATCAAGTTATTTCTCAATTGCTGCCTACCCATCAATGCCTACAAGTCCATCACATGTCATTCTGTAAAAGCATACTAATTACTTGATTATATTTTAGTCAAGTTTTGCAAATCCAACTATTTTCTTCAAGACAGCATATTACGTGCAGATTTGCCTGTTGTGGGGGAGGGGAGAGCAGAAGACACATTTACCCCTCGCCTGTAACTTCAGCCTAATTCAAAATCCTTCAAGGTAGCCTAACATGTGGGACTTGATCCCAGAAACTGGAAAAAAGGTACGTGGGTACCCACACCCTGCTTCCTAGTATCTCATACACATGGGTCTGATGAAAAACACAAGGCTGAGCTGCACAAATACTTCTGAAGGGTTCAAAGCACATACCTCAAATGCAGAGCAGGATTTGATTGGGTAGAGGTAAATTTTGGCGACAGTGATGGGCTTGCCACCTTTTCTACACCTTGGCACTGCAGTCTCCGAAACAGCTGCCCTCATGCTTTCTGCCTCAGGCTCTGGGGGTGGCCAGCTGCCAGTTGTCTCTGCCTCAGATGGAATATTCCTGAGTTCTCTGTCAGAGATTTGCAGTATTGGAGACAATTTATCTGCCTTGTTAAAGGAAAGGTGGTCATCTGGAACAGACTCTGTCGTCAGCTTTGTAACAGACTGGAGAGGAACATCAGCAACTGAGTTGGAGAGTCTGGTGGCTATGATGAAATTCAAAAAAGTCTGTGCATCTTCAAAAGAAGACATGTAGCCAAAGGATATTCTCACAGAACCAGTGGGGCGTCCATCAACTAGGTCTATGTTATCTCCACAGACATGGCCAGCCTAGTTTGACATAGGGAGAAAATCAGAGAGCTGTTATGATACTTTACTTTATTTCTCTCTAATTTTACCTAGTTATTAATGAGTCTCTTAATTCTAACCTGAAAAACTGTTGCAAAAAATAGAAGGTTAACTCATCAATACAAAGAGAAAATGAAGAAAAAACCCTCAATCATCTTATGATTTACTCAAACTATGAAGATAATTTTGAGCTGCTTGTCCTATTCTATTCTAGGGGAAGAGATATTTCCCAAAAACATATCAAGAATCACTTAAAGGTTGTATGTCCCATGATGGTCAGCTCAGACAATCTCCAGGGATATTCCAGTCTCACCTGCATAGTTCACTGGGATTCAAACTGTGATGTTATGTTCAGATAAGTGAACAAACCATGAGACGGTTGATTTTTTTGGGGCAGTTTTCTCGATATTCACTGTCAGAAAAGTGCCATTTTATACCACCAGTGGCTTTATCATGGCTTGTGTTTAATAGTCCAAACAGCAGAGAACTAACTTTGGGATAGCAGCAAAGCAGAGACTTCAGTCTAGGGTTCAGACATCCTAAGTGACATAGGTATATACAACAAATCTGTCTTGCTGATCCAGTCAACACATTGCTTTCAGGATAAATGGAGCTAGTCTTTCCTCTAACACTTCCTCCTTTGAAGAGCACAAGTTTCTACTTGAAAAAATTTTGTTGAAAAATTTTTTTAATCCCCTATAGTGGCCTCCATGTAGATACCTGATACCCCTCTGATAGGTCTCTCACACAAGACTCTATGGAAAACTCTCCCTTAAGAGCAAAAATTTCTCATTCTTTTAGTGAGTCAGTGAGTGCTGCCACTCACCACCAATGAAGCAAGCTAGAGTCCCCCTTTGTTTCTCCACTTAATAGTAGATCACCAATGGACTTAAGATTTAGTCCAAACTCAGCATCATATTCCATAAGTGCAGCAGCTGTTGGGGCTTTTTTATCAGAATTTAATTTATTTACACATTTTTGTCACATTAAAAATGGACCTGTGAATGGTTTATTTACATGCGGGCTTTTTTTTTAAGCAAGAAATGTCACAGGACATTGAGCAGAGATGCCATTTATGCAAGGAGAAATAAAAACCTATGTCAAAGCATGCAACACAGTAGTAAATATTTTAGTGCAGTGTGAAGTAGTTTTTATCCTTGACAACAGAGCAGAAGCAACATTTTCAAAATTAGGTTGCATCTGTTAATATACCCTTCTGTAACCCTTCTGCCAAGTATTGCTTGATTGACTGAGGAGAGAGGTTCCTACTGTGCAAATAAGTAAACGAGTTCCTACATAACATTCTAAGAAAACTAACCACACTTCTCCAGGGACACTTGAAGACAGAAAGTCCTCCCTCACAGGCATTTTATCATGTACAACTTCATCAGGGAAGGAAGAATACAGCCAGCACCCTGGGAAAAGACAAAACTGAAGTATATGTGCAAATAACATGATAAAAGATGCCTTGCTTTACACAGTAATGTTGTCAATAACTCATCCTGATCCTTCTCAAAGCACTGATGGGAATGGAATGTCCCCATATAATGACTGTGTAACTGTACCACCTCATTATACAACCTTTGGCGATTAAGTGTCTCCATAAATTTAACTTTGGCCTATCCCCATTTAAATGACACAGACCTAAAAGAAGTCACTCACTCCTTAGCAAAATCCTCCTTGTATAAGGAGATCCAGGAGCATTGCAGCTGGTTTTTTTGCATTTTTCACTTCAGCAAAAGGGTAGACTCTTTTTTGTTTTCTCAGAGTTTCCATGGCAAGTCAAAGCACCAATTTCCCAAGGAAGGTATTAAAGAACTGCAGCAGCCTTTAAGAACTTGTGCTATCAGTCCTGCATGTAAATGTGCTTGCAAAACTATCTATATGTCCCTATGAAATTATAAGGGAGCTATAATATCATTACAGCAATTAGATTTTTTTTTTACCTTTGGAAGAACATCATTAATAAAGTTTTTGATTGTTCTGAATTAATTTACTGTAATTTCAAACTCCGACAAATATGCAGACAGGAAGCCTCCTCCACTTCACTGTAATACATCCTGCTATACATATTTTAATGACAGTTTATGTAAAATATTAGTAATCTTGAAAACAGTCTTTACATTCATATTCTAAAAATCTAACACACCAGTAATCTAAGTAGATTTAATCTAAATTTGCTTCAGTCTCTGAGATTCACTGTGTATTTGCCTTTATTGTTTCCTGTCCAATTTGTGTATGTATTTTAAATTGTAATACCCAACAGCAACAGGTCTACAAGACCTGAGCATGAGTACGTACAATAATTAATTAGGATACTTAAAGAAAAACGTGAGAGGAATTGTCCAGGAAATTCTGTTCTGATGGAAGTCTTGATATCATGCAATTCCAAAACCAAACAAGAAGGTCCAATTTCCTATTCTCCAATAATAAATAATAATAAGCAACTACATCTCTGCATCCATCAAATGATTTTTTAAAAAATACCTCATTTCAATGAGCTGAGTTTCAATCAATTTAGTTCTTTAACAAGGCAAAGGAGTTGAAAGCTTAAAGAAAACAAGTCAAATTTAACTTCATTCGTAAAGTCACAGAGACTCAAAATCATGGGATGTAAGGCACTTTAGCTCTTAACTTCCAGCCACATTCAGAGACTAACCTGCAGGTTCCTTTGGATGTCCTCATTGCTTATGTCCAGATGCATCTGGCAGGCTCCAGTGTTACAGAAGCAGCCTGTGCGAACGTGTATGTTGTGGAGACTCGCCATGCTGTCCACCTTCCCAATCCAGCAGAAGACACAGGATAAGAATGAAAAATAGACATTTTAAAGTTGTGGCCAACAAGATACAGTGCTTTAAAGGTAGAAATCCATGGAGGTAAATTATGTCTCTAAACAATTAATAATTAATTACTGCAGCTTTTACCACTCCCGTACAGATTTTGCATTTTTTGATTTTGTTACTTCAGCTAGAAGAAAGCAGTGGTAGAAGCAGAGATGTTTACCTTAGCATTGAGCAACTACTCCACAAAAAACACACACAACAAAGTCCTGAGCCTATGAATGCCAGTACAACTGCGGAATTTTAAAGCTGTGAACAGGTTTATTCACATCAGTGCTGCTAATTACAGACATGCAGAAAGGTGTTACTCGGTGTCTTGACAGAGCCACCACCTGCAACAGCCATTGAAGAGAAGCCTGGGTACATTTTCAGGTAGCTAAAGAAGACCTTGTGCTCCAAGGATCTGAAACTGCAAGTCCTCATTACAGAAAATGATGGCATCTACAGGATTTCGGCACACAAGTGCTGGCAGGATCAGCCCCTAAGAAAGCAGTAACGTTTGCCAGGAGAGGGAATGAACTGGAATGTCTCCTTGAGTCTTGCACATACAACCCCCCAATCTACCAAGTCCCTGGTGCATTTCTTCCTCCTGCTGTTTGGTATTTCACCATTTCTTTACCATCCACTGAATAATGAATGGGCAGAAATACAATACTTGATGACAAAGTAGCATGAATAAATTATGGGAAGGAATGAAAATGATGTGCAAAGACAAGAGAAGAACATGCCCGTATGTGCCTCAGAAGGAGACACATATGTGCAGGCACTGGGAGGACAGCACTGCAAATGATACAGATAGTCAGGGTTTCAGAGCACACCTAAGAAACACTACAGGGATCCTCATAGCACAGCTAAGAAACCATGGAACCTTAATGCAGTGACCTGGAAATGCTTTATATTGATCTCAAAAAGCAACAGGAGCAGCAGATAAGATTAGATGAGCTACCACCAGCTATTTCTTTGATGAAAAATGATGAGCATTCCTGGTCAGGACTGCAAGAAAGGACAGAAAAATAAATTCATGAAATCTGACCCCCATCTCTACTACAAAACAACCCAAAACAACCTTGCACAACTTGCATTAACCCCTCTGTGCTTTTGCTCCTTTTCTACAAAAGGAGAGCTGAGAGCCCTGGCAATGACCATGCTGTAGACACAGGGGACTCCACTGTACCAGAGACAGAATCCTCCATGCAGGAAGCTCGGGCTCAGCTGGATGCACAGCAACAGCTCAGCCTAAAGGGGCAGGAAAGGGAGTGTCAACCAACTAATATTAAACACTTCCCTAACTGTCAGCCCATGCTTTGTCTGAGGTATCAGTATAAATGTTCAACCCAGCTTTTGTAGCTGGATAAATCTCTACTGGCTTTTATTATTTTTAACATAAATTCCCTCTGTGTGGAACAATGACCCACTACACATACCAAACATTTTCTGGTATAATTCAGTCTATCTTCTGTCTTGACATGTCAATGTTCTATCTTGTGATATCTCTGAGTTTAACTGTGTGCACCAAGAACCTTTAAAGTCACTATCTCAGTGGCTAGAAAACCGAAGCCCTCTGTTAGAACTTACTCCATGCTGAAATAATTCAACCTGAATAGTATTTAGCTCTGCTAAAAGCAGTTCAAACAGAATTATTGGTTTTTTTTTCATGTGTGGTGTCTCTGCTGGTTTTTTAATGTGTGGGACTTCACATAAGTCCCTGCACACGTGCACAAAAATGTGTTGTATACAAAAAAATTCTCCATTGCTATAGCACACATGTTCTCAAGTCCACATTTAAATGTGTCCTGTGCTACTAGTTCAGTTCAAAATTGTTTGATTCTCCAACATAGACATAACTCCAAATATCAAAATAACTCCATATATACAGACTTGGAAAGCAGAGAATATAATCAGCCCCAAGATCCCTATTGATGATTAATGCCTTGGAGAATATCTTGTGTTTAAAATAAGTTTCTCAAATTGAAGTTTTTGTAAAAGGCATCTGTTGAGAGAGACTGTTGTGGTGTCACTAGTTTTGTTTTGTCAGAAGACTTCAATATGGGAACAGTGACATTTTCTTCAAGTCTTTTCTAATTTAGACGAGAAAAGTTGTCATTCTGCCATAGCATGGTTTGTCACAGTGCTAGTGACTTGTGGGCGGATCTGTCATTCTGTTAATCATGACAAGCAAGGCAAAAATCATGGCATGCTTCACTGCTGAAATCGTACAGTGTTTGGGCTTATTTACTCAGTATACAAAAACCTTTAAAATATAGAATTTTTTTACTATTCATACTTTTAAAAAGAAATGTTCCTGGAGCAGCCTTGTCTATCAAAATGTGTGTAGTGTGGTATAGTTTCCATGACACATCTTCAAAGAATTGTGAAGAGGATTTTTAATTTTTTTACAAATTTTGTCAAATAAATTATTACTGTTCTTTAATGAACAGTAATTTCACTCTAGCCATGCAATCCAATCCTTACCCACAATAATACTTTAGTTGTACTATATATCAATCTGTACATTAGACAAGGACTACTGAGACATAAAAACATGATCATTAGAGGAATATGGGAATTGTGATTCAGGAGAAAAGAGGAAAGTTATGAATAGCTCTAGTATTAACTAAAGTTCATTGTCACCAATGTGATAATGTGCACAGAGCTTGGGAATGTGATGCACTCTTTTCAATGGAAACAATGGCACCATGTAAAGAACCAGTAAAGTCAGCACTGCAAAAATATCTGTCCCTTGAATAGATGCTTGGTTTTCCCTTGGACATATGTTTTGATTTCTTCTCGTTTATTTTCAGCCTAGAAATACTCTACTTGGGGAGTTAATTTAATCTCTCTCTGCAGTGCTATCACATAGCAAAACAAATAAAACATAAAACATCTGTTACAGTTATTTTGATGAAGAAAAGCTTCCTTAAATAAAACAAATCTTTAAAATTGCCATAAGGAGCAATAATGGATATTGAGTTCAGGGTTATGAAATACAGAATGTCACTTGCAGCTCTGTCTGTAACAGCAGAGGGTGACTTTTGGGAGCCAGGAATGAGTTCATCCATGAAGGCACAGAAGCATGAATGCTACTAATGGTAAGTACACAGCTTAATGTATTCAGATTGTCAGTTTTTCTGATTCCCTGGATCTGATACTTGGAATTATTATGCCTTGGTTTTTAAGAGATTAAAGACTACAATTAAACTGCAAAACAAATGCAGAAATCTTGCAGCATTTTACTGATTTCAGTCAGTGAGGACATGGTAATCAAGCCATCATGCTATCTTGGAGTCACTTCTGTCTCTCAGAGCCCCTTGGCATTCATTACATTTCTGAAGCTCTTTACTGTGGGCCTGGCCCTGTAGACTGCTTCACACCCCAACACTTCTGATGTCACATTGTCTTGATTTTTGACAAACAAAATGTGATTTTCACACTTCCAAGTCACGGTCTTCAAATTTAATAAAGATACGTGAAGGAAGTTTGCCTAAACCAATTTTTTAAAACAGTTAATTTTTTTCCATCAATGAGCTTTTCTTTAGTGTTCTCACATTGATCAAATACTCACATTTGGGTTTTTTTTTCATAGGCCTCTATCTGATAAATGCATTTTTTTAAATATAAAAAATATTGAAGTGGAGAGCTTTCACTTTAATGCATTACCCTACAGTAGTCCCTTCTTGGAAACCTGGTATTTCAGTTGATACTTATCAGCTGGAAAGCTCTGAGAAGAAATGAGATTCTGGTCTGTTCTGCTTTCCTATTCCCTGTCACACAATGCACTGGTGACTTCTCTGTGTTTGCTAAATGACTGACTTCTGCAAACAGTTCAGGGCTTCTGAGGCACTCAGTGAAAGCTGTAAGTTTTTCTCTGGCATCAGGTTCCATTGAAATAAGTCTGAGAATGATACCTGCGGTAGGTATGTATATGCTAAATGAGAGTAAAGATTTACAAATAGCACATAATTTTACATTATTGCTAATCAACGACGTCTAAGACTTTCACTAAGAATGATGAATACTTTAGAAACCCCTGCTGAAGTCATTCCCACAGGATGCAATTCTGTAGATCTTATTCAAGCAAGTACTTATTTGTGTAACTTATCACAAGAATTATTCACACGAATAAGGGAACTTTTTATAATACATCGTGAAGTGTTCTGGAAAAAAAATCATATAATTCAATACTGGCAAGTACTGTCCTTCAGGAATTGGGATTAGGACTTCTCATTCTGCTTTCTACAATGCCAGTGCCCAAGTATCAGAACAGTTTGTCTGTCTGATGGATTTGCTCATTACAAGAATTTCATTGCACACCACTGATGGCTGGTTATAAAACAGGCTTCAAGATGCTGTTCTCCACATCCACTGGTAAATTAATTCACTGATTCATGGCATGGAATTGGAGAGAAAGTAAGCTAGCTCTTTCTGTCATCCAGCATTTGACTGTGAAATGCTGTTGCTGATGCAAATGCATACTTAATCTTGTTAAATACAATTTAATAAGAAGTAGGTCAGAAGGAAAAAAAATATCAGCACTTGTTTCCAAACCATTTAGTGGGGGGGCAGGGGGGAGAAGGAGGAATTTTAGTTGAGTTACAGTATCATTAACTGTTTTAACTGCATAGTCTTCTGCAATAAAGGCATTTTTTTCCATCTCACAGAAATAATTTCTATGTGGGCAGATTCTCTCAGTATTGAGTAATCTGATCCTTTCCTTTTTGCCTCTCTAGTTGGTTTAAATTAACCAAAGAGAGGACGTATATCTCTTTTTAGTCTTCATCCATTCATCACTTTGACCAAAATCCCTTTGGTAGAAGGCAGTGAAGTATTAGACAGAGATATTGAAATGTATTAATATTGTCAAGTTCAGTGTCCTGAATATACTTGTTCAGTATAAGCACTATCTTATCAGGAACTTTACAGCTGATGTGATAATTTTCTCAGCTAGTTTTAAAGACAGTCAAATAGCAGGTAAGATTGCATGGGAGAGAAGCAAGCTAGAAATATTAGCATAATTCAAAATATGTGGGTTGCCACTCTGCAGGAATTCTCACTTAGGAGATGCTATACACATAGTGAACTGTAGGTTCTTCATGCATAAAGGAGTAACAATAATTTTACATTTCTGAAAACCAGAAGCTAGAAGATTTCTTGGGGATAGGGTGGCAATAAAAACAAAATGAAACAATGAAACACAGTCTTGTTAATGGATGACCTAACATTTTTTTCAACTGTCTTTTTCTTTCCTGTTGAATATGCAAGTGAATTTGAATCCAGCTATTTGAAACAGAACAGACTGATGAGTAAACTAAACACCTGGATTTTCTTTATTTGATTTGGAGTCAAGAAACCTTCTCTTCTCTTCTCTTCTTTCTTTTTTTTTTTTTTTTTTTTTTTTTTTTTTTTTTTGTGTGTGTGTGTGTTTTTTTATTCCCTCCAGTTCAAACTGCATTCATTGACAATGAAAATCTGGTTCACTAAAATGATATCAGGGAAAGGATAGATTTCAGGAAGAAAGGAACTCAAGACCTCAGTGGTTTCAAACTGACTTCAACAAAGCATCCTCTTGTGAGTCATAGAAAAACCTCTGTATCTCTCCATCCCATTGAGCATCCCCAGCTATTTTGTAGGCTAAAGGCTTTTGGTCAATTGCTGCTAGTCAGAAATGTTGAAGCCAGAGGAAAAATACACAGAAGACTAAGCTATAACTCATATCAAGAGGGATAAAGGGGAATGTAGCAGACATACAAGTGGAAACAATGCCTAGGAATAAAAATGTGCAGAGCATGCTACTGAAAGTCCAGTGACATAGGTTTAATTCATGTCACAGTCAAAATCTTTTCCACCTTTCCCTATTTCTTTTAAGGCACTTAAATCCTCTTCTGTCTGTATTTAACCCCTGAAAACAGGGATAATATAACATAGGGAGGATGTGGGGTCAAATTCCCCTATTACTTTAGTTACAGTCACAGGATCCTGTAGAGTGGTGTGGTGGAGAAGAGGGGTGTGGGGGCAGGAAGATGCAAACAAGGAAGCAGAGTAACAGAGAAGATGAGGTCAGTCCCTTTTTGTCATGAAAGGCTTCATACAGTGGACTGAAACTAGATACTGCACACATTCAAAGGCACCTGATCTGCTTTTACCAAGATCAAGGACAAGGGAATCCAGTGGAAGCTCTCAAAAGTGCAGTTTTTTCCTGGTACCATGTGTTTTTTTCCCACATTTCTCCAATGTGACAAGGTCTGTAGTTTAGAGCCACAGTTTGGCCCTGTTACCAAACAGAAAATATTTAGCCTCCCTCATTCATCTCGGATTCTTTCATCTGAACAACTATGAGCATCTTTCTTTTATCTCTTTTTGTTTCCTTAGCAACGTGCAAGGACACTTCAGAGAAACAGTGTCAGACAACACCTTCAGTCTAGTCTTTCATGAGGTTTTCTAACCTTGATCAGCTCTGATGTACAGTTTAATAGTAGGCAATTTCAGGCACACTAACTCACATGTGTCTTTGTACCCCTGCAATGAGATAAAACTGAAAGAACTCAGCCTGTACTCTGTCATTACTACCTCAGCAAGAACAGAGCTTTATTACTTACTAACCAGGTTTGCATTTCTCAGATTGAGCCTCTGCAGTACAGCACCTCCTTATGTTCAGTCAGTGATCAACGATTATGATTATGTTCAGACCTAGATCAATGAAGCTGCCTCCTATATTGTGAGCTCCTTTTAGCAAGGGCTGTCTTTGAGCAGCCAGCGCCATGCCACAAAAGCGAAGATCCAGATTGTAATGATTTCTTGCCAGTTTGAAGAAAGAAGGTGCCATTTATTGACACGCCAGTGTGGTTTGCTGCATTGCTGCTATCTCCCTGGTCCAAGACATCCACAGCACAATTGGAAACTAATTGGAACCAAAGAAATCAGTATATGTTCAACAGGAATCTTCACAACAATCTTTTTGTCCTTATAATCTTGTTTGTATTCTATTGTGCTGGTCCATCTGCCATTCCAGGCTTCCTGAAATCAATGGCTAAATCCATAGCTAAAATCAATAGTGAGTAATCAACTCAGCAATTTTTAGGTAGCTCTTGGGAAGATGGCCAAAAATCCCATTAAGCAAGTTAGAGAACATTTTTCTTTCCTGAGTCATCAAAATTAATATAATGAGTGGTTATGCTTCTAAAAGCATTAGTGTAACTAGCTCAGAGTCATATGACCATTGCTGCAAAGCCATTCTTAGCTGGAATTAAAAAATGCTGGATTTCCATTTTCTGTGGCCCAGATGAAAAAATGCTGCACTTACAAAACTGAACAATTGTTTTACATGGAAGTAAAAAGAAACAGATGGGGAAAACACCCTAAAATGACAAAATATAAAGAGCAACAAAAATGTCTTGCTTAATAACTTTCTATGAAGATTTATTTCAAATAGGTTAAATGTAGTAGGAGAATTCCCCCCTCATTGCCCAGTTTCTCCTGTAGGGATGTGATATGAATTTCCAGACAAGTTCTGAGAAGTAGCACCAGGCTCTGATCAGTCTGATCCAATTGACCTAGAATCAACTTCCTATGCATGGGAAATGCTGTAGCTCATTTCTTTTTTTCACTCCTGTAATTCACATTGCTCTAATTCTGTACCTATACACTATGTGAACACTGGGCTGGAGATGATCTAGTGAAACTAAAAATATTGTCTAAGACACAAACAGCAATTATTTTGAGAAATCAACCCACTTCAGGTATTGCCTGGTTCCTTTTATCAGGTAATGATAAGCAGTGATATGAATATGTATTGAACCAGCTGTGTGTATATACAAATGTATCCGCCACTTGATATCTGAAGATTTGACAGTATTTAACATATTTTCTCCCCACTCCTGTGAGGTGAGAGCAAATTGGGAAGATAAGGCATTGAATCCCTCAAGGTGACACTGAAATCCTACAGGAGAGGGAGGGAATTTCACCTGGCTGTTGCCAGGTTTTGTTACTAATCTAAGTCAGCTGAACAATTCCTTAAGATATTACTGAAGGAAAAGGAAACTTTTAAAAAAGAATGTTGTGAAACCAAAGCAGTGTACTTACAGTATGAAAGCACTTCCAGAACTGGCTATCACCATGATATTTATCTAGAGCAGCTACTTTTTTTGTGTATTTCCCATCCTGCCTCACACCACTTTGTCCTGTGTTACTTTTGTTTGCAGACCTGTCCAAATGCAAGCAGATGGAATAAGTTCTACCTGCATATACTGCTCTGTCTCTTCCTTTGTCACACCTCACCCATACAACACTGATTCATGCTTCTTGTCCAATTCTTCCCCCATCCTGCATGTCTGAAATCCTCTTTATTTCTGCTTTTCTGCCCAAACTGGTGTCTCTTTCTTTACCCAATACATGTAATAATGGAGTCATGCTGCAGTGTGAGAAATTTAGCTTAAATACTAGGAAATATTTTGCAGTACTGAATATAGTACTGCATGTAAAATGGAAAAATTGCTGCCATCTCTGAAACTGCAATTATGGTGTGGTTATTTGTTTCTCGCTTTAATGAAGTTCCAGAACAATTTGCCTCTGCTAAGAAAGGTTTAAGTAAAGATGACCATACAATTCTAAGATGTATTTTTCTCCCTCTACATCTCAAAACAGGGTTGAATCTAGCTCAGCTGCAAAGCTGCTTATGAAAATATTCACTAACACAGAATGCTTTGGATACAGAAGGATAAATGGGATTAAAAGGAAAATGAAATTTTGTTTATTGGGGGAGTCTCCTTCTGATTTTGCCTTCTTCAAGCAAGGTGATAATAACACCAAGGTTGTGGGTTTTATCCCACAATTATTTTCTTAGGGTTGGACTTGGTGATCCTTGTGGGTCCTTTCCAACTCAGAACATTCTGTGATCTGGAACTAAAGATTATACTCCTAACATATACTGCTAGCAGAAAGAGGCTACCAGAGTATGAAGGTGTCACAGTAAGTGGTTGGATGTAGGTGATTTGAGGCCACACAATCCAATGGAAGAGCCTTGTCTTCACTTCAGAATGATAGAAAGCAAGGGAGAAAAGGAAAAACCCAGTGGGTCATCATGTCAATCCTTTACATTAATTTAAGGGTGGGTTAGATGGAGGAAAGTGGGCACATGCCATAATAAGAGCAGTCATCAAACTGTTTTATAGATTTAAACTGAAGGGATGCACACTAGAAGCTGGCTCTTGAGAAATGCTGATTTTCTTCCTTTTAATTGAAAAGTGGGTGAAGAAAGTCAACTCAAAGTCTAGACCTCCCTTCACTCTATCTGGATTGATGAGGGTGAGCCAGGACATGCTAATGTATGCTCCAAGGCAAAACTGATTATATATAATCTATGTGAGCAGGGCTCTCAGTCTCGAGAGGCAAAACTCATTCATATGCAACACTGCAGAAGAGCCTTCCTAAGGCAAACCAAAATGTTTACATTCTCTGTCTTTGGCAACTATTCCTGTTATAGCAGTTTGTCTATCACACACAAGTGTGAAGTGGTAGGCAAGAAGGCTGAGACTGCTAATGGACTGATGCTCATTCCCTTCCTGACAGGATCTTCAGAGAACATGGCAAGCATATATGTTCCCACTAAGGGAACTTTTGTAGGTGAGACTATCACAGCAAGTGACTTGTGCTTTAGGTTCAGGCTCCAAGCTAAGGAGGCAGTGTGAAAAAGCATAGTAGGGATGGATGCTGGTAATCCACAGCTGAAATGTGAAATGATGGTCATTTTTCAAAAAACAGCCATGATGGTTTGCTCACTTTTTAAAGCCCATTACTGGCTCTATTACGCACAGGAGGAGAAAAAAAATATTGTCTCAGAAGATCAGAGTGGAAAAAGAAAAAGTTTGGTAAAGGAAGGGCTATTTTTCACTACTGGCATAACACTGAACTGAAAGTTTGGGCTGGGTAAGAGCTCTCCCGTGCATACAATTCAACAAATATTTCAGGTAAAATTCCATTTGGCCATCTGTGTCACCTCTTTACCTTCTTCTGGCTTCCAAACTGACTTTATAGAATAAAATGTGAAGGGATTATAAAATCACTCTGAAATTATCTACTGAATATACAAAGAGAATTTCACAGATCTCATCTCTCTATCAAAACAAAGAGAAGATTTCATAAATTATATTAGCATAAAAGGTCTCCCAGAGCAGAGATGGTGATGTTTTTTCACATCTGCAAGTGTGAACATACAACATACAACATTTTCACTTTGACCCAGTTTATAAGAAATCCACATTTTTTGAGTGCATGATTGTTGTTTCAAATCTATGTTGTTCTCTTATGACTGTTCCATCTCTTTGACATTCAAATCAGGACTTCATAGAGTCCTATGGAAGTTTTTGCTGAAAAAAATAAAAGATGGCAAGAATGCAAATTGAAGCTGAGTCATTGCTGTCAGTGTTCAAGAGCCTGGAAAAGGCTTGGGGATGACAACACATGATATTCATATGTGCTGAAAGCTGCAGATACTCATTGTTAATGAATGAGCTGATGATTCTCTGTGTGAAGAGTTTGTTGCATTAGCTCAGCACCAGATATATATCTGTACCACTATCTTTTGTTACATCACAAGCCCTCTTTAAAGTCTAGGGCTGATTGCTTCTCTTTTTCTGGTAGCCTCAGAAGGAGGCAGAAGATTGACAGTTTGCTGCTTTAGTGTCAACTCTTCTGCTTCTGTCCTGCAGAGGTCCTTCATCTCTACCCTCCTGCACTTTTGCACCTTTCCAAATTACCAGTCTGTCATCTGTCCACACTTCATTAGCAGCAAAAGCTCTAATGCTGGGGAATTACCCATTCTTGACCAGACAATTACATATGAAGAAGCCATTTGGCAAAAAGGCCATCTTTATGTCCTGGACCTGTCATGTACTCATCATAATTCAACTCCTGTTTGTAACAGGGGATTTTTGATGCTGCAGTACAAATAAACACTTAACAAAATGACAGAGGTGCTACTGCAGAGGACAGGCATCTTGCATGAAAAGACTACAGGTGTCCTCTCAAGTGATTTCAAGAACAAATCACTACCAATACTAGTCTATGAGACAGCTTTACTAAAGGAAATAATTTTCAAGGAAAGTATTTGGTGCAGCTCAAAGGAGGAAATTTAATGCAGTTTTAGTGCTCAAAGATGAGAGGTTTATGGAAATTTCAAAATGGTAGTAGTTTAATTCCTAGATAAAGAAATGTTTCATGAAAAATCTAAATTAAAACCAAAGCTTTTGAATTACTATTGTTGTTTTGGGTCCACAAGTCCCTCTTATTTAATTGTTTTAATTAACATTTAGAGCAAAAACCTCTAAACAAGTAATTAAACTGTCAATTAAACCAATGATACATATAGTATACAATACAACTTTATTCCAAGTATAATATTCAACGACAGTATTACCCTTCAACAGTCACAAAGAAACATTTCAACAAAAAAGCAATAGCAATTCAACTAACTTCCATAGTTATTTCACTCCCACCCTATCAATTCTTAACATCCAAATATTCTATATTATCTATATTGGGACAGGAGGCTGTAAAAATTGATGCCATCTCTGAGAATGCAATCATGGTGAGGTTATTTGTTTTCCACTTTAATGAAATGCCTTCATTTGCTCTTCAGAGCTACAATGAAGGTTTTACTCAAAGATGAACCTGAGATTGTGGCTGTTTCCTCTTGGTGCAATTGACCTATGCATGGAATTCAAGAGTGTTTGTGTTTATTGGCACAATCTTGTTAGCTCTGGTAATTAAGCTGATAACACTGACAAATGGATTTCAACCATATGAGCAGGTAAGAAAAACTTTCTTCCCCATTGCTACACAGACAAAAGACATGATTTTTTTCTCTGTTTTCATTTTTCAGCAGTGGCATTACATGTCGTGTATTTCACTACATGCCTTTCACATTCTAAATATCTTGAGCTTAGTTCAGAATTCTTAATATCATGCCGATTATGCAAATCTTGAGGCTTAAATGTAAGCTTGGTATCCTCTGAAGACAGTGTCTACTTATGAAGGCTTTCTTGCCAATCTCAAGTGTTCCAAATAAACTGCTCCAAGCCTCCTCATAATATTTTCTGTGGAATTAGTTGGCCATATTGTCCTTTTCAAGCTACCAAATGTTAATGTCCAGTCACACTGTGCCCTAAATAGGCAATGGGCACATAACAATTACCTGTCAGAGAGCAAATAGAATTGGTTTGATGCCTGGTTATAGGTAATTAATTATAGATGGGATATCATCCATAAAGGAATAGGACATTAAGTCTGTCCTCTTTTAATATGCAAAGATAACCTGAGTCATTAATGGTGTCCACTCATAGTAGGTAAATGCCATCCAATTTTCCCTTCATGAAAAATTCTCCAAAATATTTTCTGGGAGCTTTCTGAAACTGTGTTCTGCTGACTCCACTGGATTGCATGTGGAGACTGCCCTGTCAATCCACATGAATGTGCAGACCATAGACACCACCAAAGAAGAGGCCACTATTTTACTTCCAAACAACTAACAAAAGTATTGGATTTAACACTGATTCAAATAAATCTATATAAATTTAGACATGCATGCAGGTATGAAGAGATTACATGGTCAGTTTGGTGAAGCTTACTTTCTGTTGTATGTATTTTCTTTGTAATCATAAACAGGAAGCAGCAAAGGTTTTTTCTCCCCCATAACTTCTATAAGGTGTCTATGAAAGAATTTCATTCCATAAAGCCAATTATATATATATCACACATATTGTATCTTTGGAAAGAATAGTGCTTGTTAATTTCTAAAACTCATTAAAAACTGCACATTATTTTAATTAAACAAAGTAGTCTAACAGGCACTTTAGATGAAACTGGGATGCAATTGAAAATTTTATAGCTCTTCATTCCACATATGCTAGAAAACTTCAGAATCTGGTGAACAGCACAATCCAGATGATACAGATGAATAAAGAAGCTTTTTACGAGCAGCCTCTGCAGCAAACAGGCACAATGGATTCATAAGACTATGAAAGAATTTTTAATTTGAGGGTATGGTTGAGTTTTAAAAAGTGAAACACGGATCAGCCAATTTTACTAAGAAGTTGTGAAAATCAGAAATCAGAATAAAGGTTTTGATTTTAATCAAAGAACAGAAGCAACATTGAAGTGTTTGGGGAGTTTTACAAACTCAGTTGTGTCAATATCTCCAATAATTTCTGAACATTGTCACACATATTGAAGGCTACATAAATGATTAATTAATTCCTAAAATGTGGATTGCTTGAAATGAAATTTGGTGAACATTTGCCACTATTTGGTTGCATTGTCTAAAAAAGATGCATGTGAAGAACAGCCTATTGAGTACTCTACATTTGGCCATCCCATGTTCATCAGGTAAATGTCATATAAAATGTAAAACTCCACACTTGCAGCTATAAAACAATGCTTCACTTCTGTTCTCCCCAGTGAGAAATGGATCTCATCTTGTATTGTAGACATATCTCCATGTTCCCCTCATTATCCTATTCTCTCAGGAAGCCAAGGGAAAAAAAGAAGAAGCAAGAAAAACAAGAGCACTGTGGTTTCTCTGCCTTCTGCTGGTGAGCAAGTGAGCAACTGTCCCCTGTGTGACCCACTGCCGACACGGTGCACAGCCATACACACAATTATGGTCACTCTCTGCTGAAGGGAGAAAAGCTTAATGAAGCTTCATCTTAAAGACACTTGGTATATCTGATGGATAAAGGCTACAAAAAGCTGCTGAGAAAGACAGCATTTAAGAATTTCTTGAGCTTGAATCTCACTCTTTACACTGATCATTCAACTTTATTCCATTGCTCAGGAATATTACAAGAGTGTAATTGTTACAACTGAAGGGAAATGAGAACTCCTCTTTCATTGGTGACTGCAATATTCTGAGATCTAATTTCACTTGTATGTCAAAGCTCCAAGGCAGTCTCTTTATCAGCTTTTCCAGACTTGCTCTTCAATTCCCAATTGTGAGTACTCTAGAGAAGGAAGCCAGCAGGGAATCAAACTGCCTAGTCAATGTATCCTGTTAAAACAGCACACTTCCAAACTTCCTTTTTGTGGAGTAATAAATCTGTAAGATAATGACTCTGGCTATTACATATTTTGTATTGTGCTAGCACTATTTATTGGATTATTTTTCTACTGCTTTAAAAATGGTGTGTATATGCAGTGCAGAGCTATGAAGAACAAACCCAAAACCTCAGAAAGGACTACTCTGAATAAAAGATTTATTTTAGGATGAAGAATTCATTGTGAACACGCTTAAGTTAAAGTACAACAGTAAACTCAAGTTAAGACAAGAGAAAAAACATACCTGTGAAAAGCCGAGCACTTGTCCATTTTCATCAAGCACATTAAAATTAATGATTGGACCTTGGACATCAGGATTGCTGAAATCTGTGTCACTGTAAATACGTACTACAGGAGCCCCATTGGCATATTTTAAGTTAGACAGCACAGTGTAGGTGTAGTGAGCTAATGTAAAGGTATGCTGCTTTATTTTCTCCATTCCACCTAGAAAAGAAAAGTGCACATACATGTCAGGTGCGTTATTTTTATGGCAATGTATAAAAAAGGATGATTTTTCAGAATGGCGTGGTGTGAGTCAATTAGCACAAAACTGATAGTTTTGTGTTTCTTTAAATGCATGTACAATTTTCAAGTGTTTCTTTCATCATGCAGATGTTTCAGAAGTAGTGTTGCACCAAGGATTTACCTATAGTTAATCTACTGTAGAAAGGTAAAGTTTCACTGAAATGGTTTACAGGAATTACAAGAATTATTCTTCTAGTCTATACATAAAACTAAGATGTTCTTGTACAAATAAACTGAAAACCAAGTTTTTCTCCAGATCTAACTGGAGATCATGGAAACACAGCACAGAAAGCAGACTGTTTGTCTGAGACAAAAATAATAAAATTCTAAATGTAATGACAAAATAAAAATGTAATTTTACAAGGAATTTACTTGAATAATGAAGAATTATTCTTCCAAGACTTCTTTCTATAAAAGAAGAAAGGGCATTGTGAATTCTTCATTGACTACACCCATGCAATCTGGAGGCTCAACAGAAACTTTACAGATAAGATTTCTCAGAACTTGGCCTGGGAAAAGCATAAAAGTATTTTTTTTTTCTCTTTTTGCTACACAGTTTGGAAAAGAGAACTGCAGAGAATTCCTGACAGATGAAGATTTTATCAACATCTCTGTTCTTTGAGGATAGGTTGTGTCTTTCCTAGATATCCCTGTTGAAGGAGCTTCCATTATGCACACTGTGCACTGCACTATGGTGGATTTACATCACGTGGAAAGAATAAAAACAGGTGAAGAATCATCAAAGATGTCTT
Source organism: Onychostruthus taczanowskii (assembly GCF_017590055.1). Lineage (NCBI taxonomy): Eukaryota > Metazoa > Chordata > Aves > Passeriformes > Passeridae > Onychostruthus > Onychostruthus taczanowskii. Next base: position 2,002,925 of record NW_024500239.1, read on the forward strand.
GAAGTAGCAGAATATTTTTCTTCCTTGGTTTTAGACCCAGACTGTTTTCTGTAATGCTGAGTATGCTATTTGAGGCTCATGAGCATCTTTCACATTTTATTTTACCTTTTTGTATTAATCTTTGTAACTATGAATCTCACACTTACTTCTGTGCATATTACTTTTATATCTGAGTATCTGGAAAGTTCCACACTTGAAAATTTGTAATCTTGTTGACTTTTGTGCCTTTATTCATAAAAAGACCGTGTATTTTACTAATGTATATAAAGGAAAAAAGTAAGATACATTTCTCCTGGCATGCAGAAGAACTGCAGCAGCATCTGTTATTTAGCTTTTTTTTTAGTTTCTCTATTATGTGTTATCTCCTTTAGATAATTTGGGAGAGCATACGTTAAAAGCATAGTAACAGATTAGATATAAGGTAGAAACACATTTTTTTGGTGCTGAAGAATAATAAAGAGGAATAAGATATTTAATGAGATACTAACATGCAAAGCATTTGCAAGGAAGCATGCCAGAAGCTAATCAGTGCAATTTCTAGATGCTAGCTACAGTAAACTTGGTAAGCATCTCTAGAACATTTTGATCTGAAAGATGATTTGTATTTTTAGAGTCTCTGAGAATAAAAGATTGACTAGTCCGAAATGTCCTAGTCATTGTTGGGTAGAAGTTAAAAGTCTTGAAAGAGAAAAAAGAAAACCAAAATCTCACACAAAAAAAAGTTATTTTTGAGCATTTGCCAGAAAGTCACTGTCTTAGGAGAAGTGACTGCCTTGTCAGCTTTTGAAATGTGTCTAATCTCCTGATTCAGAGCTTTTCCAAACTGACAGGAATCTTTTAATAGGAGATTAAACTACTGTCCTTGTGCCTGGTTTAAGAAATCTCTTATTCAGAAATTTCAGTCACTCATTCACAGCAATCATCCCTGGTATCATTTCTATATTGTTTTCAGCTATTTTCCCTTAAAGTTTCTTAATCACATTTCCTTGTTCATTAGTGAGAAGCTGATGAGTCTTTTAGTTATTTATTCTGACAAATCCAAATGCAATAGCCTGCAATTGCTTTCCTGCCCCGTGATCAGAGAAAGGAAGCTGTGTTGCCAGGATCCCATATTTTTAAGGAGCAGAACAGGTGGTAATTAGGTCTGATGTCACAGAAAACCTTGTGGAAAAACTGCCAACAATCTGAAATTTATTCGGACAGAAAAAGGGATATATTCAGAAAATAGCTGTGATTTATTTTTATTTTGTTCAACAAAATTATCTGTACTGTGTATTATATAAATCCAGTGCTTACCTCATCTCCCTTGTAGGAGTAAGAATGTAAAGAAGAGAAAATAAAAGCCAGAACAAATCTTTGTCTGAGAATAAAAGTAGTAACACATCATAAGCCTTTTGTAAGACTTACAATTCAGAGAAATCATCAATACTTCACCTCAAGAAGGTCTCAAGTGCCCTGAATTTTTCTCAGTTTAGTGTTTTATTCCCTACAGCTGTATTATTTCATTAAGGTGAATTGCATCTAGTTGCTCCCAAAAATTATTTTAAAATTAGGAACAATTTATGCATTCTGTAATTTGGGTCAGAATTAATCCCATGTCTAAATTACATCAGATGAAGTCTATCTACTACCATTCACAGTATTTATGTGTGTAATGTGTGCAGGAACATGTTCAGCACAGAGAATGCTCACAAGCTGCACTCATTAGTAACTTCATGGTAAACTTTTCGAGCAGAAGAGATTGACAAAGCAAGCTTCTACTTTTGTGTACAAACCTCCTTGCCAAAGTATTCTAGCAAACCTGTGGAGATGTTGTTACACCTCATATTGCTGATGTATGTCTGCACACTACAGCATTCTGATAGGTGAGCACCATCTCAGACCGGCCATCCCAATTTATACCTCAGACTGGGTATTGTTATGGAAACAAATACTGTTTTCAATAAGTATTGAAAATTCAGCGTGCCACTGCACTGGATAACCCACAAATAAATATATAGTTTATAATATTTATTTATAAATAATAATATATTTTATTATATAATAATTATAATAATATAATAATTATATAATAATTATATAATAATTCATAGTTTAAATTTACAGCTCTTCCATAGGAATTGCATGTATGCATATTCCTCTCCACAGAGACTGTGAGACAGGTAAGTCATATGTAAGAGAAGGAGAAGTTATGCCACACTTACAAGAGGGTACAAATTGTGCATTCAAACTATTCACAATTGTCATCATGGTGTAGGAAATCTGCTGCTTGTCTTGCCTGCTGATAACATCTTGTATTTGCATTACCTCTGTCTTGTTAGCTGCTTATTCTGTGCAAAATAGAATAAGATTTTTTTCCAGTGGAATTTTATCTAATCAGATAAGTCTGAGATATACAGATGTCCAATAAATATTCCAGTAAAGAATGATTCTGAGTTAGCATGGACCTGGTTTTGCATTACATAATGACACACATGTAATGGCATATTGTCTCCTTTCCAAAAGAACCAGGATTTTAGCAGCCCAAATGTTCAAATGTTAGTTCTTCCTGAAAGAACTGTAGACAAATAGGCATATGTCAACACCTATAAAAGATTTTGAATAAAGGGATTAAGGTAAAGCAGAGACTGGAAAGGAGCCTCTAGAATGAAAGATCTGGTGCTTAAGGTTTTGAGGCTGTACTCAGAAACCTCTGTGATCTGCATTCAAATACATTTTGTCTCTCTTATTATGAGAAGCTAAATACCGGAGATAATGAAGAAGAGAGATATAAAACAAATACACAGTTATTTTTCTAACTCAGTGTGAAAAAGCTGAGAAAAAAATTTTTTTGAGAAAAAATTGAGGTTTAAGGACAACAAATTCTCTATCACTCCAGTAAATCCAAGCTCACATATATGTTTGGATAAGAGAAAGATCACTGTGATTTCACTATTCATCAGCATCACCTAATAGATAGCAATGAGGCAGAGAAATAATGAGCTGAGATCTCAGCAAACCAATCAGCAGGGAGTGAGACCACGATGTAGGCACCTTCTACTGAATCCCAAATGAGACAGATCACTATGCAAGACCGGTGAGTCAATGTGCTAATGCAGCCATGGAACCTGGAAATCCTGTCAAACATTTGGCGTCCTTCCTTTGCTTCCTCCAAGAAGCGTACATTAAGATTAATTTCTGAGCTTTTTTTTGGTGTTCTTTTCTGCATAGAACTGGATGTCTCTGACTGAGGTCTGTCACCTATTTAGTGTTATTCTTCCCACTAAAAAACCTCTTGAGGATGAACTTGGTAATGGTGTTTTTTGGCAAATTTGAGTGTTTTAGCTTTAAACCACATCAAACAAGGTGTTCCATCCACTGATATTTTTTAGCACTCCTGTTTTAAACAAAATGCTGCAAACATGAAAATGAAATATTCTTAAAATGGTCCAACTCCCCGCCCCCAAAGTGTAACCCTGAAATGTTATAAATAGAATACAAGAAAAGAAAATAAAGAGAAGAAAATATAATCAACTTGATCAGTCAACCCTTGGTAGAACTTCTACATTTACCAAAAAAATATTAAATATAACCACTCCTGGTGATTTTTTTGCCCTGAATTATGAGAATAGCTTCCCTAAGTAAGACCAAATCTAGCCTATTTCCCAGAGTGAGGAGTAACAGATACCTAGAGGAAAAAATATATGAAAAATGTATGTAATTTCTAGTCAGCTACAATTAAGTAAACAAATATATATTTTTTTAAAAATCCCAATATATGAAAATGTCCTTATGGGTTGGCTAACAACAACTAAACAGAACAAAAAATAAATAGTTTTTAAAACAGAACTAAGGGTAGAAAAAGCACTCAGAGAATTTGAACATTACAATTAATACATTAACATTTCCTTGGTGTCAACAGAAAAGAGCTCCTCTGATGTAAGAGAAATACAATATTGGTCATAACTGTTACTAAAATCTCACTCATTTAATTAAAAATAATCCACTGTAAATGGCTTACCAGCCAATTCACAAAAATATCTATCATCGACACCCACAGAAAGGGCATAAGTCATGGAGAGATTGCAAATCCCTCTTTCACTCTGACTCACATGACCAGTTCAATCAACTTGATCTATAAAACATGTGTAATAAAAATCAGTTTGGGAAACACAATGTGGGGTGGACCATGACTGTTTCTACTGCTAAGGTGCCTGCATTTGAGAGTAAGAAGGGTAAAATCTGTGTCCCCAGTTGTCATTGGTACCTCTAAAAAAATAATCCAGGTTTCTTTCTAAAGTTAAGATGTAACAAAAAGAATTGCACAAAAAGAAAATTTCAGTTATGAAACTATGTTGTTTTTTTTTTCCTGAAAAGTACATATTATGGTTTGAAAGTACATAATCAACTGGCAAGAATCCATATCACATGATCAGTGTCCAGATTGAAACTTTAGATGGATTCCTGCAACCTAATTATGTACTTTCTGTGTGTCCAACATAGAGAGCTGTGTTACACTCTCAACACAACTAAATCCATGCAGAATTCAATGGGTAATAGGGGGACCTTTTACTCTCTCAACACTAATTCTTTGCATAATAGCTTAAATCCTTTTATTCTCCTCCTTCTCCCACACCATCTCAATAGTTTAAGACTGTGGGAAGCAACTGCTTAATCCTCTATTCAGAATGTTATACTGAAACCAAACATGAAACACATATTCAGTGTTTATCTTAATGAACAGAAGGCTCTTTGATGCCCCATCTCCCACTTCTTTAGAGCAGCTAATTCAAGCTCTGTTTTCACACAGTGAGGGGAGTTCGAAGTCTCTGTTCTAAATAAAATGAGCAGCACATTCTGAAAGAAGCAGCTCCTAATTTTCAAACATCATAATGAGGAATACTTTGGCTTTTAAAAAAAAATTTTGGGAGTTGCATGAAAGTAGGGAAGTTGTACATGCCAGCTGTCTGACTCAATATTAGTAAAAATATTTTAATTTAGGTACAATTCAGTTTCAGTTAACTGCTTCTTAGACTAATAGCTGTCTAAGAATTCAAATAAGCTTAAAAATGCAAGACACATTTAATTTACTGTTTGAGGACATTTCTGTCCATCCTTCTTTTCTTCCATGTGCCCATGCCATACTCTCAGCAGAGGTAATTTCAGGATGACTTTCAAACCATAAAACCAGCAACATAAAAGATGACTGGGGAGTCTCTCAAAAAGGCAGAGTGCCTTGCACACCTCATGGAAGCAGCATTCCAACTGTACCTTCAGAGTGCTGGATGACAAGAGCCCACAGAGATTTCTGTGAGAACAGCAGAATCATCCCTAAAAGTATGCATTTATGTGATACTCACATTTTACCTCTAAAGGCTTTATCTCTCAAGTTTTTTCTCAGTCCAGCAGAACAACTTCTGCTTATGATTCTGTCATCTTAAGGACAAAATGCAAGAGAAGCTTGTACTATACAAGCACACGAATTCTCCTGGCAGCTGTTAGAAATCTGAATGTTACATCCAGGCCTGTTTTCTGCTTTATTATGAAATGTCCCTGTCCTTTGTTTAATGGAGCCTGCTGTACACAAGTCCTTGGAGTCAGCATGTGGAAGCTTAACTGCTGCTTGTTCCCTGGAATTTTTAACTCTCCACAATTAGTCTGCTAATACAATGCAGAGTATAAAGCTCTTTCTTTGTCTCACAGCTTTATAATGGAAATTTAGAAAATGTAAGATGAGGCAGTAAGTCTTAGGTTTTCAAGCCAATAAGACTAATTTGACCCTGATTTTGCATGAACACTTAATTATTAATTTTTAAGTTACTTATTCAAGTCAGGAGCAACTTTCTAATCACTGTAACATAGTGGGAGGAGAATCTTTGTCATCTGCTCAGCTAAACTGATACTATCATCAGATCTGCAGTTAAGTTGAATTCTTCCAAAAAATAACTTTCCTATAAGAGCCAGCCACCAGTGCTACTTGATAGTATCATGATTTTCTAACATCTTCAGAGTTTTGTGGGTTGTCTGTTTTCATTTTCCCTTGAGGGGAGCTGCAGACCAATGGATACAAACAACTTGCACCAAAAATAGACTGAATATAAAGGGAAATCCAAGTGTTGTAGGGGGAGGGGTGGGGGTTGTGGCAGGAAATTTTTCCCTCAGGATCAAGAGAACCCTTTGAAATATTCTGAAAACCCTGACAGCTTCCTTCTTTTCCTTCCTAAGATGACAGATCCCAATCTAAAGCCTTGCTAGGATATAAATCAGTTCTGCTTCAAAGCTCACCCTGCCTACATTAGGTGAAGAAGAAAGGATAATGCTGTGCCCAGAACTCACATCTCAGTACCCCTTGATTTGACTCTACCTTCCTATAGATTTTGTATTAGCAAAACATTTAACATAACGTTTTTGGAAACTCTCTGTTAGTGAAATACTCTGGTGTTCACTGCAGCATATTGATTTGCAATACAGCTTTTTCCTTACATGTAATTTTGGTTGGACACCTTTCCTCTTTTTCTCTGACAATCTCTGACAAGGCTTTTCCTGCCAATATATGAAGTAGCAGGATGCTCCATCTCTGCTCTTGTGCAACATTTTTATCCTGCTCTTTCTAAGGCTCCACAGAACTTTCCCATCACAGCAATACAGAAAATACCACAAGTTCATTTAATTAAACCAAGAATCACAAAACACTAAAAGAAAAGTTTCCAGAGAACAAATCTTAAAGGATGACGCTGAATAGTGATGGAACAAGAAAAAAAATCACTCAGTTTCCCCATTTTCTATTTGTAACATTCAGGAATACAGGAAGTTAGTAAAATAATTTCTATCCTTTTTAATGAAAAGAACAATATTTTTCTTAGTGAAATTTTGGATTTATTGATATTAATAATTTTTTAATAGCCTTAAAGGATGCTTTGCTATTTTTTTTGCATTCTCAGACTAGGTCTCTGCTGGTACTGTAACAATACTAATAATAGCTACCATGGAAGGAAGGGTTTCATTAATAAAACAATGGTAATAAAGCAAATACAATGAATTATAAAACTGCCTTGAAATTTCTCTGATTTGATGTCTTAATCATTAGGAAGCATGCAGTCAATATTAAGCAATGCTCTGAATTCTGGAACCTCATGCTAAACTGAATCACACTAGGGCTTCTCCCAGGCTTTTTAACGAGACTAATGTTGTTTTAACAATTATCTACACTAACACCACAAGAGAGACCTATAGTTAACATATAATCTGCCCTGAGGTCACAGCATGAAGTCTGCTGTACATCAGTCACTGTTCTTTTGAGGACCAAAAGGTGATTCACTGACACACCTTCCCTCCTGTGGCTGTCTTTTCTGACTGGACATGGCAGGCTCAGACCTCTTGAAGTTCATTGCTGAGTTTGTGAGGCATGTGAACACACAAAACATTCCACACATAGTGAAAGGAAAAACTGAGAGCAAAAAGTGGCAACTTTGGCACAGCGTTACACACTCTCAACACACAGGTTTCAGCAATAGTGTTATAGTTCCAGCCTCACTTCTCAAGAGTTCATGCTATAAAAGTGAGATGCCAGTACTTCTTACAGTATAGCCATTGCTGGGGGATGCTCAGCAATCACTCCTGTAAAACAGCACCAGGTTTTTTTATAAGCAGAATGTCCTGCAGTGTTGGCTGACATAAATTAACTTTTGGAAGGTTTTATTACACTGTTCATTCCTCTGAGCTTCTGAAACCCACTGCACCTAGAGGATTGTGTGGTCTCTGTCAAGGGGCTGATGAGCAATAAGGAAGTGTGCTGGATTAAGACTGAACATTTGTAATTTTGCAGCACGGAATAGGTATTTTACTCAATTGTAAGTTCATTGAGCAGATCTACTAAACAGAAGACTAGAAGAGGAAACTAAGATAGAAAAAGTTGATATTATAAAGTAATTTATTGCTGGTTTTGCTTCCTTATAAATACTGTAGGTAGTGAGCTTCTGAAAAAAATAACCACTCTTGGCCTTATATCAGCTTCAAGAAGCTATAATGCCATAAATCAGTCAAAATCTATACTACACATTCAGTTTAGAAGAGTTGAAGTATTGAAGACATGAGCAATTCCTACGTGCACCACTTGCTGTCTCATGCTGTAAATCAAGCTCCACGGTGACCTCGGGAGCTGCCTCTGAAGACAGACTTGAGCAAGGTTAAAAGAAAACACTGATGTGAGCAAGGCACCGGTGAAGGATGAGTGCTGCCAACACAGAGGGAGCCACTGACAGGGAAAGGAGCGAGGCAGCATGCACTGAGAAAGCACTGGCCTCTTCCCATGGCAGCCCATTACATTATGAGCTCTGCAGAAGGAAGGGAAAAGGAGTAGGGGCTGCTGCAGCTCTATCAAATGAAGAATTTTGCAGTTAAGATGTAAACAAATAGCTTGGAAAAAACCCCATTTTCCTAATCATTTAAGCTTCAGGGGTTTTTTACAACAGTAAGTCTTCAGAAATGAAGGTCCAGCTCGAGGCACTGTTCACAAAATTCCATTTTTAGGTAACAAGGAAAAGGCAAAACAGCAAAGGTTCCCTTCCTACGAGGTAGGGGTGAGGATACAACACTCATGAGATGTGGAGGGGCCCAGATTCACCTATGTCTTCCCTTGAGGGCCTTCACATTCTAGTTTGTAACCACACATAACAATAAAAAAAGCCCAAACTTTTACTTCCCTGGTTTCTTTGGAGCTCTCAGTTTTGGGAAGGCTTTTCCTTAGATCCACCGAAGTGGTAATAGTAGCTACTGCTCCTCAGACATATGTTCTATGCGATTCATATTTTAAGACATTAAAGAAGACTATCAGGGTGAACGAAGGAAAGCAACAGAAACAACAGCTCTTCTTGTGTTTTTTGGTTGTTTTTTTTGTTATTTAGTTTATACCTACCATGCATTTCTTTCTTTCTTTTATGAAGCATATTTTACAAAGATATATACAATGTTTTTATTTGTAAATGGAAATATTCAGGAGAGAATCAATTTAAGGAAATAAAACACAGATAATCCTTCTTACTTTCCTTTTCATTCTTGCCCTACCAAGTGCAATCTTGCTATTGTAAATGAAAAGTATGACCACAAAAAGAATTTCTTATTTAAAGCATCATGAAAAGAAAGCCCTCAGAAATTACTCACATTGTACATGGCCATTATGCCTAACAGGCACTGAGTGTTACTACTGTTGGCAAAGAAAGTTGGCACACACTTATCTCCATGACCTTTGGCCACAGAGAGGTTCTGCACAACTCGAGATATGCAAATACTATACTCACCTCAGTATTTCATACCTCAGTATGCAATACCTTGAATTAAAAAACTTGATTAAATATGTTCATCTCTTTCTTTTTTTTCTTTCCTTCTTGAAAGATGCTTAACTCAATACATGAGATAATTGAATGGCTGCAATAGCACACAAGACACCCTTGTAGATAATGCTGTCTTGGTTTGGAGTCTTTCACTGACCAGTCAGGAGCCCTGGCTTGCAGCTGAAATGACATCTATTAAAGATTATTATTTCATTTATTAAGTGCAACAGATATTCTTGTCTGAATTGAACTAACCAGAATGGCTGTCTCAGGCCGCCCAAACTTCTAATTTCTCTTGACTCAACCTCTCTAATATTTTATTGATTCAACCTTTCTGGCCTCACCTCACCTTTTGGTCATCTTACATACCTAGGTGATGGTCCTACAGGAATTACATCACCCTGCTGAGGTACTTTGCAGGACACCTAATTCAAACAGCAAACTTTGGGCCAATTAGAAGTGGAGTGATTAATCAAACTGTTTAAATCAAAGTGTTTAAACATTTGACTGCAAACCCAACAGGGAAATTTGTATAACTAAGAGGTGAGAATTTAAATGCATGGCAATGCATTTAAAGGCTGCATGTATCAAACATTAGTATGGCTGGCATTTCATGCAGAACCGGTATATTCATTTACCTCTCCAAAACCCTTCTGTCTTATTGGATATGGTAGGATAAAGGGGAAACAATATGCAAACAATCTGCCCTGTTTCCTTTCACAAGAACAATACCAGTCCCACAATTTTGTGGGTTCCCATCTGCAAAATCTTTTACTAGTACTCAGTGGCATTCTTCCATGAAACTCCTCAATAATTTTTAAGAGCTCAAGAACATTTTCAATGTTTATTATAAATGGTTTGAATTTACTGAGCAGTTTTCAACAGCGAAATTTTACTGAATTGGTGAGACCAAAAGGCAACGGCAAGGACATCAACCATAGTGTGTTGTTGTATTCTAGGGTGACCAAAAGTGACACCAGGATCAGATGAAGCATTTATCAGATGATATTAGCTTGGACTTTGATATGGCTTCTCAATCCTTTTCCATTTCATTATAATACCTGTTATAACTCTCACCAGGGAGCTTCTCAAAGGAGAAGGCATCAATACAAACTATGAAGGGAGGTCAGAAGATGCAGGATGAGCTGGCGTTTCGTGGCAATGGCAGGCAGTGAATTTGAACTTCCCAGGAGAGACAAAGCAGTAGTGACAGCTACACAGCAAGACCCACTTCAGCACACTGCTGAAACTTCAGGAGTTTGGAACTGGCCAGGGAGGTTTTTTACATCAGTTAGCAATTTTCCTTTTTCTTGTCTTCTCACATACTTTGACAACCATGCTCTCCAGATTATGAGAAAGCTTATGTGACATATCTCTTGCTCTCAACTCTTTGTAACAGTATTGCATTCTGTCCATTTTTCTTAATTTCTTCCTAGTTATTTTGATATCAGAAATTCCACATAGTCTTGAGAAGTGACAGAAAAGCCTACATTTTGATCTAAAGAGAGACTCTTGAATGTCCCAGAGAGTTCTACTCTCTCACACGTCATCTGAAGAAAGAAGTTTCACAGGATTAAAACACCCATTGTAGAGCTGGAGAACAAAGAAATAAATTGATAAGTAAAGAAGTGATGGCTCAAGCGCTTCTTTTCTTCTCTATATCCGATCATGTAAGAAATAAATTGATTAACATCCTGAAGTTATCATGAATCACAGAATTTTAGGAACAGTAGAAGCTGTGTTGAATCATTTCACCTATCTTAGACACAGAACAGAAAAAGAAAATGGAAAGTACTATAAATTGAAGGGTCAGAAAAATTAGTTTTATGGTCCTGCAGAGACTTGACTCACCTGTAAGGTCAGACCAATCAATCAATCAAAAAAATAAAAACCTTTCTTTTTGAGGACATGGCAATGTGAGTCCTGCCAAATGTACTCATTACAGCTCTTCCCTTTTTTCTTTCTTCATCAGAATGATGCTGTCAAGTTCAGTATGTGATCTAATATAAAAGTTTAGATCCTTCTTTATCAGAGCAGATAACAAGAAATGTTGGTAACAAGACAGCATGTTGATTTATTTCTGACTAAAAGCTGAACCTTGAAGGCTTACTTTATTCAACAGCCAGAGACAGCAACCGTAGTCTTTATTTTCTTCTGCAACTCCCAAGCTTTGACTTAAGTCATACCACATTTTCTTGTAACATATGATGAGCTCTGTTACAAAGGATTAATTTGTTTCCCACATCTCATACAGTTATTTTTCCCCCCTCATTTCCACAGTTCTTTATGGATAATATTCTGGGTATGTGTAATATGTTTGTAATTTTATCTGAAAATATTATGTAAGATAGAATTTAAACACATCACTATACTGCTCAGCTATTTTGGCTTTTTGGCTATGCTGGTATTACACTCCTGCAGATTTTGTTTCTTCATCTATAGGCAGGGAAGAGATGAAGGAGTGTGTCAGGGGCATCAGGCACTTTAATGTCAGCTGCTTGTAAGCCAGGTTAGTCAGTAATGTATTCAGAGCCTATTAAAGCTGACAGGATCCTCCACAGCTGTAAAGCTCTCCTGCAGTAACCAGCAAGAACATTTTTCCATATCCTCTGTGATGCTGAGATGCAGATCCATCCTTCAAAGTGTTTTGAAATTCTTCCATGCTAACTGAATGCACCCCATTGGACTTCATCTCTTTAGTTTTTGGATTTCGTTTGCAGCAGAGACACTGAGCATTTGACCCAAAGACAGAGGCTGGATCAGCCTGTTTCACACAGCTGCTTGTCGAGCTGACATTTATTCAAAACTCTTCCCATCAGAAGAGAATGATCTATTACTGCCACAAAATGGCAAAATGCCAAGAGACAGATTTTGAGAATTTCTGCTTCCATGAACAGGAAGATATTATCAAGACTAATTTATGAAAAGGAGAGCAAAATATATCTTTAAAACCACTTAACACAGCCATAAAAAGATATTGCTTTTAAATGCCTACAATGTTATTCAATTAATGAATTGGTATCACTACCCTCAATTTAAAAATTCCAATTTATAAGATTCTCAGACTCTATTTTACACCCCTTTTATTCCCATGCTCCCCCTTTTACTCACCTCCAACTCTTCTAAATTATTAAAGAAAATAATGAATTTCACCAGAACCTGTTGCCACAGGACACTTGTGCTAGAAGCAGGGCCTGGGATGTGCTGCCAGGGCTTGGAGATGCCCAGGAACTACCATGACACTGCAGGACTGGCACCCTGGTCCTGGGAGGACTGAAGGAGCACAGAGCCCTGAGATGCCCAGCTCCCGGGAGAGCAGCTCCCTCTCTCAGGAGGCAGCATTTGGCAGGACAGCCATGGAGATCCTTTTGGAGAACACCAACTCCCAGCCTGCTGAGGGGCTGCTAAGCCTTCAGAGGAGGCACCAGGAGAAGGATGAGGCAGGAGGGAGAGCCCAGTGGTGGGATGGGGCCACACTGAGCTCTCTGGATGCTCAGGCCAGGCATGCCAGCACTGGGGGGTATGCTGTGCCAAGGCAGCCACTTTCATCCCATGCCTCTTCCTCCTCCTCTTCCCACACATGGATCATGGGCAGAAACATGCAGCTCCTCAGGACAACCATGGCCAAGCCTCATCCCCCCAAGGGAACAGGCTGCCACTGCTCCCAAATAGAAAAAGCTGGCAAGTACCTAAGCTGAGACAAAGCACAGTTTTAAATTTCAGAAAGTACTTTTATTATCTCTAAGCAGGTGACAGCCACTACAGGTATAAGAACTATCTTTCTTTCTTGACTCCAGCCTTCAGTCGTCTTTAAATTTCCTAAGCTTTGAAATGAAGATCTTCTTAATGCCAGAGAAAGAGGCTTTGCATATAAAACGAATTATTAAACTCACATGAGATGCATCCATTTTGGAGATGAGGGATTGCGTGAAAGAGAGACACACTGTGATCTTTTCCTTCTTGTCACTTTCATATTAAAACAAATGCTGTATCATTACTGGGACCGGTTTGTCCAAGGTCACTCAATTGTTCAGCATTTACAAGCTGGCAGCTCATCACAGGCAGAAGCAGCACTTATAATCATTACTGATGCTGGCAGTCTCCACCCTCGCTAATACTCCTTGTTCTGTCAGCCAGTCCCTGGCTTGTCGCAGGCAAACGGAATTATTCTTTGAGCTGTGCCTCAGATCTGCAGTTCAAGGGAGCTGTTTGAGGCTAGACCACAATTAAGTACCAAATGGTGTCATGCCTATTTACGAAACATGCCAGGTCAACAGCTACTGTTTAATTAGGCTCAACTCCTCCCATCCACAGCTCAACATGAATGCCATGTCATGTGGTGGGCATCTCTGAGGGAAAGTACCTCACCTCCTCCCACGTGTGAAATGGCTGAATAGCTGCCTTCTTGATGCCATTGTAGCCCCCAGAGGGGGCTCTCCCTTGGATGGCATTGATCCCATCTTCCAGCTTTGGGTGAATGACTCCATTACTCAGCTCCCACTGTGAGGCAGAAATACACAAGCTATAGGAATTCCTGGCTCTAGAGCCTTGCAGAAAGTTCTCTTTGCTCTGTAAATCTCAACAAATCTCTCCCCATTTTATTAATCCTCTTCAAAATTTGTATTTGTAACTGCATCTGCTGAAATTTGACACCATGTAAATAACTATTGTATTTATTAATATGAAACCAGGTATTTGAGTTTTCAGCCCAAAACTTTAACTAACTTTAAAACATGATCTTTTTTGGAGATGACAATGAATTCTGTTTAAAACTCCAGAGATAAACGATTTAATAACACTTTTTAAAATTACTGAATGTTCTTTTAGTTTAGGTGTTTAATTTATGTGTTATTTAACTCACTAAATATGCCAAAGTGGCAAGCACATCTGGAATGCTGCACAGATGATACAGAGACAGAACAAAATATATACTGATGAACTTGTTTGTTTGCTACTAACTGCTGCTCCATCAAAAAAAAAAAAAAATCAAGTCCCATGAAGTCCACTTCCTAATGAAGTCCACTGTGTTAGCAGAACACAGAAAAGCCAGCAACTACGAAAATGTTACAGTAATGCTTCCCTTTGGTACCTTGACAATTCAAAATTAGCATTGATCTAAACCACTTCTTGCTAAGAACCAATACATAAAACATATCCCTGTAAATGGCTTTTTTGCTGAGGAAAACACTAAAATCTGATACCAGAGATGAAAGCACTTGTTTTGTGAAGATGTGCGGGACTTCTTAAGTGACTTAGCAAGACACTTTTTTTGAAAAAGAATTTGGGAAAGGGACATAAGCATATTTATGTAGATGTACATGAGAAATTTTAAGTTTGATGGAAAAACAGGTGTGTATTGCAGATAAAGTTTCAATAAGTTTGCTCTAAATGAAGGTATTCTGCTTAAAGAAATTACTGCATCAGCACTAGCCTCTTAAATTGCTTGAAAATAAAAACTTTATTAAGACCTCAATCCTGGCAGTAATTAATTAAACATCCTTAATAGCTATATGCCTGTAAGAAGCTACTTACAGAAAAACCTAGTAAAGTCAAATCTATTTGGCTACCCTGCAGTTACTGTGAAAGCCCAGATAGTTTAAGAGAAAATGTTTCCTTTCTAGAGGTTGGAGGCATTTCATACTTTCATATGGGATTCTATACCCAGTTCATATTTCTCTTCTAATTGCAAGAGTATGGTTACAAATGTAATAGAAAAGCTTTCATTTTCTATCAAATCCTTGATAGCTTTTTCAGGAAGGGCTAAACTCTAAATCTTTAAGATTACTTTCAATGATCATTTTTTACTACGTCCATAAAGAGCTTACAAGCTTCATCTTCTACCCTTGCCACTATTCCCACAGGTATAGCATAGATTGATTCTTCTCTGAATGGTACAATGATCTCATGAACCACAGGAATAATCCACTTCCTGATTCTGTGCTCATGGAAATAAATGAGAAATCTTGGTAGTGATTTAAATTATTCCTGAAGCAGATACATAGTCTACATACCCAAATGCCTGTTATTACCCAGTTGCTGATGTCCTCATCCAGCTTTTCAGAAATGCTCACAGTAAGGATTAGTGACTGCAAAAATTTGGCTTTAACCTGACAAGAAAAATTCTATTTCAGGTTAAAAAAGCAGGTTTCAAGGATCACCTTCTTCAAGCTCAGGAGTGGTCCATTCCAGCAAGCAGGAAACATCGTTAAGGCAGCAGACTTTCATGG
Source organism: Onychostruthus taczanowskii (assembly GCF_017590055.1). Lineage (NCBI taxonomy): Eukaryota > Metazoa > Chordata > Aves > Passeriformes > Passeridae > Onychostruthus > Onychostruthus taczanowskii. The sequence goes on from NW_024500239.1 coordinate 2,018,460, forward strand.
ATGAACAAGGAGTTCCCCACTAAACTAAAACACAAGAAGTAGAAAAGTGGAAACAGGACCAGGTGACCCAGGAGGAACACAGAGCCATGGTTTGAACATACATGGATGCAATCAGGAATTTGGTAAGGAACGTAAAGGTCATGGTGATTGAGAGAATTTCCTAAAGACTGGGACTGGAGGAAAGCAAATGTCATTCCCATTCTCAAGAAGAGTAAGAAAGAAGATTCAGGGAATTACAGGTGGTCAGCCTCACCTCAGTCTCAGGGAAGGTGATAAAGCAAATGAATCCAGAAATCATTTCCATACATGAAGGACAAGAAAATGATCAGGAATAGTCATCAAGGATTTACAAAGAGTAAAACATGCTTAACAACCTCATAGCCTTCTTAATGGGATGACCAGTTTGGCAAATTAGGGAAGAACAGCAGATGCTGTTTATTTTGATTTCATTAATTTTTGACACTGTCTCCCATAAAACCCTCACAAACCATCTGATAAAGTATAGGTTAGATAAGTGGGCAATTAAGTGGAACTGAAAAACAGCTTAACTTCCAGGCTTGGAGAGTAGTGATCAATGGCACAAAGTCCACCCCAGGTGTTGATACTGAGTCCTTCGCCATCAAAAAACTTTATTAATGGCTTGGACAACGGGGCAGCATGCACACTCAGCAAGTTTCTAGATGATACAACTAATGATTGCAGTGCCAACCAGAGGGATCTCAACGAGCTGGAGAATTATAATGAGAAATTAATGAAGGTCAACAAAGAGAAATGCAAAGTCCTGCATTTGGGTAGGAACAAACCCAAAACCAGTATTGGTCAGGGCCTGACTGGCTGGAAAGCAGCTTTGCAAGAAAAGGGTCTGTGTGTCCCAGTGGACAAGCTGATCACCTCGTGGCAAAGGAGGTTAATGGCATCCTGGGCTGCATTAATTGAGGTTATCCCTCCCCTCTAGTCAGTGCTGGTGAGGTCACCTCTGCAGCGCTGTGTCCAGTCCTGAACTCCTATTTTAGGTTAGAAATGGGGGTGTGCATTCTATTCCTATCTGTTAGAGGTGGGGCAGCTCCACAGTCCAAGATGTAGTGGAGTGAGTCTAGTGAAGGATTACAACTATGAATAAGGGACTACACCATCTCTAATATGAGGAGAAGCTGAGTGAGATGGAACTGTTCAGTCTGGAGAATAGATATTTCAGGTGATGATCTTGATATGCATAAATACCCAAAGGGAAGGTTGTAAAGAAGATGAAGCCAGGCTCTTCTGAGTGGTGCCCAGTGACAGGAAAAAAGACAATGGGCACAAACTGAACAAGAGGAAATTCCACATAAACACCAGAAAAAACTTGCCAGAAAGCATTCAGCCTTGAACTGGGAGAGCTCTTTTTCTTCATTCCATTGAGCAAAACATTTGGGCCCCCTCTGTGGGCCTAGAAGAGACATATGGACTCATTCAAGCAAAAAGGCCTGCCTATTTATGCTGCTGGTTTAGTTTTTCAGTGATATATTAATTCTTCTCTTATATGGACACAGTGACTAACAGTTTTAATAACCTGTGAGCAGCCAGACTTGATTATGACTTTCTTCATTTTATTATAAAATTCAGTCTCTTTGAAGGGTAAAGAGGGTTTCTACACAACTGCTCAAGAAATGAAATTCCTATTATATATGAAATTCTAACATATTAAGAAGTAGTTCTGATTTGAATTGCAAATATAAAGTGATGCAATTCCTGTGAAGTGAAAATTTTCAAAAATCACCACAAAGTTAATGTCCATGAACAAACATCTTCTCAGTGTCTTAGAAACAGGTTTTAAGGAAGTAGTTGCTGGAGTTCCTGAAGATGTAGAACTCACTGTACTAGAGAAGTGTCTTTCCACCAAGTACCTTCTGAGCGATGTAACTGAAAAACTCACCATGTTGGTTAGCTCTGACTTCTGAAAACTTCTAAAGTAAAAAACTCCACATCTCATTATTTGACAGCATTTAACAAGATGTATAAAAAATAGCATCTTTAAAAATACAAGAAAACCTATAACAAATATTTTTATTTTCTAGGTACACAATCCACATTTTCTAGGTACAAAATCAATGACATTTCTTTGAAAAACAAAATCCCAAAAGCTCAGAAATGGCACATTTCCAAAAGGGGTTTAAATTTCATAAAAATGAAATGTCAGAGAATAATTTGGTTAGTAAATACATTGCTGTCCAATACATCTGCAAGCAAAGGCTGTATCAATGTTATCAAGGAGCTTTGCAGAAGACTTAGCCCTTTCTAGAGTTACTTTTCTGAGATTTGGTAGACCTTCAGTTGGCCTCAACAAATAGAAGGAAAAATCAGTTTCAGAATTTAGCAGTTGAAGTGATGGTCTACAATTCCTTGGGAATGTGCCTTGTCACAAACCATCATGGGTTCTGCTTGAGGGACAAGGAAGACTACTGTCAACTTTATCTTCCTGACTATTGTCAACTTTTCTGTAGTCTATGAGGCTCATAAAATAGAAACAAAGCTCATATGTGAGCTCGTAGGGACTTCACATGAGCTTCCTGGAGGGAGGGAATCACCAGTGTAAGACACCAGTTCATAACATTTCATGTGGCCCTTGAGAATTTTCCACATTTACTGGAAGTATAGCTTCAGTGAACAGAGGTTGCTTGGACACCTAAATTCATTATTGCCGACTTAAAAGGGAAGGTTTATAAAGGGATTTCTGGAGGAAAACATTTGTAGGTCCCATTAAAGCTAGGAAAAGAAAAATCTGAGACTAATAAAACTTCTTCCTTTTCAGAGAAGTCCTCCCGTATGATGAACTATAGAGTAACTATAGAGTCTATTTTCTGGTTAAATCTTCTGGTAAAATCTTCTCATAAAGATCTGTAGGCTATAGATAAGTGGATATAAACTATGCTAGCTCCAAGGGTATATAAATTGTAATAAATCCTGCACAGCGTTAAAATAAAGGTGCCCTAATCCCATTTGTTCTTATTCTTTAAATTCAATACTAAGCACAGGTCACCCAGACTTGCATTCCACCTGAATCAGCTAATCAGCTCATGAAATCCATCCTGAGCTTTATTATTTAGTTTGTTATTTATACATTCATGTACTCAAATAAGTAGTAACATATTCAAAGTATCATGAAACCTTGGTGTTGAGCAGGCTTAATCAAGATTTGAATACCTGATTAATTTAACATTATTCGAAGGAGGCTGTTATAATTTACCTGCAATACGATAGTATGGTAAATTCAAAAATTTCTGCTACTGCTAATCAAGTTACATTGATATACTAATAATTAATAAGACCAGAGGAAAAGGAACCCAACAGTAAGAACAGACACAACAAATTCTCCATAAAGGTAGTGCCAGAGGTTCCAGCAATAGGAAGATGAATCTCAGCACTTCTCACTACTTAAAAGTAATGTCAGCCTTTACCATCAGACAGTGGTAACAAGGCCTAGTGCTGTCCTCAGCAACCTCTGCTTGAACATTTTCTCCAAGGGCCTTACAAAATTTAAATGCTTATTCCATCACCACTAGCTGCTAGACACAGAAAACTAACAAAATCTGCTGAAAAATCAATCCACTGATCACAGACTGTTGATGCACATCTCCAAAATATCTGCCCAGTAAAAAAACCCACATCCACACAGACTAATACAAATCAGGCAATGCTTATTCCTATTGTTTTTCCCAAACATGCACCCTTCATCCCCAGAAATACAGGACCCACAGAGTTATTAAAACCTGCCATTTTATATGCTTTATGCCACTCCTACCTACCCTCTCACAAACATCAGTAGATCCAATCCAGGTATCTCAGACTATATCCATTCTGTTTCAAGGATGCAGAGAAAGCAAGTAAGGAGACAGAAACTCAACAGCTCATCTGGGTGAAAGAAATCCTGCAGCAACTTAAGAGAACACTTCTGCTAGGTAAGTGATTTGGGGAAAGTTGGGATAAGGAGTGCAAAGCAGCCCTTTTGTCAGATATATGAACTCACCATTCTTCCCTATGCCTGGTTTGTCTATTGTTTTTTTCTGGTTTTGTTTTGTTTGGGATTTTTTTTGTCTGTTTTGTGTTTCATTTTTGGGGGATTTTTTAAGTATGTAGTGTTACACTGGCTTTTCAGTAGAAGGAAAGAATTGATGATGTTGCCAATCTTTTAATTTTCTTCCCCTTGGTCCCTCAGGCCTCAGTTCCCTTTAAAATTTGAGCCCAGGAAAATCTTGCAAAAATTGCTCCTAACTTCCTTCTGATGTGATTATAAGTCACAAACACAAAAAGGTAGTCAAAGATTGTTAGCAGGGAGAATGGCAAGCAATCTATAAGTGTCTCTTCTACCCCGTGCTGTAAAGCAGATCTGGATGCTTTCTTTAAATCTCAAGGCATTAACATTGCTTCATAGCCATTCTGCCAGTTTCATTAATTGCACTTCTATTCCAATCATTTCATAAGCGGACTGTACTTATAATCTGGCTATTTATCCTAATGTTTGATGTTTCTGAGTCACATAAATACATTATGTTTGAATGCAGAGAAGTACTTTGCATGACAAATTTGAGATTTCTGCCGGAAATGTTTGACTGAAATTTATTTTTGCTATCCGTAGGGAATAAGCCTCTGCTTTATTTGATTGTTATTCACATTTTGGTAATCGCATTACGAACCTCTACAAAGAAATGAAATGGCAATGTGCCTTTTTTTTCCCTCTAAGAGCAAATGTCTCCCTCCCCCTTCCAGATGCACAGACCTTGAAAAGGCATTAGAAAATTAAAAAGCCAACAGAAATAAAATAACGTATCTATGCTTGAATATTCATTAAAATACGACACTGCTTAGTCACTGCTTGCCATTTGGATGATGTAGGGTGCTTAGGCAAGCTTAATGAAACAATGGGAATTCAGTCTTGTTTTTACAGGGTGGGTGGGGACTTCAGTGGACAGATTCCTAATGGCGCTCAGCTGTACTAATTCCATTAATATTTTTAGGTCATAAATCACCTTACATCAGTTGGTGATCTGACTTTATGTTGTAAATAAGACTTCAGCGAAATAGTAATAGATCTCATTTCTGGGCATTATTCAGATCCATCCTGATATTTCTCATTCTCTCCAGCAGCTGCTCTATCTACAATGCTTTATACTAAAGTGCACATGTTTTGTCTAATGGAGTTTTTTGCCCTTGATGTTGTTTGCCCTTTGTTACTGTGGTATTACATATGCTCTACTCTCCCAGAAACTTCTAGCAGCTCCCACACTGGCAAAAAATTTACCACACTTTATCTCATTCTGTCTATCCATTATCAAACATCACAAGCACAAGAAAGGATGACAAAAAAACATCTTTGGGTACTAAAACCCATGAGCCAAATTTATTTCTTGTTTCACCTCACAAATTGCAGCAGTCTGTTAATAGTGTCCCCCACTGCTTTTAGATTTTATGAGCATCAAATCACAGCAAGTTTTTTTTATCTGGAATTTGATGAAAAAAAACAACAACAAAAAAAAAATAGAACAAACAAAATAATGCTGCCTCTACTCTTACACTATTTAACATCAATTTTATGATTGGAATGTACTTCCTGCCCCTTAGCATCCTTTGTTCTGTTATACTGCCCTGAAACTCCTACTGCCTGTGCTTCCACCAGCTAACCAGCAGGAAACCTCATCTTCTGTACTTGGAAAAAACAGGAAGACAAGTTGTGGTGGAATGGAGACCCAGAAGAACACACAGCCTCTCATCCCAAGCACAGCTGCTCTGCTGAACCAGATGTGCCTGTGCTCAGGGTGAAGAGGAAGGAACTGCAGAACACCATGGGCATGTTTTCAAGCACTGACCCGGCACCTCAGGCTCAGTCCTACCACAGGACGGCATGTGGCAGACGTAGGTCCTTGTAAGACATCACCTCGCAATAGTGTCTCACACAGTTGTACAGAAATAAGGGGGGAGACTTAGGGTTTTATTTTATTTATACACATAAAACAGTGAGGGAGAAATATAAGATAAATTATAATTATATCCTTTTTTCAATTTGATAACTTTCTGTGCTGGACGCAGCCATTGGCCTGATGCCTTTATCCCCCGATTAGCTGACAAGAGATGCTCTTCCTCAGCTCTCTCCAACCACAACTCAGGAAGCCATCCACATACTCTTCTCACAATACCTTATGCTAAACATACAGCATGACTTGAGATCTTTCATGTTGGACAGTGAAATAATTTGGAGACCAGTCAAAGCCAGTCCTTTGAAAATCGCCACTTATATTTTAGTTGGTTGCAATGTAAAAGATAAAACAGTTCCAAATCACACACAATATAGACACACAAAATTACCTATATAGAACTGGTATTTTACAGGAGCAAAAATCTCAGAACATAATGAACAAGTTATGGTTTCTTCTCAAAATCTCATGATGTGGGGTCAAATCATGCACCCCTTAATGGGGTTGCTCAAGTTACAGTGAGGCTGATTCAACCTTTTGCATTGTCCGTATGGGATGGATGTACAGACATATTTAGTTTGCTTAGCTGATACTTCTTGAGAAGGGTAAGAATTTCTTCCAGACTTGCTACCAATGCAATGTCCACTAGTCATGTAGTGTGTCTTAATGCCAAAGACAGTTAAGTGGCTTAGTAATTTAATAAAAGTGATTAATAGAAACATGTAAACTCATTTAATTGAGTAATCATTATCTTCACATTATGTTTCTCACAATTAAACTTGCACAATCCAAACATCCAATGCATGTGGATGCATTACCCGCATCAAGAAAAAGATATTCTGGAGTTTGAACTTCATTGTTTTCCTTAATAATTGGATGTACCCAGCATTTTGACTGCCCAGATCAACACTGCCTTTTGGCTAGCTCAAGGCCCTCTCATCGATCTTTTGCACACATGGTAAATTATTCAGACAACAGCAGCTTGCAGACCCCAAATCCTTTTAATGTTATTGTTCTTATTGAATCAAGTGGCATTGGAACAATTGGATTGTCCTCATAGTTTCTTTTCCTGTTTCTACCCCCTGCTTCTTGAACACTGGTCTAATTCTGCTGGTGACTTTCTTCTAAGAATAGCAAATACCCTATAGAACAGCAAGAACAGGAAGCATTATGGGAATGCTTCAAACATGGCAAACACTATGAAACCAAAGATATGCCGGAAAACACAGAGATTTGTGTTCTGCTGAACAGGGTTTTAAGTCCATACAGGCTTCCACTGTATGCCACTGATTATTTTAGTCTCCATTCATTTGAGCACTCATTTGTGCTGCTGCTTATTGCTGAGCACCCTCCAATTCAGTGGATGTTCTTGTGTGGTAAGGCAATCAGGACTGCATTACACATTTTAGATTATAAGAGACATCTGATTTATAGGGTGGCACTTAAGTATTTTCCACATTATTCTCTAAGATAGTCCATGGAACTTCTGTTCTCCACCCATACTATGTTAATATAAAATTACCAGAGGTCTCTGCTGCCTTTGGACCTTACTCATATTTTTTAGGTACTATTGACATAAAATTCAAGCCTATGCTTTGCAGCCTCTTTCAGCCTATGCAGCACGCTGGTTACAGAAAACAAGACAGAAGTTGCAAACTCTGGCACCCACAGCCCTAACAAGGACTGTGAATTCAAGCATTCAGCTGTAGGGCTTTGTGATTTTTATTTGTGGAGACAGAGGTGGGTGAAATTTCAGTTGGCAGGTTGGGCTGCCACCTGCCTGAGCTCAGAGTAGGTACACTGACTATTCAGCCTGTAGACATCAACTCTGGCCAAGATTTGGGGGGGAGGTTGGTGGGGGGAGTGTGTCTGGAAACAGAAATCTCTTAATCATTTAATCAGCAGTGATGATGGTGAATTAGCAGATTGTGCAAACCAGAGCCTAAGTAAAATCTGAGTTTCATGTCTCTCTAGAAGACCTTATTTGTCTGAAAATAAAAATAAAAAGTAGATATTATCACACAAGACAATAAAAACAATGGAGAAGAAAGAAATTACAACAAAAAAAATTTAATTATATTTGTTCCAATTGAAACTGGGTTGAAAAAATAGTTGAAGACATCTCCATCAACAGACGTGATACCATTTCCAAAACCCTACAAAAACAGCAACAACGAAACTTCCACTAATGTCAAGAGCGAAAAAGGGAAAAATAAAAGTAAAAAATTTAAAAAAGGTGACTGGAAGCACCCTGAAAAGGCACTGGCCTGTTGTTTTCAGTTGCCTTGTATAACAATTTTTGGTATATTTCAGAAAGCAAATTACCCACCCTTGGGCCCTGACCCTCTACTAATTAGAAGCTGAGTTTCACAACTTAACATATAGCCACAAGAAGGAAAAGAAATAATTTTTGTGATTATGTGAACTGAACTATATTGAAAAAAAACCCCTTTCAAGGCAGACTTCCACCTCCCTCCCAAAACAGGCTCAAACACAAATGTGTGAGCACCCAACCTACCCCGATGTCTACTCATTCACCTAGAATCAGTTTTCTCAAATTTGTCTTTATACAGTATAGAAGGAAGATCATACCACTGTAGAGTGTTGCCAAAATTTATGAAAACTTTTTTTTATAAATAAAACCAGCTCAATAATTCTGATCCCCAGCCTCACTCTCTAATTTCTGGGATAAAGTTCTTTTAAGGTGTGAACTAGCCATGTCCAAGGAGTGAAATGACCTAATTGTTATGGGTCTGTACTCTGAAGATGTCTGTCAAACCCACCTGTAGATAACATCTTTTCAAGAAACATCTCCAAAGATTTAGGGATAGCTGGCATCAACTACCATGTCTCTACTAACATCCATAAACTATGGCAGTTTATATTATAGAATCATAGAACCATTAATGTTGAAAAAAAGTCTTCAAGGCTGAGTCCAACCATTAACCCATCACTGCCAAATTCACCACCAAACCACGTCCCTAAGCACCACACCTAAGCCTTTGCTGAATACTTCCAGGGACAGTGATTCCAAAACTTCCCTAAGCAGCCTGTTGAAATGCTTGAACATCATGACTGAAATAGTGAGTTGTGCTGCTGGACACTCAGAAGCAAATAGATTTTTTTTTTTTCCTTAAAGGTTTTGTCAGTGTAGTTATGGTAGCAAAGTCCTCCTAACATAAAGATGGTTCACACCCCCTCCTGTGACAATACTCAACTTAGTTTACTTGGGGAAACAACTAAGAGAAGGAGAAAGGAGGGAAAAACATCCGAAAATATTTTCCCAGCTACTACAGAATTGCCACAATTGCAATTAAAGCAGCTTACAAATGGAGATTCTTGGCCCAGTAAAGTGTTCCTTTCACGGAAATTAGGATGTGGATGAAAATGGGGGAATAGGGGGCATGATATGGATGAGCAGATGTGTGGATCTCAAATCTGGTATTAGGCAGGTACACACGGAGTCCTGAAAGCATAACAGAGCTAAAATGGCATTACAAATGCATATAAACTTAGAGTAATATAAAATTAATTCTTGTAGGATTGTAGCACACAAACATCCAAAGCAGGTTCACCATGATGAGTAGGTTCAGAGAATAGGGACATTTTACTTGAATAAAGCAAATCTGAAAAAATTCACTTATCTGAGCACCTCAGATAAGACCTTTAAATACATTTTATCAGTAGTGATTGTGAGAAAATGTACCTACTCCAGCTGGAATAATGAGATGCTACTTAGTGTCTTGAATCCACAGGTTACCCAAAAAGGCAAAGGCTAATTTTGAAATATTAAAGACCTTTTGTTGGGGCCATTTAATCAATCATCTGTGTCTTTTCCGTTCTGCTTTTGCACCTCTGCAAGGCTACGCCTGCCCCAAGGTATGTGACTGTCTCCTGGGGGGATAGCAAGGCTGGACTGCAGAAGCTGCCAGATGCATTCCCAGGGGTTCCTTGAGGGTCTAAGCCCAACGGGGACTTGCTGGTAGCTCTGTGTAGCTTTGCGTGAGTCTTGCTCCATCCTGACAGCCTCTAAGTGTTTAAACCACAACTAGAGCAGGTAGCGCACAAGAGCTGAACCCTTATCTAGAATGGCTCTATTGAGAGCCATCAACAACTGGGCAAAGGTGACAGCTGAGGCAGATCTTTATTGAAAAAATAAACTGTGAGTGTAGAGCAAGCATTAGGCATGAAACCAGTCCCGGTAGGCAAAACAGCTCTCCCAATTATACCCTGTGGTTTCCTTCTTTCTGTTTTATATTGACTGAATCAAAATCAGCGCAGACTGACGACAATTATTATGTGATTTGCAATTAGTCCTGTTCATCTATAATGGATCATAAACTCCTTTTCTCTGATATGCACATCTCTCCTAAATAAAGCTTGCTTGTTCAATGGGAAGTAACATTAGCAAGAAAATAGGAAAATTTTATTTTGCCATTATTGATTTTGTATCTGTTGATACACTACTTAACACTTTTTCCCAAATAATAAATTTAATACTGCAGCACATCCAAAAGCTTCAAAGTAGCCATTTCCATATTAGCATGTGTTTCCTTCAGAGATGTAAGAAATGGCATTGTAGGACCTGAGGAGGAGAATGCCAGTTAACAATTTGCCAGTAGATGTCTCTGCTAAACACACTGAAGGGAAAATACTCAGTTTGCAACTCCAGTGAAATGCAAGTGGAAGTTTGCATACTTCAGCTGAAGAGCAGGGTAGGACCAACTAGATCATTAGTCCTTTTTGAAGACTGCTTTTACACAGTCACAATAAAAATGGCATTTGCTTAAAACTCAGTGACTTCCAACTAAGTTAAATATTGTATTTGTCTCCTGATATTATCCACTGAGTAAGGGGACTCAAGAAAAGCTAAGTTTATGCATTAACATTCTTGACAGAGATAATAAGTGTAGAGTCTTCTAGAAAAATATTTTTTTATCATTTAAATACTAACTTTGTGAAAACAAGAAGTTCTTCCTACTTCCAACAGAGAACTTCTTTATTAAATATTTTTGCCTCAAACTAAAAAAAAAAAAAACATTACATGGAAAAAAAAATTTAGTTTTAGGCTGAAGTAGTGCAATGCATGGTAGAATAATTATGTCCCTGATGGAAAATATTCAGAGGGTCTCATATCTTCTTTACATCTATATGTTATTTGGCAATGGTCTTATTTGCAAAAGCAGAGCTTCTAAGCAAAGAAACTAAGATTAGTTTCTCATAATTGGCACTTGCTGTTAACATACAGCATGATTTTCTGATTAATAATGAAAAAAAAAAACTCAAAAGGCACAGATCAGCTGGAAAAGCATCTGCTTAAAATACACACACATAATTAGGAGAGGACGTCAAACAGACTTGATTACATATTTCATGGGTATGTGTCAAAGACTGTAAAGCATTTGACTTAACCCCAGGGTGACTTCAAGAGGATTTAATCTGTCTAGTGTTTGTGATTAGCACCATATAATCTGGATCTGCTGAACAAGTGGAGTTTTACACGATATGCAAATTTCATTTCGCTTTAATTTAGCCCCTTTAGATTTAGCATAAAATCTCTGTGTTGCATGAAGGGCTGAAACAGCTGGATCCAGTTAGCTGGGAAATTAAAAATGTACTAAAAGAAATAAGGTAATCCTTGCCATGGTAGCCAGCACACACTAGAGTGGGACCCTGAGACCTCTGAGGGATGGCTGAAGGGAGCACCAGTAACACCAGCCAGACCATTTCCACAAACACCAAAACACTGATCCTTCTCTAGTCCCAGTGTGCTCTAGTTTTTCATAAAACTGAATTATTTCACCACCATGTCAAGGTTTGTTTTCCAGGTTCATGTTAGTAAGAAAATCGTTCACCTTATCAGTAAAAGAATGTTTTCTAGCACCCACTAGATAACATTTTATTTCCTTGTTAGTATATCAAGATGCGGCAAAAAATAATTAGCAATATATTACCTTGTTTAAAATGAAATGGAATTAATTTATTTGTAATTTAATTCGCCATTCCCTTCCAGGTTTTAGTTGGAACTATACAGAGACAATTCTTGAATATCTCATATGCATGTTTTAAGAATACAGCTGAACAAGACGTTTTTTCCCCATTTCAAAAGGGTATTCTAAGAATAACAAGGTCCCTCGCCTAATCTATCACTTGAGGCACCAAAAAATTCTTTGGAAGATCTGCACCCAAGTCTAAAAACTGTCACTTCTGCTTTGAAAAAGATGGTTTCATAGGACTTTATCTCTTAGCAGTGATAATGACAACTTTGTAATGAAAATCACAAGTCCTTCATGGCCTAACTCTATCTGACACAGAAAATGATCTTGGGAAAAAGTTATTACAGACAGAAAGTACTTCTTATCCAAGCTATCCTTTGGCCATATGTAGGCAATGCTGCATCATTGCACTGCAATGAGTAGATCTGTTCCATTACACTTGACTGCTGCTAATATTCCTATGGCTTTTCTTGAAGACTTGGTCTTATTGTCTCTCAGTGGGGGGTACAGCAATTTCTCCTGCTTTATTTCCTGGAAGTGATGGATTTCACCATGCTACCTTAGGCAGAATTTGGAACAGATTTTGTATCTACGGTATAAAAAGTAGCCCCCATCTATCAATCTAAACTTGCCTTCCAAACATATTGTATGTGCTTGGCTGTACTTCCAGGTAGTTGCACAAGACTGCCTCACCTCCTTGCTCATTTTATAATACTGCCTCTGTAATTGTTTTAATTTCATCCATAGCCATTAGTAAATGCACGCTCACTTAAGCCTGTTCTTCCTAATAAATTAACCACAACCACGGTCCCAAGAATGGCTTCTTTTGATGCAAAAGAACCAGCTGAGCTTTCTTTCCTCCTAATCTGCTATAACCAGACATTTGAAAATTAAAACCACCACAGACTTCTGAAATCAGATGTATGCACACTTTCTTCGTATAAGACATCTTTTTTTTTACCATAACAGGCACATTTGCACCAAGGAGACAGATTTTTTTTTTCTTTTGCAGTATAGTTTGCTGTCAGACTGTGAGCCTTTCCCCTTCAGAGAAAGCAACATCTACCTGAATAAACCTGGATTTGAAGCATGAAATATATGTTGGAAATCAGAAATCACTCCTAGAGTAATGGAGAGATAAAAGTTTCCCAAATGCAAAACCTCCCCTCAGGGTTCTTCCAGAACATTTCCTGCTATGCTTTACTGGTTTATTTCAGCCACAGGAAATGTAGAACCTGCCCTGCTCAAAAGAAGCTGCAGATCTGAGGGAAGCAAAAAAATCCCAAAACACTATTTCCACCTTAACTAATCTGGTAGTTCAGCTTTCTAGTCCCAAAGGGATCATTAGCAGTAAACTTATATAAAATTAAAGAAATGCCCTATACCACACTAAGCTCATCATTTAAGCTCCTTTAATAGACAAAGAAAAGAGCTGATATTGCTGGCTTTAACTCCTCTCATTCTAAATTTCAAAAAATTCAGAGGGATCAGGCTGGTGAAGTCACTGTCTGTTCCACTGATTTCAGTGAGACTCAAAATATTAGCTGAGACCTCAGTGTTGACAGCAAGATAAGGTAAATACCATCCAGCGGTTAAATGCAGATCTGAAAACATATTTGGTTACCTAACTCCCTGCTCCCCTCTTAAAGATTACTATTTATGTGATTTCATAAATATCATGTAAATTTTGTGGCCAAGGAAAGGAACTCAAGTATCCCAATTCCTCGCCTATCTCCCAGCCATTATACCAGACTTTTCACGGCCCCATTGACTTCAATGGAAGCATTCAGCAGTGTCCACACAGATGAAACACAAGTAAAAGTCCTCACAGTGAAACCTAATCTCATATTGCAAATCTAAAAGGGAACAAGTGCAGGTGATTTCTCTGTAGAGCTTCTGACTCATCAGTAGGCCATGGCTTAGTTTTACAGCAACCATCTGATGCAAAGGAGGAAACCCGACTTTGTTATTATAATATCACATGTAGAAAGAAAGTTACACACACTTGCAAAATATTTAGACTGTATAGTTGGTATTCATATTAGTGAACCCCAAATCCATTAAAACTATGAATGAAAGCAGCACTAAGGATGAAAGCAGTAAAATACACAAGCAACATGGTGCAAGTTTAGTTGAGGTGACCGGACAAGAGTAGGATGAAGCCGCAAACTCTACACAAAAGAAATCCCAGAAATCCATGACAATCTTATTTAGAACATTGTTTTTTTCTCGCCCCTGAACTGGATGATTTATATAAACTTGAGTGTTTAAACACAACACACCTGTGCAGTACCATTACATGCAGGCTGCCAAACATCCCATCACTGACTGCAACCACACCTTGATAAAGCAGAGCAAAACACAACAAAAGTTCCAAAGAGCAAGTTAAAAAACTAAGTTACCGTCACAATTTAACATCCTGCACTACATTTTGCTTTGGCTGTTTTGTTGTACAATTGTCTTTATGAAAGCCAAAATAACCTTTATTCTGTAACAACCAATCAAGCATCTGGTGAATTAGAAGCAACTTTCAATTCATCATCCTTAGGAGACTTAGTCTGTATTTTAAAATTTCTTCCCATACATATTATATTTTCTTCTGAAGTGAATTAATGTTTTCCGAACAGACATTATAATCAAAGTAAACCTTATAACAATAACGCACAAATGATGTGACTTAGTTTCATTTTTAAAGCAGATGAAAATTTACTAATAAAACTACATACCATAAACCATAAGTGTAAAAATCTTATTGATGTAAGACCTCTGGGAATGGTTTAAATACACAGGCACATCATTATGAAATTCTGGCAGGAAATATGCCTTATTCTAAATGGTAGTTGAGACAGGTCAAGGAAGTATTCAGATGATATCAGAGTCGGAAACTGATCTGTATGTTTCACAACACTGACTAACACCAAAACTCTGAGTTACTTTCCATTAGTGATTTTCTTCCCTATCTTCAATAATTACACCAGAATAATCCAGATAGAGCACATCCCTAAAGAACTTCAGCACTGCTTTTATTACACATTAGGACACGATTAATAACAACAACACTTTGTTTATTTTGCTTGTTTCTACTCTAGTCTATTTCCAACCCAGAATGAGAATCATTGTTTGTGTTTGGGGAGCGCAAAGCAAGTGCTCCAGTAGATACAGCAAAGTGAGATTCAAAAGTGATTCACATTTGACAGTGCATTTTGCCACTGAAAACTCCGACAGTTGAAGTGGAAGAAATATGTATAAAGAAGCTTAAAACAAATCAGCAGCCCTTCTGGATCACAAAGTCCTTCTACAGCATGCAATGGCTTTGTTGTATACACCCAAGTGCTAATAATCTCTGTTCAAAAGGAATACTGTGCCTTTGACAGAAATTAAATAATCTGCAAAACTCCATGTTGTCAATGACATTCAGGGGAGAAAAGGATGGTGAGAGGAAATGGCAACTGCAAATCCCTGAATCTCTTGTTGCATCAGTTGTGCCAGGAACATTCAATGCCTACACAAATTGAAGAGCAGAGCCCCCAAAACCTTTGTTTCACAGCCAGCACAGAAGAGCCAAGAGACCTGATATGGCTAAGCCACCCTTCACATCAGCTTTGAAAAGTTGACACATAAAAATGCATTATATGATGGGAAAAATCCAAACATGACTGTAGTTGGGCTACATTCTACTATTGTCTTTAAGTGGCTTGTTTAATTTCCCTTCTGTATGATTAAATTGTAATTAACAAAAACATGTTACATGGAAATTTTTCTACTTACATGCATATACATGTAAGCATAATCACAAAGGTTTTAGCATGAACATGCTGCAAGGTCCTACTTATCTGGAATAAGAGCTCAATTCATCTTGGTTCATGGAAAATGGTCTAGGACCAGCCCAACTTTGCAGAAAATTCTTGGATCATGTGGTGATTAAAATCCTTTACAGAATTCCATTTTTTCTTCCACTATGGATTTCTCCAATCTCTTATATCTGTACAGAGGCAGTGCTGGCACTTCTGGCTTTTCAATGTGGCACTCCAGAATTTGACCAGAGACTACTGAAGTACCTAGACTATAACAGCAGCCCTGAAGTTTTAAAATTACAGTATTTGTCAAAACCATTTTTTATTTAATTTTTCAATTTTCTCCTCTCCAATATAGGTTTCTTCTTGTTTACTCTTTCAGTCAATGTTTTCCCATCTTTCTACATTTTAGCACTGTGGGAAAAAATGTTTTTAAGTGTTTAAAATATAAATATTCCTAAATTTTTTATTTTCATTCTTTATAAAAAATTGTAAGTATGAAAATTTGAGCCAGTTCATATTTTGGACAACTGAAAGATCTCAACACTATTTTTTCATGCCTCTCTTCTACCATGTCATCCACTGATACTCACTTTATTCAGTTTCAGGGCTGAGTGTTCCCCTCAGTTTAGTATTAAGAGATTTTTCAATTGTTAAGCTAAAATAGGTAGGAATAACAGGTTAAGATGGACGAAAAATGCAACAGAAGAGGTGCTATCATAAAATCTCACATTCATGGCAGGCAATGCTCCACATTAAACCAAAGCCCTCTTTACAAGTGAACATGTTTTTTTAAGATTGCACATATTTGAGAAGCATTTTGTACTACAAGAACATATACTAAAGGCTCGTTACTGATCCCTGGTCTCCATGTTGAGCAACATAAAATAAAACATCCTTACTTGTTGGGCTTAGTCAGACTATTGATGTGGATGAAAACTGCTATTGATTTCCACATGAACTAGACCTGAAGCTTCTAACAGAATACTCCTCACAGAAGCCTTGCACTGGGAGAAGAAACCAGAGCCCCTCAGATAAATCATGACAATAAACCTCCACAGACCACTAGCTGAAATTATACTAACCTGAAAAGTACATAGCCAATGTCTCTCTGGACTCAAACGTCTTTTACATCATGATGTACTTTATGACTTTATGTAGGAAATCGAAGAGTGCACTGGAGAAGGGAGGTTCAGACAATTACGCATTGAGTAATGCACGTATCTGATCAAGAAACCCATTTCAGGAACGTCCTTTGCTAACCTGGTACATTCTACATGTAGAAACATACCATGGTACATCTGCACAGCCTGTGGTGCAAGCCTCCCTGGCCAGGCGTCATATCCTGCCCTGTTCAGGAGAGTCCCTGACCCATGGCAGCAAACACAGAGAGACTGTGCTTTTGGGGTGCTGAGCCAGACAAGCAGCAGTCTATCCCAGAGGGAATGTGCCTTCTCACGACACATGAATATCACCCTTCACCTACAGCTTCTGGCTTGAAGATCAGCTTGAAGTTTTATTTGGGACTTCAGTTTTAGCTACACATCAAGGGCTTCAAAGGTTGATTGAAACAGTCAGAGTTACTCAGCTACTTTCTAGTGTTACTTTCCTATTGCATCTTTGAGAGTGTCAGGCAAATGAGATGTACTCAAATCTTGCATATCCAGAACAGTCTGGATCCTTTCTTTCCTTTCAAACCAGGCCCCAATAATCCAACAGGGAGCATGCGAACAAGCCAGTTACACTGAAGTCTCATCTTCACAATGATGAACACAGATAGTAAAACTAGAAAGAAAAATTAAGCCAGAGCCATAAGAAATATGATCAGACCTGTGCCCTGAGCATAAATCCAGAAATGCAGTCTTCAGTATTAGAGCTATATTAACTGACCTGTGAGTTTTTCCAGAACATCAAATCCGTGTTTCAGAGCAATGATATCAAGAAAAGAGACTGTACCATCTTCAAACCTAAAGAATGAAATAAATGAGCACAGTAAATACAACATGCAGCTATGGTACAGATTTTAAATATATTTTAGTAGTTACTATTTTTATATTCAGTGAATCGAACTTGCAGAATGGGAACTCTTCCTTTAGGGATTCATCTCCCAGTCTTCTAGTGTCCTGTGGCAGAAAAATATGTTCTTCAAAGCAACAGAGGTTCATATAAATAGTTGCTTGCACATAGAAAGATAGAATTTTCTTTTACATAGATTAACTATGTACTAACCTACATTAAAGTAATGGTTAACAGTTATATGTCACGAGCTAATGGCACAATCCTAAGTTACCTTCTGAGAATTTAGGGAATAGGTGAGAAGACAGGTGGAGACTTGTGTTCATTCCCCCACCCCCAATGTAATTACACAGTTGAGTTAGAAGGCTCCAGTAATCCGGTGCAAAGAGGAATCAGACAAAGAGATCACTAACAAATCTCCCTCTGTGTGCCTTTCCTGGAAATTAATTTTTAACTGATCTGCCACAAGAGCATTATACAAGGATGGGGGGAGCGGTGCATCCCCTACCATAATCTTTTAAAGGAAACACCAAACAGAAGCAAAACCACCGGATTTTATGAACTACTGCAGCCATTCCCATAGTCCAAGAGGAGAAAGTGAAGCTCCAAGGTGAGAATGTACTCAGGAATTGATGCACAAAAGTATTCAAGGGACCAGAAGGGACACCAGGAAAGCATCAAAATGTTTCATTTAGGCTTTGTGGGCACCACAGTCCACAAGAAGTTTTAAGGAGAAATTATTAATTTTGCTTCACCCCAAAGAAGAATGCAGAATAATGCAACTGATGCAGTCAGAACTCTACAGAATTCAATACTTTGCAAGGCTGAACCTGGGGTCACAGCAAGTCTCTCAGGAAGGAGCTATGCCCCAAACTGTAACAATTACTGCTGGAAATGAACCCACCCCAAATCTCATGGTTCTAGTTTAAAGTTAAACTCCAACCATGAGGATGAGACATCCAGAGGGACCTGGTGTTCCTTGGATCTTTCTCAGAAAGATCAGATGATACCTACATTGAAGAATTAGTGGACAAGGTGGAACGTAAGACACACTCTCTTGGGCAAAAATACTTTAAATACATGTTTTTCACCAGAAAAGAGAAGATTACTATAGCTATGATATTTTATTAAAAATCCTTTCCTAGGATTTTTCCCTCCTGAGAACTGAGGGCCTCAGGAAAGAAATGTAAACAATAACTATCTTCTGCTGTGGAATGCAACAGGTGCATCTTCCATTGGTCCATGTGGATTGTTTTCCATTGATGACCAATCACAGCCACCTGTGCCAAGGCTGTGAGCAGTCACAAGCTTTTTGTTATGCATTCTATTCTATTCCTGTTCTTTGTAGCCTTCTGATCATCTTTTCTCTCTGTTCTTTTAGTATAGTTTTAATGTAGTATTTTAGTATAATATATAAGATAATAAATCAGCCTTCTGAGAAAATGGAGTCAAGCCTCATGTCTCCACACATGGGGTGTTCGCCTCAACAGATTACATTTTCTTTCCTGGGTGCATAATTTTTCAAAATGCATGTTAAAACCTCTTGGTGCCACAAGTATGTCTTGTGAAAAGGCTCAAATTTTAAAAATGTCATATATCAAATGCTTTTATTTTAATAAAATAAACATCAATAGAATAATATAATAGCTCTCACTTCTATCATAACTTTTCTTCCTATTTTATTTTTCTACAGTTATCAAATATTTCCAAGACTGCAGGTGACATCAGCAGGTAAAGAACATCTTAACCTTCCAAAAATCTTTGGTAAAGGGCCACACAAAAAAATCCCAAAAAACAAGAGTATTGTGTATATATGATAATACGTTCCGCTGCAACAAAAGAAGATAGAGGCAGCAAATAATTATAAACCATGTGATAAGAGAAAAGTAGTGCACTGCTACAAGGATGAATGATCCAAAAGAAATCACTTATGTTCACATATTTTAACATAACATAGACCAAAGAATCCATCCTAGAAATGTCTGAATCTTCCCTACTAATTAATAATAATTGATCTTGAACTTTAGAGAAGAATTCTTGTTGGTTGTCAGCGATGAAATGTAAATGGCCATTTGTGATTTGAAAGAGACTTAACACCAGGAATATTATCAAAGAGACCTGTGGACCAGTATCTGAGGGAAGCATTACTCTATCAAAAAACCCATAAAAAATGTGGGAGGATGAGCAAGAAAAGATAAGGCAGAGGCTAACAGTTGTTTTGGAATTGAGTACAGAAACCTTTTGCACTGGTTGCAGAAGAGGTCACAGCCATCCCACACGTCTGCCAAGGAGAGATTAGAGAGAAGATCTGTGAGGGGGAACTGTCCTGCTCTGCTCCATTACTCACAGTGGCCAGCAAAGCAAACAAAACACTGGGAACTGGACCAGAGCAGAGAGACACTGGCACTGAGCTCATCAAGGAGACTGCACAATCCCCAACAACTTTATCACTATCATAGTGATAAAACTGTAGAAAAGCACTTGAAAGGGCAACAAAGGTGCCACCCTAGATGGTCAAAGACATCTGAGTTGTATCCATAACAATAGGGGAGGGAACAATTGTATTTTGGTTTACCAGATTTGATTATTAACTAAGCAGAAAATTGCAGTACATCCCGTGCTACACAATAGGAGATATGCATGGACCATGTCTTCTAAGATCTTAAATATTTTTTATGAAAATAGTTCAGAGCTTAGGAATCTTCACTGAAAAAAAAAATAAAAATAGGCAAGTAAACAGAGTTGTAGGCTTTTGGTCAAACCTTATGGTCCAGAACAGCCCAATTGTTGTGGTACGATAGGCATCCTGCATTTAGTCTTTCTGTATCACAAAAAAAAAAAAAAAAAAAAAAAAAAAAAAAAAAAAAAAAAAAAAAAAAAAAAAGCCTCCATGACAAGAACCAGAAGCCACAGAAGAAATTAAAATTATGCTAAACATATTTGTTCAAAGATATGGGCAAGGGTCTCTTTCTTCAATTTAGACATGGACTATTTTTTAAAATTTCTCTCTTCTATTCTGTTTGTTCATATGGCCCCCTCTATTCCTACATTACCAGCTTCCTTGTTCTGATTAACAAAGCACAAATATGTTGTTATTCCTGTAATATGTATATTTACACTACTTCCAGTGCAATTGACTCTCATGTATCTTTCAGATTTAGTGAATACCTGATGTGCTACTTCATGTCAGAATTTTCAGGAATAATGTATCAATTCTGATATTTAGCACATTAAGCCTTAAGTACTATAGCAGTAGTGCCACAGAAAACATGATGCTATGAAGGGCAGCTGTTCCCTTCTTGGGACACAAAGAGCTGTCCCTCAGAATATTTAACCATATTTGAGATTGAGAGGAAACATGTTCCTTGAACTGCAAAACACTGGTTTCAATGGCTGTTTTTCTGTTTGGTGCAATTGATGCTTCAAATAAGCTGTTTCCCCACTCAGTGGCAGTTGCAGCATTAGAATAATCAGTTCAGGATGAAGTTCATTTGAATGCTGGTCTAGAAGCCACTTCCTGAAGTAATCAAGATTTTGCAGCTGATGATGTATAAAGGATACTTACAAAGGCTAATACTGCGGAATACCAACCCAAGGAACAAGAAGCTTACCTCTCTTATCTAGTTCTTATTATAATTGATCTCACTTAATCACGTCTGGGATGAGCTCTGTTGCTTAGCTGATTGTGTTTGTGAAGCGCTAATAGCATTTCACATCCAATTGCTATCTGACAACTGACTAAGCAACTTGTGGCATAACAAAGAACAGAACAGCATGCCTAACATCTGTCCAGGAGTTATGAAGCTGATGAACTGCTCTCCCTTTCCAAGTTACACAAAAACTCTGATTTTAGACACAAAAATTTTTGAGTCACAAGAGAAAAGTATTGCTTTACAGCGAGCAGTCCTACCTTTAGGGTCTTCCTAGGGATGGAGATGGGCTAGTCTTTCTTTGAATCTTTATTCAACTGGTTGTTATGACATTTCTCTGTTACACTTCTGCATATAAACGGTATTTTCTAAAGTCACCATCCCACACTTCAGGGCAACTGAAATACAGAAGAAAACTGTGACATCTTGGGCAGTTTCAATACATTCTGCCCTTAGCCAGGGCACCTTTACACAGAAATATGATGACAAGAATTCTGGCCTGGACAGATGTGATTGGAAATAAAATGCTGAAGAGCTAAAAAAATGCCTTCATGTTTGAAAATAGGACTTAGAGAAAATTTCTTGGAAGGCAAAATTATTACAATTATTACCCTGGAGTTGTACACCACTGACTTAAGACTTCAGAAATTCCCTCAAGACCAATCAACCAATGCTGAGGTGGTGAAATATCTTTCATAATATAAGCTATTCTGCATCTAAGAAGTATACAAGGGCTGACTTTTAGGTGTTTTGGGTGGAAGCATCTGCTTCCAGATTGGGAATGCTGACTTGTTTAGCAGGCAGATGAGTGATTTAGTTGTTTGAGGTTTTTGTTTTTTTT
Source organism: Onychostruthus taczanowskii (assembly GCF_017590055.1). Classification (NCBI taxonomy): domain Eukaryota; kingdom Metazoa; phylum Chordata; class Aves; order Passeriformes; family Passeridae; genus Onychostruthus; species Onychostruthus taczanowskii. The sequence goes on from NW_024500239.1 coordinate 2,040,702, forward strand.
TGTTTTGTTTTTTTTTTTTTTTTTTTTTTTTTTTTTTTTTTTTTTTTTTTTGGTTTTTTTTTGTTTTGGGCTTTTTTCAATTTATTTGTGCAGATAAAGTAAATCCAGATGTACAGACATTCTATCTGTGCATAGAACCACAGACTCATAGACTACCATGTTAGAGGGAACCTCAAGAATCATCTAGTCCAACCTTTCTTTGCAAAAGCACGGTCTAGACAAGATGGCACATTTTGTGCAGCTAAATCTTAAAAGTGTGCAATGTTGGGGAATCCACCACTTCCCTGAGAAGATTATTCCAATGGCTGATTGTTTTCATTGGGAATGTCCAGTCAGAATCTCCTCAGGAGTAACTTGCACCCATTATCCCCCATATTTCCCATGTGATTCCTTGAATAAAAGGGAGTTTCCATCTTCTGTGCAGCCACACTTTAAATACTGGAATATGGTGATAAGGTTTTCCTTCTAAAATCTAAATCACTTGTCTTACTAGTCATCTTCAGCATGCTCAGCAAGATCCCAAACTCCACAATATTGTGATCACAAAACCATTGCTAACCGAGATATAGATGAAAGGAGTTTTTCTTGGTTTGTGTGTGGCAAATCCAGGAGTGCCTCTTTCCTGGCAGGCACAGCTACCATATGTATAAGGAAGTGGTTCTCCACACATTTCCAAAACTTGATAAATGATATGTTAGCTATTGTTTGTTCTTCCAATAAATGTTTAGGCTGTTGAAGTCACCCATAAGAACAGAGTTCTTGGTGATTTGATGCTTGCTTAGGTGACCCAAATATTGCTTTATTGGCTTTACTGCCTTGGTTTGGAGATCAATAGCAGATGCCTCCTGTAAGATCCTCTTCGGAGATGACCCCAGTGATCTTGAGCCAGAGGCATTAGATAAGGCTTCCATAATCACTGTACTTGACTTCTGTCCATTCAAGGCTCTCTTTGACTTAGAGTGTGACTCCTCCTCCTCCTCTTCTTCCCTGCCTGTCTTTACAAAAGAGCCTTTAACTATCTATTACAATCCTCTGCTCATGCCAGTTGTCCCACCATGTTTAAGTTATTCCTATATCATAACTTTCTGACTGAGCATGGAGCTCCAGTTCCTCCTGTCTGTTTCCCGGGCTGCATGCACTGATATGTATACACTTGGTAGTTGGTGTTCTAGTTCTCACCTTGGGAGGCAGCTAAGGAACATTTCTATATGTGCAGTTCCTATCCAGAATGCAGGCCAGAGCACTGAAACTTTGATAAAAATCCCATCACAAGGTCAAAAATAATCCTGCTCATTTGAGAGTATTGCTGAGTCAATGCAAAGTGCAACGGAGGAGCACGGGGGGAACATCACTGTCAGCCAGCTGCCATTCTCCCTTACACCGGGGTAATGACTCCATTCAGGTCAAATGAACAGAAGTCATTCCCGAGTTTCTAAAGCAGGTAAAAGAGAAACCAAATCCACAGAGAATGCATATTTCTTGAATAAGCTGCTTTTATTTTCTTTTTTTTTTCTTTTTTTTTAAACCCTTCTCAAGAGTGGAGCTGTCCTTTGAAGTGAGATGTTACATGAGTTCCTTTCATCTTTTCAATTCATTTATTTTCATCTAATTAAAAAATACAACAATACAGAGAGGTTCTTGATATGCATTTAAAAGTAGTTCATTCAGATGCTATTTTTCAACTCTAAGAGATACTCCATATCATCACCACATGAAACATCTGTCCTGGCAAATTCAATTTTTACATTTTATATATTTTCATGTTTATTCTAAAGTGACATTTTCTGGTATTACAACAGCACCAAGGGTATACAGTACGAAGATCATGGCTGCAGGAACAGACTGGTTTCAGTTATATTCATGTTCTTAACATAATTAAAAAAAGTAATAAAAAAAGTAATTGCCATCTCTGATATTAGCAGGGGAACAGATTTTAATTGGTCTCACTGCTTTACAACATCAAAACCCAACATTTGCAGAAGGACCGAAATTTGTTTTGCTTTTCTTTAATTCATAATATATCATTACTAGGCTACGGAACCTTTAGGGCCCTGCTCTGCTCTTTAGAACTTTTATCAACTCCTCCCAAGACAAAGTTCTCAGGTACTTTTCCTGGGTATTTATGTGTCTTCAGAGGACAGGATTCCCTTTGCCTGGCTTTGTCTCCCACAAGTGATACTCTTCATTTTTAGCAATTTACTAGTTGACAGTATTACTCACTTTCTTAACCAGGGGAAATCCTGGTCACATTAATACTAAGAACTGAACTTTAAGGCAGCATCTCCCCAGACCAATCATTTGTTTGTGGACTTTTTCATCCTCTACTAGTAAAATCTTTGGAACGTGACATGATCCACAGATGACTAATCTCAGTTACACACTCCATTTTGAGTAAATATCTTTGTTTCACACAGTGAATGCCATTGAAGCAAGTAAATAAAATTAGGAGGTAGCCTGTTGTTACAGACACATATGCTACCATTAAACCATTCTTTCATAATTGTCTAACATTTGTGTAATTGCCTGCACAGGAGCATACTACAGAAAGCGAAGAATTTAAATGGTAGGAGGGCAGTAATAAATGTTGGACCTCTGAATAATACACCTATCTCACCACTTCAGCAGCTCCTTTTTACTTCTGTTAGTGGCACATTACACAATCATGAACAGTGATTTTTCTTATACAATGAAAGGAGATCCAGTGCCCTAAAATCAGCCACTTGTAGAGGAGAAAACTGAATTAATAAATCAATCCATTTATATTTTTCAAATGTCTCTGTGCATCTCTCCCTTACGTACAATTTGATAAACTCCTAGCTGGTAACTTTGCTCACTATATATATATATATATATATATATATATATCTATATCTATATCTATATCTATATCTATATATATATCTCTAGAAAAATCTTCCCCATTTGCACTGAAAAGATTAGCAATCCTTAAGCGTGTTACTCAAATTGGTCTGAGCGACACAGTGATTTTGTGGATTATCAGCTCTTCAGAGCTCTGAAACAATGAATAAATTATATCTCAGGGATAACATACTCCCCCGCCAACCCCTACAAGGACCCTCCAAAGTAAAATAATGACAAAACTATTTTCTTTTTCCCCCACTAGAAGTCATTGGCCACAAAACAACCAATGCACTGCATGTCACAGGTCAAAAGTTCCCTTCCAAGTTCACAAAATGGGCCAATATATTTTCATTGCATTGCTGTGGCAGATGGGGAGAAACAAAAATAATCTTCCTCTTTTAAATTCCATTATACAAAGGGATATTTCCTTGAGGTATATTAAATTTAAATCTTTAGGAACAGAGGCTTGCTGGTTAACTACCCTCAAAGAATGATATGTTCAACTATCAGCTTGTTAGCTAGCAATTTATACTCATTCATCTTGGCTTGTAACTTATTAATGTCAACAAGAACCCCATTAAGGCGCAATTCAGTGTGAGCAGGTGTATTGCAAATGATTTCTGTATCTGTCTGAGTATTTAACATTTGATATGCATTATACTCTCATGATTATATATCAATAATCCAAATGTTCACACCTCTGCTTCCCATGGGAAAGTAATATCCACATATAACCCCAAGTAATAGTTAAAGTGAGCAATTTGCAAAGTGTATTTGCATAAACTGTTCACTGATCAGCTATGAGTAATGAATCAGTAATACAAATTCAAAGCCCCTTCTTTGATATTCTCCTTAGGAGGTAGGAAAGGATGAAAGACATTCTAGAAGTAAATTTTTCATAGGCAAGAATCTGACCAGCTGTAATAATTTTTCTATGTTCAGTATAAACAGATTTGTTTATTTCCTCATGAAGATTGAGATGTAATCTTTCATCCTTAAACAGGTACATTTGGGATAAAGAATAACTTTGTAATTAACTGCGAAATATTTAAATAGAAGTATCAGTTTAAAAACTGGCAGACAAAAAGGGATCCACTTGAACATGAATTCAGTCTTAAAAACCTACACCTAAAAATACGACTGTGTAATAGTGAGTGCCAGTGAGGCAGGCCCAGAGCAGTGACCTTGGATAAGGTTAGCAGTAACTTATCCTCAGATAATGGAGAAAAATCCCTATGAGTGCTTTCCAATGGGTGGTCTCTGTTCTGTACAAAGGTCTGTGCCTTGAAGAAAGGGTTGCTGTGATGTATGAACTTTATTTCTGCTACAGATAAAAGTGAATTCAGCAACACTTCTGAGCATTTTATTTCCTCAGTTGGGGAGTGTGTTACTGATAAGTAACGGGTATGGATGGTGTGTGTGTGAAAAGACTTCTCTGATGTCATCCAAAAAGCTTCTTTCTCTAGCAAAAAAATTCTTTCCAGAGGTAATTTTCTTGGGCAATGTATACCCAAGATTAGCAGAATCTTGGAGCTCACTGGGAGCTGTGAATTAGGATCATCATGTTAAACCACTCTGTATTGAGCCACTATTTGGGAAGGATGTGCTCATCTTTCAACCCAAAAACTAACTTAAAGAACTTCAAATGTTGTTACTGTCTGTAAGACACAGGCCCAATGTGTGCTCATGATCTGGACAGGCCAATTGTACAAGATTTAACAGGGTGAAACATTGAGTCCTGTGTTTAGGTCAAAACAAACCCAGACAGTGCTGCAGGCTGGGGCCAGAGTGGCTGGAAAGCTGCCGAGTGGAAAAGAGTAGGGAGCAGGGATTGTTTAGCTTGGAGAAAAGGAGGGTTTGGGGAAACCCTACAGCTCTTTACAGTTTATCTGAAAGGAGGTTGTGCCAGGTGGGGGTCCGTCTCTTCTCCCAGGTAACAAAAGATATGACAAGAGGAAACAGCCTCAAGCTGCACAACGGGAGGTTCAGATTGGATATTAGGAAAAATCTCTTCACAGAATGGGTTGTCAAGCTTTGGCACAGGCTGCTCAGGGAAGTGGTGGAGTCACCATCCTGGTATTTAAAAGCTGTCTAGATTTGGCATGGAGTGACATGGTTCAGTGGTGGACTTGGTGGTGCTGGACTAACTCAGATAAAGTACAAGCAGGAAATAATTTTCCTTTTTATAAAATGGAATGAGTTAAGTGGACTTCAGAAGCTTTCATGAATGTGCTGAATATTGCATAGGTGTCAGCTAGAATATAATATTATCAGTGTTTTTGTCTTTTACTTCTGATGTGAACATGCATGTATGTGAAATTACCGTAGTTGGTGGCATACACCAACTACAAGTACTAACAAGTGAGCACTAAAGAGCTAAATTCAGTTTAATGCATGATATATGTACAAACAACACTGTGTATCCAGAAAGGCTGGCAGCTTGACAGAACTGGCATTATTAAATTACTGCTATGAAACAGCTTAGGTTCAGAATAAGGTCTTACTAGCTAGTTTGCATTTTGAGACCTTTGTGGTAACAGTAAAATCATCAAAGAATGGGACAAGACAAACACAAGGAAGTCTTTCACTAATAAAACACTCTAAGGTATGTGAGTAGCCTTATTATGCCTAGGGGATACAATCAACTAAGACTTCCACAAGGAAATACCCTTTCTGCTCCTGCACCTCTTTCATGCCTGAAAAAAAATAAATAAAGAATTGTATAGTAAGGTCTGCTACACGAAATCAGGTACATCCTGGTAACTGCCTGGTTTACTGCAAGCTACATTTCCACCTTGGGATTATAATATGCAGATTTTTTTCCAATGCTTTTTTTATTTTTCAGCATTGTTGTGAGGCTTGCTAATACTTCATGCTACCATGTGAGATCAACAGGTAGTACCTCAGAGATAAAGACTGGGAAGTTGAAAAAGTAACCAACTTTTCTTTCGAAGAACCAGCTCTAACTGATTTTTCAAGCATGGACTGTGTATTGGGAGCTAGCAAATTTCCAGAAAATTGAATTCACAGCAGTGATACTGAATTAAGTACTCCTAATTTCTCACTGTTTTAAGCAGTTTGTAGCTTATACTGCAGAAAGACAAGAACCCTTTCCATGCAATTGCCTCTCCTCCAACAGGAGCACAGTGATGGAGACCCCAGGAATTTCATGTGCTCATATAATCAAAGTTGTCCTGGACCTGCATTGATAAGGTCAGTAACTGGAGGAAGTTCTGGAAATCCTCCAGTCATCCTAATCCAGAAGAAAGGATCATTTGATCTAACAATTCCTTCAAGAAGTCAGGAAAATTCTGGCAAGTCATCAGGCATTGCTGATGCCTGAAGAGGGGAGCCCAGGGAGATGACTCCTGTCCCTGACTTTGACAGAAAAGAGCATGAGTCATGCAGCTGAGGAAACAACAGGGTAAAGGAACAGCAGAGGAGTGTGTGCATCAATAGAGAAATAAAAAACTTAATATTCATAGAAGCATTTGTTATGTAAGCAATATCATCCCAGCTATCACCCAAATAGAAAACAGGATAATGAGTGGGTAAAAAAAGCAGAGATGTTTATGTGCTAAGACAAAGTACATGGGCTACAAAATGGAGGGATTAGAGCCACTCTAGGACAGAACCTTATTAGTATGTGGTAGGAAAGCAATCACAAACAGAAATCATGCTAAAGAAAACACAGATAAATATAGGAGAGACGGTGATGAAGAAAACAGAAATGTTTTGATTTGAAATGTCTTTGGTGAGACGTTCAAAACAAGAAGGACTAGTTGTTAAGATTCTCCTATAGGCTATGTAGCTATGTAGGAAAAAAAAAAAAAGTTTTTGGGTCCAACAGATACTTTTCTATCACTCTCACAGAAATAAAGTAATTTTTCTTCAAGCAAAACCAAGATAACAGAAATGGTCAGGTTCAATTATTGCTTAATATCAGAGACAAACCAAAACAAAACCTTCTACAAATAAAATAATTACCTGAAAAAACGGCTTTTACAAACAGTTATACCATACACAATAGGAGATTTTGACTTATTGAAACCCTGGTCAGAGGAATTACAAGTTTACACGTCACAGACGGATAAATAACCTCAAATAAGATTTTGAATGTGACTGGGGCAAAATGAGACATTAATGAAGCTACTTGGCCAGGAAAACTGAACTGAAATAATCAAATACTTAGATAAAGAGGAGACATAAAGTTACTTGAAGTTGAGGTTAAAAAATAGATGGAATTTGCATCCCAAAAGTATGAAAGAAATAAAGAAAATGAACTTTTAGAGAAAGCCTCCAGTAATAACCTGCTCTAAAAAAACCCCTCTTATGAGAAATGTTAGTACTTCTTATTAATGATGACATGAAATCAGAAAAAGTGCTCCTCAGGGAAGGAACTACTGTTGGAAAGACAGAAAGAATAGGGATAAAGTGAGAATTCCCAGGAGCCAAGTTCTGAAAAAACAAATCTAACTGTACAGTGAACTATTCTTTATATATATTCTTTATATACAAACAATGGAAAATATTAAAGATATATGATAACATATAAATATATTTTAAAAGAACTATAAATATAAAGAGAAAAAAAGGATTATGATTGTTATTCAAGAAGCAAAGAGCTGGTGGAAAAGTCTGAAAACTACCTGAGTAGGTGGACCCAGATTTTAAGAAGGACTGCTAAAAAAAACAGGTCAGGAGAGGGTGACTCATGGCTGAAAGTGTGTGGAAAGTATCAAAACTGAAGTTATTGCAACTGGCGTGGAAACTCATTTCAAAGGTTTTAATGTAGTTGAACACAGGCAGACAGACGAAGTATATCCCAGAATTGTAAGAAATTGTCATGAAAATCTTCCTAAGACAAATAACAAGGCCAGTAAGCAAATTTTTCAAACCAAGAATGGAAACCAGAAAACACAGTATTTCTGCTGAAGAAAGAGAAACAGAGTTATCTGGGGAACAACACATCTGTTAGCTTGAACTCAGTGTTATGAACGTTCTGAAAACAAGTTCTGAATGAAAGCACAATTAAATGGGTAAATAAATCATGTTCAAATGTACCATGGATTGTGCCAATGGAAAATCAATCCCAGAGAGGCTGCCATTTTAAAACCACATTATTTTTCTAGGTAAAGGAAATGCAGAACTAATTTATCTGGTTTTCAGTAAAACATCACCTCATATGACAAACTATTATTGAACAAAGAATATTAGAAGAGTGTAACAGTAGGCCAAGTAATTGTGCTGAAAGGGGTGCTATTATACTTGGAAAAGGTTTCTCATTTAATTCCTTGACCACTGGCTTCGGGACAAGTACCTCTTTAGTAGTCTCAGTCATGATCCTGGCATATAAGGCAGGAATGTGAAGATAAGATGGGCTGCTGAAGTGAAATTCAGAGACTGTCACTGCTGGAGATGGGGCTGTATAATGTGTGCAGTAGGAAACAGATAATGTTGAAAACCCTAAAAACAGAAATGAGATTAAATGTATAATATGCTATAATGTATGATAAGTACATCATCATGCATAAGCCCTATTATGCACTTAGGGATTACTGACATTAACTTCTGCCATGAACTGGAGGACTGTCATCCAAAATATTAGATTTGTCAGTCTATCAGATCAGCTATCAGCCATCAGGATGACAAACAGGAAAGCATGCTAGGACTTACAGATAGAAAAATAAGAACACCATTAATAAAGGTTTGATAAGATTTTCTGTGGCAGGCTGTATATGATGAACAGAGAAAAGGAAACTGCATCTTAGAGAAGTGTTTGGTTCACTTCGTATATAAATTCAAATCTAATTAGAATTTTTTCTTAGATCTAAAAATGGAAAATGTGGGTAATAACCAGGAAGGAAAAACAGCTACAGGCAAAATGCAGATAAATGACCAAACTGATCACAGTTAATATAGACTACAAATTGAAAGTTTGTGACCATCCAAGACATGAGATTATAGAACCATTTCCCAACACAAGAGGCTGGAACAAACCAAAACCAACACATCCTCCTTCCCCTGTCCCAAAGATATCCCCCTCATCCTGCACATAAGCTCAGTGTAAAGAGAGGATTATATAGTGTGGCTGTCTTTGACCACGAATAGGTTGATTACATGACCAATAAAATTTTTGCCCCTCTCCAATAATCTAAAAAAAGAAGACACCAAAATAGTGACTCCTATTATTTTATGAAACTGCATATGAAAATAACACAAATGCACAAGTTTGTTACTTTGGGAAGCCCTGAAAACCCTGGAGTCATCCCTCTTGATGATTTTCCTGTGACCAAGTCAGTTCCATTTGACATGTAATTAGGGTGACACCATCTTGCTTAACATCAGTTGTGTAAGAGACTACTGAGACAAGAGCAAAAGAAATGCACGTACTTACAGGGTTTCTTTTCTTATTAATTTTTGTGCAGATTCCACCAGCCTGAGAGTATGGTGTATTGACTAGTTCCCTATGCTTCCATAAGGAGGGTCTCTGGTGATGGTGGTGAGGAAGAAATAGATAATTTTATTTAGATTGATCATCACAGAAGTAAAAGGTGATCTTGACAGCTGTATGATTTCTAAGATGATGTTAACACAGTAAACGTGGAAATACCCACCTCCATTAATGGGTTTTTTTACTTAAGAGTACAGGAAATCTCTCTGCTTCAATCATACCAGACACAAAAGACTCATCAAGAAAGAAAAATGGTAAAGTGACATTGTAATATAAAACACTCGTTTCAAAAACTCAGCATGCACCAATACAGCAAGTCATCTATTCCCTTTTATGAATAGAAGCACTTTGAAAATTCAGCTCTCAATGAGTCTATAATTCTCCTGGACAAAAATATATTGAGTTTTTGTAAATGCTATAGGCAGCGTTGCAGCAAGTATAAGAGAAAATGTTTGCATGCAAGTTTCACCAAATTGCACCCACCAGCAGAGAAAAATAGCTATGTTTTCTGTAAAAAAACCTTCTCATAGTTCATTTACAATCAAAGGCTAAGCAGAGCTGAAATGAACCTACTTCCTCTTCCACTAGTTTGATTTTTCATATAGAGCATATAGATATTTCAGGGACATGCAGCCAAATAACTGATGCTTGTAAAATAATAGGCAGTGAAGATATTTGGTGTGAGTAGAAACATCCAATAGGAGAACCAGGCGACATTGCTCCAAATAGAGTATGTATCATTGACAAAATGTACGTATCTTCTCTTCAGACTTGCTAACCCCTGGAAATGGTAGAAAGCAGGTAGCCTTTGTATGCAGGGAATTCATAATATACAGAGGAAAGTATAATCACACTTGAAAGTATGATTAGTACTACACAACAAATAAAGTACTTTGCTAAAACAGAGTCTTAAGAAGACAGCAAAGAGAACAAAAATTCATTCTTGATTTGCCATGAGTTCTGACTGGGCCAATAGGGAGCTGTGGTGGTGCACCACAACACAGTGGGAAGCACAGTGGGAAGCAGCTGCCCTCAGCTCAGCTGCCCGACTCCCACATTGCCCAGCACACAGGAAAATAGTTTGTACCAGCAGAATGAGAGCTCCCCAAAGGGAGAAAGTTCTGCAGTGGAAAATAAATGTGAAATTGGAGAGACAAGGTACACAGAGTTGCTATTTAAAAATACAATATACAATTTTTAGGGAAATACAGGAAACTTAGTATTATGGAGGCTGAAATACCACCCAGACAGTATGTTTGGTGGTCAGAGGGATCCCTGATTTAAAATTTAGTTCAACACTAGTCTCCTGTGTAAGACAGCAGAAAACTGGAATGTCATATGTCACCTTAAAATGACACAACCAGTAGGTCTCTGAAAAGTTTTGCCTTCAAAATGATTATTCACATAATGAATTCCAAGTGTATTTCAGATTTTTAATCTCTTAATATATGTAGAAAACTCCATATAAGAACCTAATAAGACTGTCAGCCCATTCAGTATTTTGATATATCAGCTATGCCTTCAGATAACTTCTTTCCTTCACCCTCCCCTCCCCGTGTATGTTAATGTTTGCTTTACTGGTTATAATTACTGAAAAAAATCCAGTTGAGATTAGATTTCAGTTATAATTAATGATGAATGTGTCAAAGTATTATGATGTTGTTTATCACACTGCTTGCAATGTAATTTAGTGCAATAATACTAAGGCTTGCTATGTGACAGTTATTTAGCATTTAAGTCTTCTTAAGATGCTCTGCAGAGTATCCTGAATGTTAACTATGGAAAGATTATTTTATACAAAAGCAGCTTCAGGCAAAATGTAGCAACAATTTGCTAGAGCCCAGCAAAAGCCCTTAAATCTTATGTCATCTACAAGCTGAAACATAATAATTAAATAATCTAGACATGTTGTAAAGCTAATGAGAAATCCAAAGGATAAAATTAAAAATTGACATTAATAGGGCAGCTTAACCATATGAGGGAATAAACAGTCTTTGTTCTTTCTGGTACAATATCTGAAGAAATATATTTCTTTTCAATGTGTACATACACACAGAAGATTGAAACCTCAGGTCCTGGGGGAAAGAAAAAATTAATAACTTTGGATGCCACAGACAGACAGCCCAGGGTATTTTAAGGTAAGTCTTAGCTGTCCTAGTTTGTTGTGTTGGGTTTGGGGTTTTTTTGCGGTGGGTTTTTTTTGTTTTGTTTTTTTTTTTTTTTTTTTTTTTTTTTGGTTTGTTTTTGTCTGGTTTTTTTTCTTCTCTTTGTAGCCACTAAATTAATTTTCTTTTCACCTCAGACAAGGTCCCAAGAATTTTCTACTCCCAGGGGGTCCCCATTGTGTATTTACTTGAATGCTTGTGAATCCTGTCACTGGCCTGGGGCCTTTTTCTACAATGAATATGCAAGTTTGCCCTGAGGAGCTGTGTCCCAGCACAGCACAAAGCTGCTGTACATGACCTCAGACTGAAAAGGAAAGCAGTAGTTTTAAATATATTGACTGTGATTACCTTAGACAGAGGTAATTAACTGCTACATGTTTTTACACCAGGGAAATATCAGACATGGTGGGAAACGAGAATATGTTAATTATTTTTGTAGTTAGCATAGCTAAAATGAAAAAGTTTCAACATTCAGTCCAAATCTAGATGCAAGGTCTGATTTGAGAAACCTGTACACATACGTAGAAAATCAGTTCACTTGGGGATATTGCTTTCAAGTTACAGCATGCTGAAAGCATATATAAAGTTCAAACTTCTCAATAGAATTTATTTATTTTGTTGTGGTTTCTCACTGTGTCATATAGTATTCTGTGCACATATGACAATGCATATAAAATTTACTAACATGTTGTAATCTCATCCTCCTAAAGCTACACACACTTGAGGGACACAGTTATAGGCTCTGATTAAAAAAAAAACAGTTGTCCACAAATTCTTCTGAAAATAAACCTAATTCTAAAACTTCTACCATTCTTGTAGAAAGAAATCTAAATCATCCTTGCTTTGGTATAAACCTAAAAATAAATATTACTAATATCTTGCTGACATATATGAACTGCAAAAAATCTAATATTTCTTTTCACTGGTAACCTATGAAAATAACTGTTTTCATAGCAAGCATGTTTTCTAGTTTTTATGGTATCTAGCAAACTGGTGCTCTTTAGGCTATTTTCTGGCTAATACTTTATATTTTTGGGGGAAAGAATATATCTGATAATACACTGTTAAGAACATTATACATAATGCAATTTTGCATTTGCTAATGTTTCTAAAGCTACATTTGTTATTGGAATTCAGCTCTGCAGATATGATGTTTAATACAACTTGACTAATGTATTCGTTCAAATAACCAACATAGCATCTATTAAAATTCTGGTGTTCAAACTCACCGGAGCCATTTCAAAGACCCTTTTGAGAAAACCAGAACAAATTAGTGAGATAAGTGGAAGATTTTTGAGAGGTACAACATTTGATATAGGCACATTCATCATCGAAAAAAACTTAGGAAATTTTAAGCTATGCAAAAAGAATCAGCAATTTTTACTACCTTCTGTTACCATAATAACAAATACCAATGATGGAACTGAAGATAACATTGACTACTCACAGAGATGGATATTGATTAGCAAGAGATATCCTCCTAAAATTCCACTCTTAAGAAGCTCTTGGCCTGAACAGTCTGGCTACTAATTCAAGTTGAGCCTTTGTGCTTTTGAATTGTTCTAATGACACTCCTGCTAGCAGCAACAAGTTCTGTGCACAGATTTCTCATGGACTGTAGTCAGAATTTGTGACTCCTTTTTCCCTTACTTCCTCCCTCTGCACGCAGGTAGATGTCACCAAGAAGAGTGTTTGTGCAGGTAGGCTGAGAAAAGCACCATGCTGCCTTTTTCTGCTCATAACACCCATATCCACAGAGGGAGAAGGTGCCTGGGGAATTTTCTGGAGAGACTGGCAGAGACACACATTGCTGGTTGCCACCATGAGATGTTCTCATGGAATACTGGTGCCTATATCCAATTTCACTGTCCTTCAGAACTTGCACTTCCCCCTTGGTCTAACAGGTGCCATCTGCTATGCTGCCTTTACCTGCACTTTTTCCTCCAAAAGATTGAAGCTACTTTTTAATTTAAAAAAGCAACATAAAAATGAAGTTTTTCTTTAGAGTTATGGGAGTCATCTTGACTTCCCTGCTTTTGGGCAGATACATGGCACTTAGCTCAGTTTCCAACCAAGTCAAATCGTGAAGCTCATCCACTGATGTGAAGAAATGTGAGTTGAGTAATTTCAGATTTTTTTCCTATATACCTGTGAGATGTAAGTCATCAATGTTTATCCTGATCAGAATAAGTTGGACACTTTCCAAACAATTGCTCACCAGCACCAGCTCAGGAACACATTCAACCATTCAGCTCCTCCAGCAACCGCACATCACTTTGCATGGTGGGACAGCTCTGTGCTAACCACTGTGAGCAGGTTATAAATTAATACCTTGTATCCCTCCACAGACATTTTTCCCATGAAGAGATGCTAATGAAATACAAGCAATGTACATTAACCCAAATGATCCTGTAAATTTATCTTCATTTACATTTTCCTCAGCCACTACTTAAAACCAAATCTTAGTGAAGCTCTGACTGACCTTTTTGCACACACACACAAAAATTAAATACTACTCTCCTGCTTTACAAAAGTGAACTGGAGCTTAAGCACACAAGAGTTGCAGTTTCAATTTTGAGATACTAAAATGGCAGCTGCATTTGTGTTCTGTTTTCAAATGCTGGGAGTAGCTACTGTTCTGCCAACTGACCAATGCTGGATTTGAGAGTTTAACAAAGGCATTAGTGTTAAACACATTAAACACATAACAGTTTGGGGAAAATAAAATCTGTGCCCACTTTCAAAATCTACGTTAACCAGCAAGGATACATATCCTAAATTACAACAACAAATTTATGGAAATTGAAAAATAGAGATGAACATATACATAAACAAATTCTAACAATTTCCTTTAGTCACAAAATGATAGAACCATAAAGCTTGGAAAAAACCTCTAAGATCATCACGTCCAACTGCTAACCCAGCACTGCCATGTTCACCACTAAAATAGACCCCCAAGTGTCACATCCGCATGCCTTTTGAACACTACCAGGGCTGGTGATCCACCACTTCCCCTGGGCAGCCTATCTCAATGCCTGGCCAACATTTCAGTGAAGAAATTTTTCCCAATTATTAATCTAAACCTCTCCTGGAGCAACTTGAGGCCATTTCCTCTCATCCTGTTACTTGTTACCTGGAAGAAAGAGACTGAATCATAGGCTATTACTCCTTTACAGAGTCACAGTAAACTGGCAGATTGCAGACTGAATAATGAAGAGCAAGCAATCAGTACTGTGTACATCTAAGACACAAAGCTGCACAGAGCGACTGTCTAAAAACAGAATGTCATCTGGAAAAGGACAAGAATTCCCTAAAGTGAATAGAGAAATGAAAATATTTAGTCTCAGAGCCTCTGAAAAGCACAAATTAACATGACTGCTTAACATACGTTAGGAATGCTTAAAGTATCAAGGGACTATTTGAAGGCAACATGAAGAAGATACCAAATAAATGCATTATAAGCAACAGTAGCACCGTACAGACTCTGCTGTATGTAGCCTCTTTTGTCAGCAAAACAGCCATTTGAGAGGCATGTGACCAGGTAACATGGTCTTGCAAATATGATTTGAGTACTTTGAATCAGAAGCAGCAGCAGTGGAGGACCACAGAGCATTTATTGACATAAAATGAAAAAAAAAAAAAAACCAAAATAAACAATCCTCTTTTTTTCTAGTTACTTCTCCTCATTTTCTTTTCAGAAATGAATCCTTCCAAAGCAAGACGGTGCAGGTGCAGCTCTTGTGAACAGCAGGTATATACATACTTGCTCTTAGCAAACAAAGCAAGCTGGCACATCTTAGCTGTTCTACCTCCTCAGGTGTCTTGGTACATACTGATCAGCCTAAGGCTAATATTTATGCTAAATAAGGGCATAATGCTAAATAAGTCTCTGCACTGTTCCCTCTCAGAGACAATGGGTTCTCACTCAGTGTTCTGGAAGACTGTGCTTCTCTGGAAAAGCATCCGCTGTATTTAGTCAATCCAGCAGCCATAAATCTCTTTTACTGCACAAGTACAAATTAACTATGCTTGCCCAGGTAAAAATAATTTATATTTAAGGAAGTAACATTTTTAGGAGGGAACAGTCTTTCGAACTCAATGAAGGGTAAACCTAAACTGTATTATTTTCTGGTGATAAAACTCTTCTTTCAAAGAACATACATTGTAAATGACAGAAAAATCCATGTTTACTTCCAACACAGTCAGCTAAAATCTCATTCTTCAACAATGAACACATTATGGCAAGAGGAGGTTAGAGATAAACTAAATTGAATATACTGTAATTATATATAATTGTAATTGTAATGGTAATTATTTTTCTTAATTTGCGTCTTTATCAAATGGCTGAGGAAATATTTATAATGCGATTGTTATGCACACTGGCAGAATCATAATTCGCACTGTAAATACAGAGCATTCTCTGAAGCTTTTCTTAAGAGTGAAGTATAATCAGGGGATTGCAAAACAAAACCAGAAAAAACAATGGAGCGAAAACAGAATAATGAGCCAACAGTTCCTTAGAATAATCTTACAAGGAAGATCATAAAAATGTAATTTATAAAAAAACCCGGCAAAACAGTCACACTTAGTCTGAAAGTTGACATTTTCCACCCATGCAGGGTTTCTGCAAACAGGATTATTACTGATGCATCTCATATATGCCAAGGAGGTCTTATTCTTTTAGGATGCTGCTATAAGGCAATGCTGAAAGCGAGAAGACAAACTTTGAACTTTTCAGTCATAAAGAAATCCTCATTTTAAATGGTAATAAAATTGCCAGGATCAAAAGGATTCAGGGTTTTATCACTCCATTGATTATATTTTTCCTGTAATCGGGGAAGTAATTGAAATAAAAATATTAAGACAGAATGTTGGAAATAGTACAAGGTAACACTGTCTGCTCAGATCTGCTGAGAGACTGCAAGAAGACCCAGGAGGGACCTCCGCTTCCAAATCTAATTGGGCTGTAGATATATACATCATTAAACAAATAAAGAAAACATGATAGACACCCTGCCGCACTGATTTTTAGTTGCCGGAGGTTGCAGAGCCAAGTTCATCTTTGAATGCAAGATAGTGTCTAAAAATCGACATGTATGGTAATTAAACAACCAAAAATCATAGATCTAAATACTACTGCTAACTATTTTTTTCTTCATTTTAGGATTAGAGCTTATTCAGCAGTATCTTATGAAGGAGATTATCTTTTTTTTTACTGCGCAATTTAGCTTAAGTCATGCAAAGAGTGCTTAAAAGGATTTTTTCCCTTTTTTCCCTGCAAACTGAAACAGATGCCAAAGATATTTTCCCCTATGGAAATCTGAAAAATGGTGCTGTCATTGCTTTATTTTTTCCTGCAGATCAGTAATGCACATAGCGATTGTATCACCATGGGTTGTCAAATCACTGTGGTATATAAAGCCGTAAGGTCTCTGTTGCAATTGATAACTATATGTTCCAGTAAAAATGAAGTTATACTGTTCTTTCTTTCAAATTTAAGAACCAGATTTCATCCCCTCCAATAAGGTTGTTCTCTAGAAATTAAACATTGTTAGAATTCTGGTTTTGACTTCGGGAGAAATGGACAAGGAGCAGAGGATAAGCATCTGGATGTCTGTGTATTTTCAGTAGAGCACCAGGAAACAGTGCCTGATTTAATGGTGTCTAAAGCTTGTAATGCAAGTTTTATAAAAAGAGGTAAACAGATTTCCCAGTGTAGTGGCTGGTCCCATAAATCCGGTTACTTCAACTCAAGAGCCTTGCCTCACATGTATTTTAGGCACTGTGACTACAACAACTCTCATGTCCTTGGAGTCTCAGGGGCAAGAATTTAGCTGACTTCTAATTACAGCTGACTTCTAATTAGGCACTACCTGGTCAACAAAAGCAGGCTTAAAACCTGCTCCTCCACTTGTTAAAGGGAAAGAGATGTGTTCAATGTTTGGATTTTTCCTCTTCCCTAAATGAAAACTTTGTATTAGAGAACTTTTCATGTGTTTAGCTTTAGAATAGAGAGTGAACAGACACAAGAACAATCCTGCATTAATGTTTAAATAGTCTTGTACTAATGCTTAAAAAAATAGCAGTGTATGCCTGGAAAGTTAGGAGTTTGAAATGAAGTAGTTAATCAGCTATTATTATAGATATAGTTAAGATTCACATTATTGATTCTCAGGGCAACATGACTCAGACTTTCTGGATCACAAAGAGCCCTACCATTTACAGAGTTGGTATGCTGATTTTTTCTTTAACATCAAGTTCTTCTGACATTGTCAAATCTTTGTTCTGTAGCTATAATCAGCAGGCACCTCAGCACAGACCAGAGAAAAGGTGAGAAGGAGATTTGGCTTCTGTTTTTACCTTCTATACAGTTAAGCCTACAGACATGCTGACAGCAGGGCAGGGCAAATCATCCAGCAAGATTAAAAATAGTTAGGAAGAGACTATTGTAGCTATTGCTCATCCTCTGATGGTGCACACTGATCAGTCTTGTTTGCCAGGTCACTGCCTCAGACACAGCTTGGCCAGACAGAATTCAAAGGCAAAGGATGTAAGACAAGGCTTATGAACAGAACCATGTGGAATTGAGAAATTAACCTTTCATGAGACAGAGGGTCCCACTTCTCTGTTACTCTGAGTGTTAGCTACAGTCTTGGCTCTCTGGTAGTCTTGGAAGAAGAAGAGTTCTGAATGTAAGATGCAGGAAGAAATACTTGTTATGCAACACGTTGCATCCATCCCTGTGACTCAGACTTTCTTTAGCAAGCGGTTCCATGAAAAAGCTAATGCTCTCCTTGTTTGTGTGTATATAATTTTCCTTTCCATACATGTCATTTACACCTAGAAAATGAGTTGTTAGTGCAATTTGCAGACATAAATGTAGTGAATATTCTTCCTCCACCCCCTTCAGGACATCCACAGAAGAGCAAGGTTCACAGGCTTGTCAAGCACTTTCACAACTTTGGTTAGGCACTATATATTAAAAAACATCTCTGAATGAACGTCATATGATATTTAGCAATGATTGGGCTTTCCTTTATAAATTCTTTGTGTACCTGAGGAAAACATAATTCATAAATGCTAAATTATAGATTATTAATTGTTAGCTTGAGAAAGCAGCAGAGATAAGAAAAGTTTATTTAAATAAGATGCTCTGCTGAGAATTCTTATGATCATATAAATTTCTAACATTCCTGAAGCCACTGAAACAGCTGAAGGTAGATCTCCTTGGTTGTTATTACTGCTTCATTAACTGCAAAATGGCTTCAAGATTCACATTCCCACCTTTAGACCATAATTTAAATAAACCAGGCTAGGATAAGGAATCTTTATCTTTGACTCACAGTTCTGATTGCCAAGTATTTGTGTTCATCAGACTAGAAGGGAGATTAAATGAGAATTTATTCCATCCACCCTGCATGAAAGAAGTATGTGTAAATTTACATTTTCTTGCACAGAGAAAACTGAAAAAGACCCTATATTTGCTATACTTCAACCTTAGTTATATTCTAAGTTTGATTTGTCAAATAATCTCAATTTCTGAAAATTTAATATAGTTTATCTTAAAAGGTGCACATCCACTAAGGTGTGCATAGATCACTTTTAGGATTTGGTGACAATGTTGATAGCATGAAGGTATTAGAGAAATTTTTAGGGAACACAACGTTAATATATCTATAGTCCTATGCATAGTTCAAATGAATGAAGCCTACAGGTGGGTTTATGCTGTGGACATTGTTCTTCATATACCTTATTCCATTATAGAAGGATTTATAGAAAACATTTAGGATGTCTGCTACGAACTGGCACACTAACAATTTCAAAGACTATTCTTCTTTACCAAGAGAAGAGTACAATTTGATTAACATTTTTTATAAAAATTTTTTATAAAAAAGTTTTTATAAAGCTGAATATAATCATATGTCTTCACACATGACTGAAGGTAAAATTTTGGCTGAAGGTAAAATTTTACAGCAGTTTCATTCATAATGTTTACCTATGCTCTACTGAGGATTTACATAAGCAGCACGAGATAAAGGATACAAACAAGAAAATTACAAAGGAACTCAACCTTCTTGAAAATGAAATCATGTTATTAAGCTAAATCAGGCTTCATTATATTCTATTGTTTAAAATATTTTGCATGCCATGTCCCTTACTAAGTTTTACTTAGCAACACTACAGAATCTAGTCCCCACTAAAATTTAAAATTGCACCTTGCACTTCTGTGTGTAAAACTCCTTGTAATCCCACCAGCTGGTATCAGAGAACAGGAATGAATTTTTTACATGTAGAACAAGAATGAATTTGTTACATGTAGAATGTACACTTACATGCAGTCAAAGTTTGGAGTTTCCATGGTTATTTGTCTACTGGTGAGTCTACTAAAGTTTTGGGTTATGTATACCCTTAGATATATATATACACTCATATACATAAAACGACAAGTTCTTCAGAAAAATCAGGTGCATGGCCCTGCTTATTTTTGCTCTAATTTAAACACCACATTGAATGCCAAGAGTTAATTCCTATGAACAGTTAGAGAGGTGATCTTTCTGTTTATCACCAATTCTGCAGCAATCTGCCTAGGAAAATAATCTAGAAATGTCTAGATAGAGACTAGGTGAGATCCATGTACTTTAAAAAAACTATTCACTTGATTAGAATTGACTAAATTAGGCATAAGGAATGTAACCAAAGGTCTCCTGTTGAATTGGGTCAGCAGGCCCCACACAGCAGTTCTGCCACTCCTCCCAGACAGCTTATGCTATTCACATTTACTGTGTCATGTTTTTGAATGCCTGCAAAGGCTCCTCCTGGGCTTTTAGCACAACAGAGCATAACCTTTCTGGGGCTACACGTATTGTCCTAGCAAAGAGACATACTAAAGTATCTGATGTGTAAAACCTTATTTTGAAAGATTTTAGCCACACAGAGAGGTGATTGGAATTACACTAGAAAAATGTTACAAATGTTTATCATTAAAATTATTAGAGATAACTTGGTGTCTATATACTGGTATTTGGCAGTGAAGGATGGGTTGTGCAGGGCTCTGTTTTAGGCCCTATGTTCTTCAATATCTTTATCAAGGACTCGGTTGAAGGACTAGAAGGGATACTAACAGACAGATGACACAAAATTGGAAGGAGCTGTTGACTCCCATGAAGGCAGTGAGGCCCTGCAGAGACATCTCAGCAAATCAGAGGACTGGGCAATCACCAACTGAATGAAGTTCAAAAATCCAGGAAAGTGCTAGATTCTACCTTGGACATGGGACAACCCTGGATGCACAGACAGACTGGGGAAGGAGATGCTGGGAAGCAGTGCCATGGAAAGGGACCTGGGGATCCTGATCAATGGCAAATTGACCATGAGTCAGCAGTGCCCTGGCAGCGAGGAGGGGCAAGCATGTCCTGGAGGTATCAGGCAGAGCATCACCAGCCAGGCAAGGGAGGGGATTGTCCTGCTCTGCTTTGCACTGGGGCAGCCTCTCACTGAATTCTGCATGCAATTTTAGGCAAAAAATAATTAAAGGTATTAAGCTTTTTGAGACCATCCAAAGGATGGCAACGAAGTCTCAAGCTGCGCCAAGGGAGATACAGGCTAGATTTAAGGAGGAAGTTTTTCACAGAAACAGTGGTCAAATACTGGAATCATCTGCCCAGCATTTAAATAATGCTCTCAAGAACACATCACAGGGCCAGGAGATGGACTTAATGATTCTTGTGGGTCACTTTCAACTCAGCATATTCTGTGATTCTGTGATTTCTTATATATACACACACACATGCTTTACTTAATTGGATAAAAGCTCATGCAAGGTTTATAATTTACCTTTCTTAAGACAAAATCAAAAAATCTAGGGCTAACAACCACTCTGGCTATTTATTTTGAAACTGCCCTTCTAAACTAACCCATCATAATAAAACACAGAAAAATGTATATACAACCTAAGTATGGTATGACATGAACAACATCCTTTTTTAATACTAATGAAAACTTCAAAGCAGTTGCCTTCACTCATATACTGACAGCAGAAAATTAAAAAAATATACTTTCTTTTCTAGGAAGAGTTAACTGGGTTCCTGTTACTTGACATCAATTTATTGATTTGCTTAAGAGGACAGACTTTCCCAGATCTGTAATTGACAAAATCATCACACCATTTTCGCACTTAAACTGGTCATATATTAGTGTAGCTAACTTAAGATCAATCAAGACACTTCTAATATGAAGCCAAAATGATTGATAAGAAGAGTTAGATTCATACTAACCACTTTTTAGAAGTGAATGTTACAGAGAAAATCCATCCAATCTATATCGCTGAAGACTGTTGGCATCAGCAACAATTAAAAAAAAAAAAAAGAAAGGGCCACTTCACAGTACAACTGAAAATATAATGGTAAAATGTCTGCCATACAGTATGAAATAGGAGATACAATCCTTTCATAAATATTTTCCCTGCTGTAACTCTAAAACTTTTTATCATTAAACTCACTAAAAATAAAGCTATTACAATCACTTGACACAGTTATTACACCATAGCAGATAATATTTGATAATATAAATGCATAGATAATAAAAAAGTAGATTATTATAATGCTAGAGAATCCCTCTGAATTTTTTAATTGAACATGAATGGACACAAATGTGACAGCTGTGTTTAATCAAATCTGTGTATTTCCATTTTTGGAAACCGTTGCTTATATGTGAAAGTTAAGGAAGACTGTAAAACCCCTTTTTCTCAAGAGCATCAATATTTTCCTTTTTCTTCTCAATTAAATCTGTCTGAGAAGCCTGTAGATGTTTCTTTCGCGGGTTCCCAAGAGCACAACTGCCAGATGCACTCTTGCATATATTTGACTAGTAAGAAGATGAAAATAAAGAGCCTAGACCAAACGCGTGCTTGTACTTTTAATCTTCAAATACTAGGTTGAGTGGTGTCATCTAAACAAGTACAGTACTCTGTTTCTACATGTCTCTTTTTTACCACTAGAAAGGTAGTGAATGGTAGTGAACACTAAGATTTTTTAAAAAGTAGCTTCCTGCAGCTTAGCCATAAATAAAATATAAAATAATATGTGTATCAAATAAGAAGCCACATTCTCTGAGTCACTAAATTTAAGATAGTTCTGTAGGTTTTCTGCTATAAATGGAGAAACCTTTATGGCATTTCAGTTTGCTCTCTTGCATTCTGATCTCATTTAGACTAGAAAAACCTATCCTTTTCTTAAATGATAAGACATCTCTGCTGATACTGACAAGAATAAGTCTGATTATGCATATCATTCCAAAAAGATTTCAGAAGCATGATTCTGAGTGGAAGGAAGTCACCAAACTAGAAAAAAAATCAGTGAAGGTGAAGATCTCTTTCAAAAAGTCAAATCTGCAATTGCCATGTGATATGCCACATGGAGGTGTCTCAATCTTCTTTGCTGGAGCCTTTACAGTGAGTTCACGGATCTCAAGGGAGCCATGAACATCATGCTGAAACCCACTGATTTTTAGTCCTTTCCTGCTGGGCAAGCAAGAAATGGGCAAATAAAAGTAAACAAGAATGATTAACATCAATTCATGACATTACAATGTATTAATACATTAAAGTAGAGGAGATGTTTCATCATTCACGGTCAGGCATTTCCTGACATAGCCTTAGCAGCAGTTTCTATTAGAGAAGTATATTTCTTCATTGTGCAATGATTATTTCCATTAAGGACAAAATGTTAAAGGAAACTACCTTGTTCCATCCCATTTTGGAAAAACTAAGTTTGGATGGCATTCAGTCAGTGATTTTAATTGTCAGGCACTTTACCATGCCTTCCTCTGCCCACTGTCCACAAAAAAGAATAAACTAAATCCATACAAGTAGTATGGGGACAGGAACTGCCGTGAGAAGGGAGAATATAAGTATTTTTTAAAAGTTTTGCTTCCAAAAGGATCGATACAGAAATACACCAATGTAATTTGCATAAACTTATTCGACTTAAAGTATAAGCTGATGCCTCTGCTAAAGCTCAAGAAGTTTGTGAACCAGAGACTGACTGAAATAAATACGCTTCAGTCCTTTTTTGAATTGGAGAACAGATTCCCCTCCCCACAATTTTCACTGCTGTGCATTACTCTTTTTAAAACCCAACACAGTACTATCTCCTAAATCTAGAGAATTGTTTCAACAGGAAAGGTTTCAGCAGAAAAATGACAAAACTGTTGAAACCAAGAAGGTTCAAGATGCAGGGCTTGTGCAGCTAGACAACCTTGCTCCTGGGGTGTGTGTCTCTGGAGGAGCACCCTTGGTCTGTCACGGAGCTGCACCTGCAAAGGCACCAGCTCACCATCAGACCTAGCAAAGGGATCAGTGTGGGGCTCACAGTCTTGGTTACTTTGCTCTACCTGGACACCGAGAGGGCCACATGGCATTCAGCTCTCATCCACACATGGGAAATTAAACTACATCTTCACAGTGGTGAGCATGCATGTGTCTGAGTCTTGAATCCACATGTGGACCTGTGTGTCCTGTACTGCAGTCCACCCACTGGCAGAAGGACTAGGTGGCACAACAGCCATGCACTACAGGATCCTGCAGTTTGGACTCATTTACTCACCAATACAGAAAATCTGGGAAACCACAGATTACAATGGCTTCTTGGAAGCCCAAGATGGCAGCATCCATGCAGAAGACATGCCAGAAGCTTTGGCACATGCTGAAGGGAAAGACCCTCATCCAAATCTCATGATAGCTTCCAACAGGCCAACACCACCAATTTGGGGGTCAGAGATGCATGAGGAGACAGAGACATTGAGCTGCATTTCTTGTATTTCCCCATCTCCTAATATCCCAAGCCCTCCCCATCCTGCCTGAGGGAGCCCCCTCATGTGGATGGGTCAGCTCCCAGGGCAGATTTTCCCCTCCCCATGCAGAGCTGCCACCCTTGCAGCAGCAACCCCACATCACCATATCTGGGGCTTGTGGTTGGCACCCTTACAGACACATTGCTTCAAATTTTCCTCCATTTTTGCCATCTCCATTCTGCTTGTTCTTATTTCTATTAGTTCACACCTTTCTCCCACCCACATTAACTCATGTTTTATAAAGTTGCAAAATAGAAAACATAAACACTTTCTCATAGTCATTTCCTGCCCTGATGGCCTTCCTCCTTAGGAAGGAGCATGGAAACATGCACACACACACACACACACACACACACACACGCACACACACCAAAACCATCCTTCCTTCCCTGTTCTCCTCAAAAAGTTAGAAAAAGAAGTAAAGACTTTCCTGGGGTAGGAGAGAAGATGTGAGAAGGATTCCTTCCTGTTTGGGAGGTTCTGAAGATGTATAGGGACATGCTCCGTGCAGGACCAGACCTGTGGGCAGGCACATGCTGCTGCCCAGACCTGATGCTTTTGCCCATCTCAGGCTGCACCATGTAAAATGAGACTGAACTCACTCCAAAGAAGCCAAAAAAGTTTCAGCAGCCAACTCAGAACAATTTCAGCATTGCCTTTTTATGTGCCCTGAATCCTCTGGTTGCCTTGGAAAGTATTTAAGCGCACACACAGATGCCAGAGGATTCAGGGCACATAAAAACTAGGTTAAAATAATGTTAAATATCTAAATTGACCCCCTGATAGCAGTTACAGCTCTTCCATATGTCTGCCTCAGCTCATGTTTTTGTCTCTGAGACTTCAGGAGTCAAATAAAGAGCATTATACTAATTATATACTATACCGTGGAGTATTTACAGAAATTCTTGTTACTAAGAACTGCCTGAGGTTAAAAGAGAGAGAAAAAGCTTTAATTCCTGCACTTTGAAGTAAATCAATCCCTTAACATTAATTAAATACAACTTGTATATTTTAAATGCTGCCTGGGTCAAAAAGCCAGTCTCACCCTTTTACATCCAGTATCATGACATTTTAAATACACAGTACAAATGGTAAAGAAAAAATTATTTTTTATGCCAAACATGTTATCATTATATATAGTCATATATCAAACAGGCTAATCAATCACAAATGTAAAATCTATATATCATAACTAAAAATGTGCCATAAATTCATGAACAGAAAACCAATTCTGTAAAGTCACAATATCTGGTGCTAAAAATTCACAAAGCCTTTTAGAGAAGTATTAGAGAAAAGGTTTGATTCTAAATTGGAGCACAAGAACTCCATAGGGTAAAACTATGCTATGTCACCTTGTTAGCCACAATGACTTCAAAGATACATCCTGGTTCAAGCAAAATTTTTACTGTATTTGATCAAAGGCAAAAACAAATTCTGATATAAACCACAATTCCCTTCTTTGTTATCATCTCAAAACACTTTATATTTTAAGAAAAATGCATTTCACAATGAGCACCACATTTTTCTTTTAAAAAAATGACTGTGTTGTAGCTCTCTAGCAGTTTATAAGGCTTATTTCATAAATCAGTAATTTGGTTCCATTCATACAGTGGGATGGAGTTTCCCAACAATACAGATTGGTGCTTGCTGTGGTTTACATGTGCCTCTCTGTGGCAGGCATGTGGCTACACTGGGTTCATGATTTCTACTGGCTTTCAACAGCACTTACAAAACAAAAGATGAAACATGGTTAGTTGGATCAGCCTACTTACAAGTAAGGTAATCTATGGTACAGTTAAAAAATTCCTTGTATTTCTGGGTTTTATTGATTTCATTATGCTGAAAATTTCTAAAAGGCGTGCAAGATCCACTACTTTCCCTGCCTGAGGAAAACACCTCCTTCTGTATTTATTTCCATACTGTAGATTGCACCCTGGTATTTGGACACTCCAGGAGTGTGCAAATGAATTGAGGTGGGGCTGGCTGACTAACAGAAGCCATCTCTGCCAACTGCATTGGCTCTTCGAAGTTTTACCGACATTACTGCTTCTGTTTGGGTCACTACCCACTAATCCAAGTTAACAAACATGTTTTCAAGTGACTGGTTGTGCTCTACAAGCATTTATCAGATGCACTGCTTTCAGTGTATCCCAGATTCAGCAATTTAAGGTGAATCCCATGGTGAATCAAGATCAAAGGTGATCCCCTCAGGACAGCATTTGGGTCGCTGATATGCAATTTTCAGTTTATTCTGACTATGCTGGGGAATGAAGGAACTTCAGTATAGAAAAAAAAAATCACCCAGAGGATTAGACTGCAAAATGATACATGAATGCCTTCTTAATGGTGGGACTTGGAGTCAAAAAATACTGAAGAATTTGGCTGGCTGCAGTGATGGCTGGCAGAAAAACACAGTGAATATCAACTGCCACCTTGGATGTCCTGAGAGGTAACAAAACAGACTGCATGAAGCTTGCCAGCAGAT
The DNA here is from genome assembly GCF_017590055.1 of Onychostruthus taczanowskii. Taxonomy (NCBI): domain Eukaryota; kingdom Metazoa; phylum Chordata; class Aves; order Passeriformes; family Passeridae; genus Onychostruthus; species Onychostruthus taczanowskii. The sequence continues at coordinate 2,067,517 of NW_024500239.1, forward strand.
ACTTAACACTTCAGCAGAGAAGGGAAAGAGTAACTGGTTAGTTGAACCTTCTTACAGTTATCCTTTTATTTTTCCACAGCTCTTGTATTGAAAAACAGTTATAAAAGGTGTCAGAATTAAATTCTATCAGTTAAATGAAAGGACTTTGCCTTTCAGACAGAGGGAACAGCTGAGTGAGAGTCCTATGCAATTCTTCTCAATGACCTCTGACCTCTCATCTCTGCAGGACAGGGTGGCACTGGGAGCTCAGAGGAAGGAAAAGACTTGTTCACTGTCTTAATCCCTGTTCAGGCTTACAAGTCCCTGTCAGGAGCTGCAACAGGTCTGCCAGGTGCAGAAGCCATTCTCATGGTGCAAACACCCATTAGAAATTAGATGAAGATTCTGTCACTTCCGAAGTACCTAATCTGAAATCCATCACTGCTATTTGAAAGGGTGCTTGTTCAGGAAATTCTCCCATAAGTGGCCCTGGTTAGAGATGTCTAAACATCACAAAAATGCAGAAGCAGCATAGCAAAATGCTTAAACAAAATGTGTTTTTGACAGTGTGATACTTCAGTCCACTTACCACATTAAAGTAATTATGGGCAGATGGACAGGGTCCTCATGTGTGGAGCCAATGAGAATGTACCAGACTACAAGGTGAGCTTGCACATAAAGACTGTGCTCTTCTCAGCACAGTCCAGGCCCTAGGTGATTTCTCAGCACTATGAAGAGCTTTGGTGGAATAAGCCAGCACCTGTCAGTATATTCTTTCTTTCTAGGCTGATAGAAACAATCACGCTAAAGAGATTGCTTCAGGCAGATCAGCTTTATTTGCCAAAGGATTCTCAAGCTGCTTTATACCCACCACCCAGCCTCAGGATTTTGTCTCAGATCCAGCTCTTGGGACCCTAGTTTTCATCCCTGGCTTTCTGCCTCTATTTTCCATTCCTTGCTTCCTTCCCCTCCCCTCAGAGCACACAAACCTAGAATGTAACTGAGGACCCAAACCATGTCAATATATACTGCATAAGCATGCACAGAGCTGTCCCCGAGATCTCTAGCCACAACATCAAGAATAAAGAAACCTGCTGTGGCTAAGTGCAATGCATAATAGACTACAAAAATGTGGGTGCTGCTTTGCAATTGTTAAATTATTCAAGCAGCAGAGGCAAGAGTCACTAAAATTTGTCAGGGACAAAGTCAGGTCATCTGGATTTCCAAAGCTTTTGAAAATGCATTTGGAAATTAACAACATACAACACCTAGTGCTCTAGATATTTCACACTGCTAGACTAAGATGCAGATACCCAATTTACAGATAACACAATAGCTCCTTTTCCCTTAGTCATAAATTCCAGGATGATCAGATTCTGAATAGCACTCCCAGATACAAAAGGAAAATAGGGCAGATGATGAATATTTTATCGCTGAATTCTTGCTATCCATAATCATATTATTTTATTATCTCATGCTGCGCAGAAAAAAAACCATGGGAAATGAGGCTAGATTTGTGAATGATAATAGTAATTTGTCAAGCTGTTTGGTACAAGGATGAAAATACAATAAACATGATTTTAAAAGTTGAGATGGGAAGATTGGCTACTGACACAAAATGGGAAAACATGGAAGTGATTTAAGGGCATTAAAGAAATGTAAAAGAGACTGCGGTACATTAATTTATATAGCAGGAACAACAAAATAAGCACAAGGAACACTAGCAAAAGCTGTATCAATTGAGAAAAAATGGCAACCATTTTGACAGTCCTGGGAAGGAAAGATGGATAAACTCTATCCTGTTACATGTTTCCACTTAAATTTCACCTTGACTTCAAAAAAGCTATTTTCTTAGTACACTGCTCTTGGATTATGTATGAATGGGGAATACCTTCTGCTAGTGGCACTCAGACACATATATTCAAATACCCTTTTCCAATGACATTTGCTAGAGTTCAAGTTTCCTTATGAATCACCACATGAAATGACATGTTTTAGTATATTCAAGCTGAATACTAATCATACAATGTAAAGAAGCATTTTTAGGAAAGAATAAGATTAAAAATAAAACCTTTTGGAATTCCAAAAACATGTCGGAAGAGACAATGCAGATGGAGCTTGGGAGAGGTGCACAAAATCAATCACAGAAGCACAGAGGCTGGAAAGGATGTCAGAGAATCTCAAATCCAACCTCCGGCATAAAGCATGTCCAGCTGGAGCAGGCTGCTCAGGGTTTTTGCCAGTTGGATTTGGGTGCCTACAAGGAGAGAGGTTCCTTACTGCAATATGGCAGGGATAAAACCTGACTAGAGCTGCTGTTCATGCGACAAATAATGACCCAAGTGTTTCAGCAAAGAGATGGAAATGTGGTCCACGGATAAGGTGGGCCACATATATTAATTCTGGCCATGGTGACCTGGCATTTCATTTGAAGTGTAGTAGTTCTGTTCCTAACTGCTCTGCCTGTATTTTGTTGTTGGGAAAACAGTTTAAAAACATAACAAAGCAAAACCCATAGTAGCTGAGAGAAAAAATAAAAAAGGTGATATAGTTTGAATCACATTGATTGAGAATGTCAATGCAACATGTTGTTTTTACTCTTCAAGAAAGTTCTCCTCATTCCTGACCTACATTTGAAAACGTCAAGCTTCCCCAGACAGAACTTTAAGTCTCCATGGTTCATAAGAAATTATGGATTGCATCAGTAATGCCCTAAACATGAACTTTTAAATATTGGCTTTTCAAATAACAACCAAAGGACCAGATGATGCCAAGTATAAATATTGACCTATGAACAATGACTTAGACTGTCTGCATGACGCTTTGGTGTTTAATGGGAACTAGTATCCAGCTGTCAGTTTTGATTATCTTAGTTTTAATCCCTCATACCAAGATTACACATTGTGTACTCAGCCTTAGAAGTAAGTTTCCTTTGTTTCTAACTCTGTAGTAGAAGACAGTTAAAGCAGGCCCTTCTGAACTCAGTAAAAAAGCCCTTAAAACAGTGGGAGCCTCAGATACATGAAAGGTTTATAATTAGTCAACTTCTGAAAACTCTTGAAAAAGATACCAGAAATAGAGTACCCCTCCAGATTCCAAAATACTTTTCCCTTCCTAATTAAAGAAAGTATAAAAGCAGAACTGAGATCTAAAACACATTTCAGATATTTTCATCTGCTATGCAATCTCAGGAGTCATGTATCAATTACCTCTAGAAAAGCTGCTTGGAAACTAGAGCCTGTCTGGGTGAAATTAAAGGGAGTTTTATCCTTGCCTCACAGATGATGCAGGAGCACCCTGGGATCCCATGATTTCTATGCCCTATTATCCTGAGTTTCAGTGAGAGTTGTACTTCAAAGCCTTTTTGGTTTGAAAAATCAGAAACAGAGATCCGAATGACAATGTTTCCCTCTTATTTTTATTTCTATATTAAAAGATTAACTGGACATTCACTGTACCGACATCCAATTCAGAAGTAATGCATGGTCTTATCTGGCAAGAGCAGGTGAATGCAGCCAGCCTCTGCATTTACCAGTCCAGAACCCAAATCAGAACACCCCAGCAGCATTCACCAGAAGAGGTGCAAACACATGAAGCATCATTTTGCATATAGTGAAAGGTCAGATATTCCCATAATGGGAGATGCAGGGCATCGTGCTTCTGAATACACATCCATATACAATTGAAAGGAATTAAGGGCTTTTTTTACCATTTCTTCTTTTCACCTCTAGCCTTTCCCAAGGGCTATAATTTTATATATATATCTGTTTATCAATATGTATTTCATATTTAGAATAGTGTGGGATAAAGACCTGGACGTAAGAGTGAGGCAAGAGAGCTGGTTAAGATTCAAGGGTCATCTCTTCCAAGCTTAGGAATGATGCATCTTAATAAAGAGGAAGTCAGGCAATAATGGCAGGAGGCCTGCATGGATAACAAGGAGCATCTGAACAAACCAAAACACAGAAAGGACTCCTACAGGGTGTGGAAGCAAAACCAGGTAACCTGGGAGGATTACAGAGGGGTTGTCTGAGCCGCTAGGCATCAGGCTACGAAAGGTAGAGTCCTGAGAGAATTAAATTTGGAGAGGGACATCAAAGGAAACAAGGAAAACTGTACATTAATAGTAAAAGAAAGACTAGGGAAAATGTGGGCTCTCTCCAGAAGGAATCAGGACACCTGGTAACCCAGGATATGGAGAAGGCTTTTATTCAATTACTTTTTTGCCTCTGTCTTGACTGGAAAGTGCTCCAGCCACACTGCCCAAGTCACAGAATAAAAAGGCAAGAACTGGAGGAATGAGGAAAACTGTAGGAAAATAACAGATTTGAGACCATCCAAGGAACCTGAGGGTGACCAAGTCCATGGCATCCGATGAGATGCAGCTGTGGGTCCTGAAGGAACTGGTGGATGAAGTGGCTAAGCCACTTTCCATTGTATTTGAGAAGCCATGGTCATCAGGTGAAGTTGCCACTGACTGGAACCCCCACTTTTAAAGAGGGAGGAAAGGAATACCTGGGGAGATACATGTTGGTTAGTCTCACCTTGGTGCCCAGCCAGAACATGGAGCAATCATAATGGAAATTATGCTAAGGCCCATGTTAAATAAGAAAGTGATTTCTTCCAGCCAACATGGTTTCACCAAGGGCAAACCATGTCCAACATATTTGGTACCCTATTATGATGGTGCTACAGCCCTGGTGGATAAGGGAGGAGCAAGTGACATCAACTACCTGGACTTTTAGAATGCACTTGACACTGTCTTGCATGACACCCTTGCTCCTAAACTGAGCAGGCATGGGTTTGACAGATGGACCACTCAGTGCATGAGTGGATGGGTTGGCTAGATGATGACATGCAAAGAGCTGTCACCAATAGCTTGATGTCCAAGCGGAAATCAGTGAGAGGAAATGTTCCTCAGGGGTTGATATGGGGACTGGCACTGTTCACGGTCTTTGTCAGCGACGTAGGCAGTGGAATTGAGTGCAGCCTCAGCAAGTTTGCCAATGTCACCAAGCTGTGTGGTGCAGGTGACACACTGGAGGGAAGGGATGCCAGAGGGCCCTTGGCAGGCTTGAGAGGTGGACCTGTGTGAATATCATATATCTCAACAATGCCATGTAAAAAGTCCTGCACATGGGTCTGAGCAATCCCAAACACAAATATAGGCTGGGTAGAGAATGAACTGACATCAGCCCTGGGGAGAAGGACTTCGATGTGTTGATTGATGAGAAGCTCAGCATGACCCAGCAATGAGTGTGCTGGCAGCTCAGAATCAGCTGTGTCCTGGGATTCACCCAAAGCAGCACAGCCAGCAGGTGAGGAGGGGATACTACCCCTCTGCTCTGCTCTCATAAGACCCCACCTGGAGTGCTGCATCCAGCTCTGAGGAACCCAACATAGGAAGTAAATGGATTTGTTTGAGTGAGTCCAGAAGAGGGTCACAAAAATGCTCAGAGGACTGGAGTACCTCTCTTACAAAGACAGGCTGAGAGAACTGGATTTGTTCAGCATGGAAAAGAGAAGGTTCAGGCAAAACCTTACAGCAGTCTGTACCTGAAGAAGGCCTACAAGAGAACTGGAGAGAGACTTTTTATAAGGGTGTATACTGACAGGACAAAAGGAAATTAAAATGGAAAGGGGGAAGGTTTAGATTAGATATGAGGAAGAATTTTTTTACTGTGAGAGTAGTGAGACAGTGGAAAAGGTTGCCCAGAGAAGTTCCTCGATGCCCCATCCCTGCAAGTATTCAAGGCCAGGCTGGAGGGGCCTCTGAGTGATCTGGTCTAGTGGAAGGTGTCTGGCCCACAGCAGGGGGCTTGGAACTAGTTGATCTTTAAGGACCCTTCCAAACTGTTCTATGATCCTGTGAGGAAATGCTGACCTCTAGCATTTCCTTTGTGCAGATGTGAGACAGGAAGAAAGACCCTTAACTGCAAGTTGTTGCTGACACGAAGGAGTGGAGCAGAGACCAAGCATCACTAAGAGCGGTACTTCAGTGAGTTCAGGAACTGGTGAAGCTTATCTGATTGTCCTGCATTTTCTTATGTGTGTATGTTTGACCTCCTTTAGGTGTCCTCTATTTCTGTAGGAGAGCTTCAGAGCTACTTCAGAACCTCAGCCAAGGAATAAGAGCACTGCAAGTATTTGTTATAGGTAATGTATTTTACTGAACTTGTTATTCTGATAAAGCTTGTCTTGAGGGTAAAGCATTGCACATTTCCAGTGAAATACATAGAACTAACTTTGCAGTTTCACTGAGGGTAGTTACACTGTGTGATCAACCTTGCTCTGGCTGCTTTGCGTGAAGAGTTTCAAAAACCAAGTTTCCACTGAGGTCACTTAAATACAAATTAAAAAATGCAAGGATTGACCTCTATGTCACTGAATGAAACCATATATTTTTAGCAGTTTTGGCAAGCTAGATCAGGAATGAAGGTGGATATTTCAGATGATGTTCTTTAGCTAGGAAAAAAGAATTATAAGACAATCTGAGTCAGATGTGAGATACCAATCCAATTCCATAAAAAGAACATGCATCACAACCCAGTGCATACGCCAAGCCTGAGACATTTGTCTAATGCAAATAGTATCAGCAAAAAATCCTGTTTTGTTAAACAAAACCTTACCTTTCTGCTATGGATTTCCTGGGGAAATAAAAATCCTCTCCTGCGAGGTAGGCAGCTGCAGTTCCACCTCCGAAATAGGTTTTCCTCAAGAGGGGAGCAATCCTGTTGTTTACCAGTAATGCTCCTAAACCAGTTGGGAATCCAAAGATTTTATAGAATGAGATGGGGATAAAGTCAGCTTGGTGAACTCCCAGGTCTAATGGAGAACTGCTCACGTATGAGGCTGCATCTAATAGAACAAACCACTTCCCTGGTAGTTTGATGGGGCAGAGTCTTCCAGATTTTATGTCCTGTATCCATGAAAGGGGATATTTGGTACCAGAAAAATTGCTCTGAGCTGGGTAAGAGAATAGATGAGGTGTTGTGCAGTTTTGTTCTTCTGCTGGTAACCGGCTTTTTGCTAATAAAATTTCCTTTGGTTTTATTGGAACAGACAAGACATTCATTGAAGCAGTTATGCCCCTCATACCAACCACAGATGTGTGGCTGTCAGTTAGGTAACAAAATCGACTGCTGGGTTGCTTTGTGCCTTCAGGTATCCAAGGGAATGATTCTGCTATCAGTTTAAGTGCAGCTGTGCATCCAGATGTGAAAATGATGGTGTAATCCTCAGCAGTAGTGTGAAAGTGTTGCAATATTCTGAAAAAAAGAAAAGAAAAATATCCATTTATTTTCTTATTTTTGTCTTTTATTGCTGTGTGATATATTTTGGCTTTACTCACCATAAGTTCTACTCTGACATCAGATATGAATAGAAGTAGACAAGTTTTGCCAAACAGTACAATAAACCTCCACAAAGGTACCTGAATCATTCTGCCCACAAGAGACTCTTTTCAGTGGTGAAGTGAACGTGGCTGTGTTCTCAAGAAGCCAATTTGCCTGTCTCCAAATAGAGTGGCGATTCTGGTTCCTCAGTGGGATCAGAATCAAGCCTGCATATAATTAAAATTACACTGTCCTTCAGAGAGACCAGTTTTATTTGCAAACTATGAGAGTTTTCAGTTTACAAAATATTTAGAGCAAACAGAATATGCTTCAGTTAAGAAAATCTACTTAAATAGTGGGCATCCAAATTAAGGGTCATAGTATTCAACAGGGAAACCTTAGCAAACAGCTTTGCTCCTTGCTTATGTTATTAACAATAGAAACAGAAGGCAGCAAGAAGTAACCACACATTTCCATGGGCCTTACGCACATAAGGCTGTAATCTCTGCAGTCCACAAAGGTAGCTCAAACCAGAAGAAATCTGATGTTTTCCAAGGAGCCAGACTATGAAAAGTAAACTAGTCTCTGGAGGCATGTCTGTGCTACACATTCTTTGGTATCTTGACAGCACCTTGTTGGCTCTAAACTACCTTTTGTGAATACCATCTATCACAGCTTATGGTACCCATGCTAGGTTGTGCATCTCCTACAGTTTTGTAGTGTGCAAGATGAATCTTTTCAGAGGTTGAGGAACAGCTTCAATTCAGTCACCTTTCTTACCTTTTTCACCTGATGGACTTTCTCCAAAATAACTTTATAAAGCTTCTACTAAAATAAACAGAAAATGTAACAAACATCTGAGAGACATCAGCTCCAGTGAATGGAGCAGAGCAAAGAAAATTGAACCAGGGCATACATATTACTGCTCAGAAAGGCTTTCCAAGCAGCTGTGGAGATCTGTGGAATTCCAAGATAAAGACCAGCATTTAGAATCTACGAACTCTGGTTTCCAAATTAAAAGTTTGCATGTTTTATACAACAGGATATTCCCTTGCTAGAAGAGGCAGAAAATGAAGATTGAAGTGCATTTAAATATAAGTTGCACAAAAGATTATGTGAAAAATTCAAGCTAAAAATCCTGAAACATAGGATAGTGGTGAAATTCCTTAAAATTTTATTCATCCAGTCTGAAACACAAATGCTACAGGCAAAGGGTTTTAGAGCTGGGTGGTGGGTGCAGCAGTCACATATTAAACACTGGAAAAGAAACAATTGCAATGGCTTTAATGATTTGCACTAAAAAACTACCATAAAAAGGCCCACTTAAATGTTATTAATGCTTTTATCAGATGAAGAAAACTTATAGTACTGGCAAGTACAGGATGCAACAGATGGATTCATAGGCCCAAATGAGACTTGACTTTCTTCAGAATGTAAATTTTTGAAAACTGATGCAAATGGTAGGTATTTTATGTCTTCTGAAAATGAAGAAAATACTGCAATTCTTATGAAGAAGCAGGTCATGGATTTAGGCCTTAAAAATGCCAAGAAATAGTTTGAAAAAATTATTAAGAATCTTTCTGAAACAGACGTGCCAGGGAATAATTGCTTCAAGCATTCACAGCTCTGGACATTAATTTTTAAAGACTGTCTTCATAGAAACAAAATTTTCCATTAGAATCTAGAAACCCTGTTAGGGCTGAAGACAGGAACAATCACAGACATTTTTGTATTGGGTTTTGAGGTGACAGCCTGCCTCATTCCTTGCTGTGACCTGCTTTATCTGGCCACTGAATCACTCTCCTTTCCCCCTGCACAAAGCCACGCAGCCTTTCCCTCCACCACCTGCTTTGCAGCCTGGAGCACGTGTATGTCATATAGGACACCTGAGTGAAGGAACCTGAAACCCTTAGCCCAGATGGCTCCAGGGCTAACACTCAGAACCATGCCCTGAATTTCAGCCCTGATATCACTCTGCCTTTATTCTTCTTTCCATGCATTTACCTAGATACAGAAAAGGTGGAAAGCAGAAAAAGCAAGAGTTCTAATTTCGTCTTCAGGGACAGAGAAGGAAAGCATTATACCTCTGTTTCTAGGGAAAAGGAATGGTGGAAAGTGGATTAGAAAGGAGGTTGGGTCTTTGTGGTTATGGGCATATTTTATGTATTATCTGATTTGGCTTATTTTTGTATGCTCTACAGTCATATAGGATAGATTTTGAGATCATCACACTGATATAAACAAAGGTTGCATAAAGGTTGTACAATTCCAAGAAAAATCAACAACAACAACAAAGTATCCAACTTGGTCTATTTTTACCTCTGTGAGCTATAGGACAAGTTATGTATTCACATATATGTGTAAACACAGAATACATTTTGAGGAAAAGACTTGGTGATAGGAGCAAATTCTTAATATGTAACTTCTTTTCATAAGAGTCAGCTAACAAGAGCAACACCAAAAAGCAAGCTGAAGGCTATTATCAAGTTTGCTCCTCTTTTACTCTCGATAACTTCTCTGTTCTTCTCCCCACTTAGCCTCTTTGTGCCACACAGGCTCAATGCAAGGTGAGACACAATGGGTAAAAAGTGAAATTTTGCATAAGAATAGCACCTGGAGCTCTCCACTGGAACTGCACTTGCTTACCACAGGACTTAATTTGACCAAAAGACTATAAATGACTATAGCTGGAATGCAACAATGGTGGAATGGGATTTAATAATGGGATGCTGTCATCCAACCATGAATATCAGAGCCAGTGACTACTTTTATTAAACATTTTCAGCATTCTACAAAACAATAAATACTATTTTGGATTGTTTAGGCTCACAAATAGTGACAGCTCTATGTTTAATTCATAAATGAGTGATACAAAGCTCATTGGTATTTTAACTATATTTAGTTTTAATTCATTCAAATTCAGAAATAGCAGAACAGTTCTGAAATAAAATCCCTGACACAACACTGATGTATTATCTATTCAGTTCAGTACCAAAAATTGACTTTCACATGAAAAAAAATCAAGATTTAGGGTTAATTTTTAGAAATCTCCAAATAAATTAGATGCTTTTTTTAAAGCTATTTCAGTTCCTAGAGCTAGAGAAACAACCAACTTATATTTCTAATTTACTTAGATAGGAAATAGATTCTTTTGTGAGTCAAATTAGCTACCTATTGAATTTTGAGTCTTCAAATGCCTTATAAAATTGCTATGACTCCAGTTCTTGCAAAAGAGGTGGAAATTTTCAGGTCAGACTTACATTTTGATTGAACTATTTCTAACCTTAAAAAGCAAAATAAATAATAAAGCAATAGCAATGAGTTCAGGGAATTTTCTTCTCCAGAATGACTTGACATGCAGACCAGAAAAGCTGCAAGAACCTCAGAATAAGGTTTATAAAATGAATACCACAAACTCTTGAACTAGAGCAGCAGCGCCATGATGAAATCCAAGTACTCAGGGACAGAAAACTGCAAAACGTCTCCATGACTTCTGCAGCCCACAGTCCTACATCCTCTGTTTTGACATGGATATTGGGAAGCACTGGCTATTACACACAAAATTCCTAATGCTGTCTGTCTTTGTGCAAGACATTCCCCATTACAGTGAAATGTAGTACACCTTTATTACACTCCAGAAAGATTTATAGCCATATATAAGGTCGCCGTTGGCAGCAGGACTAAAGACTTGCAGTGGAAAACTGATAACTTGATCTACTACAGCTGACAGCTGCAAAGAACAGTAGCTTTTTATAGCATTACAAATTCCTACTTTTCAAAGGACTCTTTGGAGGAAACGACTAAGAGGGTAATTGTTTCATGAAACCTGTGGATACCACTTGCCATCACTTGTGAGATGGCAGAAAGGCTGAGGAGGCAGTCCCTTGCTGCCAGGCTGGCAAGGTGAGGGAGGAAGCTGCAAGCTCCATCTTTGCAGGATATTGAAGGCCCATCACAAGCAGCCACCTCTTCTCCTTGTCGTCTCAACATCACTAGGAGCACTGATTGTGACATAGATCATGCAACCCGTCCAGAGAGAAGGCACTGAAATTGCCTTTAGCTTGACCACATTTCCCTGTGTGTGTTTGTATTCTGAGACCTCTCTGATAGCTGGTGCTTAATAATTTTTAAAAGTTACCAGGAGACTTCTGCATCTTTACAACAACAGCTGAGCCAAAATGCCCTTCCACTTCAAAGTAAACACTGGCAAAGAAAGTCAGTTTTCATCCCAACCAAGCCTGCTGTCTCATTTTGTATGCTTAACACACACAAAATTAGTAATGAGTTTTATACTTGAAGATTTCTATAATCAAGTCATATATTTAGATGGAATAGTCGCATTATCTAATTTATCTAATCCAAAAGCCCAAACTAATAGTTTAATTAGAACTATCACTCCACAGTGCCACTGGCAGCTCTGCAGAAGGTAAAGGTAAAATTTGTTCAGCTACCTTAGGGACACAGTGACACCCAAAGTTAGATAAGAGAGATGCTCTCCAAAGCTGCTGCCTGGCTGCCCTTCCCTCATGCAAGAAGCTCCATGTTCCTCCTTGCCATCAGCTCTTTGTGGCTCTCAGCAGATCAGCAGCAAACAAACTTATTCCCATATTACACTATTTCCATTACAGCCTCCCAAAATTCAGCTGACATGGCTCTTCCATGCTGCTAGGCTTAAAATATGTTCAAAATATATTTTACATCAGTGTTTCTCTATTCAAATCTACCATTTGAAAAAGCTGTAAAAAGCTGAAAAGCAACTTATATTGCTAGGTTTTCTTCCCTCCATACTTTAGTTCCAATTGATGCAAACATTTCTATATCTAGTTGGCAATATCAAATATGGTCAAGGAGTTTGTGGTTTATATGCTTTATATTTGTATTCACAATTTTATTTAGATTGTATGAGTTTCCATAAATACGAGTACAATGATTCTTTAGTAAGTAGCTGATCTATATAAAAAAACCCTTATAAAAATTTACATATGGCAATTTTAACAGAAGATTCAGACTCGAAGACAGAAGCATAGTTAACTATTCAAGTTTAGGTAGCACTTCATAAAAGAAACTTTTCAGCTGCACATTTACATCTAATTTGTTTTTATTTTAGCATTTTTTTCAGTGTCATGCTACTCAGATTCACAAATCCAGTTTGGATTTGTATTGAAAAATGCTTACCTTGGGCCTTAGAAATATCATCACATTGTTTTCTGCTTTAAGGAAACTCTGAAGAAATGTAACATGCTATTTTTTAATCAATAGGTTTTGTAAGAATGAAATTTAAAAATTACTTCAGGGTCAGAAAAATATTTTAATTTTGTTTAATTTTGCTTGAATGTAACTTTTCTTTTTTAATTTAAATTCTGTAGCTGGCATGTTAATCCTTTCTGCACAGAAGTGCAAGTCAAAGCAGACAATGGCTGAATCTACATTTCTGGGTAGGAGTGTTTTAACATTCTCCATTTATTAATCATGAATCAGATGCAGCTAGCAAAGCAATCAATGGAAAAACTCCCACCAACTTTAGAGAGAGCTCCTAAGGTCTTGCAAACTGCTGTGCCTGTTACAGGGCAGGGCCCATCCCTGCTTTCAGGCTTAATTTCACATGCAGCAGCAGTTCGGTACATATTTTCCTCTCTACATATACAGAAAAAAAAGGAAAAGAAAATGTGGCTATCCTCATTCAAGCCAGCACAGAAGGATACCACAGAAAATGTTCCAGTTTACATAGGAGTATTCCAGTTTACAAATTAAAAAGACAGGCTTTCCAGGTAGGAAATATTTTGTATCTTATTTCATAGAAACAGGGTCTAAATCCAGTATGTCACATCACCGAGTTATATTCTTATTGTCAATTCTGAATTCAAATTAAAGCAAACTAAAATTTATTAGTGCTTTAAAGAATCAAATATATTAAACCAAGAAAAAAATTACCTAGCTTGTCTCCCTTCAGCAAAACATAACTTAATGGAAAAAAGCCCTTGTAAAGGTTTAGGTTTGGGTTTTTTTGTTTGGTTTGTTTCTTTGTTTATTTTTTCTTACAGCATTGTCTTCATCAGAAATCTATACCCTTATAATCTGCAACCTTGGAAGCTAATCCAGTGGAGAACAACAAAATTGAAGGATTTCCCCATGGATTAATACCAGCATGAGAAAGAGCAGTGGGATAAATAATCTTTTACAGTTCTCTCTCAGAGTTTCCTCACTCAGTCCCCTTTTCTGTTTCAGTTTTCTTTCTCATACTAACAGTGCACAAATTTAGATTTTTCAGAGTACATGCTATCTGAAATAGCTGCACACTGCCTTGTTTATCCTCAGTAGTTACATACACATAAACTTCTTTTCTGACCATTTTACTTGAAAGGCACTCATTCTGAACTCAGCTTCATCTCATTACTGCTTGCAGAAGAGTGATTAGGATCTAACCCATTGACATGACTGTTTATTTGCTCCTTGGAGACAAAAAAAATTATTAGATGGAATGCACCTCGTAAGTTCCACTTAGCATGGGAAGGTGATAGAAAAATCCTCCCCTTCTATTGGAAAGCATTACTTTCTGTAGACATTCACACTCAGCCATCTGAATTGAAGCATTATAATCCCTTACACTTATTCCCCTGTCCAGTTCACTGAAGACACACTGTGGAAATGCCTGTTTGCTTACAAAGGGTCATAGTCAGTCCTCACCAAACAAATCCCCTCTCCAGCTGCGCCAAGCTGGCAGCTCAGCAGAATGCCTGGGGTTCCCCTCACACAACAGTTTTAGAAGAGCAGGGGCTCTTTAGTGGCCACAAAACATCTTCCTGCAGGAAAAGATGCTTTGATGAACAAAGCCTATGAGAAGCACACACCCTGACTGAGAGGTGTTGACCCTCATTACTCATTTCAAAGTGCCTATCCAGAAGGTGTTCAGTGTCACACCTGGCACCCTGGCAGAGCAAACTACAAATAAGGGTGGTATTACAGCTCTGCATGTAATCAAAAGAGCAAAACAGTCGGAATGACTCATAAAATCCACAAAACCCAGTGCTGCAAGCGCCCTGTTGGTACGGTTTGTTCTAACACACAACTGTATCTCCTCTCACTGGCAGAAATCTCTAATGCCTGTAACTTTCTAAATGTGGCAGAAACCCCTGGGTAACTGTTTTCTTTGAAATTAACTGTTATTTTTCTGTGTAGAGAGGGAAGATCAATAGCTACATGATTTTAAAACCACTTTGCGGATATTTTTTCTGAGTAAGACCAGCAGATCTGTTTACTTCGTACTTGAACAAGTGCCAAAGATTTGTAAAAACACCCATGAAAACCTAGTATTTTCACTAATTACAACACAAATGACTCTGACAATTTAACCATAGGTTCTTTAAAGGAAAATTCACCACTTGGTATTCCAGTAACCAGGAAATAAATGTAAAAAATAACCTATATTTTAGGCAACCATTTAAGGAGGACTAGCCATAAACACCAAACAGGTCATGAAAAAACATTTCAAACTGTATTTGCACAAACTAATTGCCTAATTAAAAAAATACAAATTAAAATTAATCTGTTTTTAAATCATTAATGTCTTAGAATTCAAGCTATTTCTGCAGCAAATCTTTGAGTCACTAGGAGGAAGCAAAGTTGAAAACAAACACAGGAAGGTTTTGTGCATGGACTAGCATATCACTTCAGCTGGTGGTCTAGGCAACTCCACCATGAGATGTTTTCAACACAGTATTTTCTTCAGAAGTCACACCAAACACCTAAAATTACTGTATTCTCCTCTTACCTAGCACAGACCATAAGTTTTATATTTAGACATCCCCTGAACAGAAACAAACACAACAAGATTTCCTTCAATGGTGAACATTCAAGACAGCACAATACCAGCCATTTCTACCATGAATATGTGTAATATCCTTTTCACAGGCTACAGGAACAAATTAAAGGGTGTGCATATGGAAATTTGTATCACCGTAAGAGACCTACACTGTGGACACCAGAGCAAATCCCTCTTTAGAGCCACCCAAAGACCACAGGCTCTGTATCTAGAAGCTCATCTGACCTAAACTAGAGGTGTGCCTAAGGCTAACGTGTCTCACCCTGGACATTTCCAAATTCTTCCACTGCATGCCAAAGGCATCCAAATGCCTTGTGCACCATACACAGCTATACTCATCCAGCTTAACCTCAGCATCTCTGGAGTGCAAACATCCCTCTTCCCAATCTTACTCAGTAAGTTCTGATCTCTGACCTTTCCACATGTTCTGAGCTCCTGCTGGGAGACTCAGTCTAGCAGTGTTGAATTAATGCTGCTAATGCCAGCAAGCATCACTGCCATGAAGCGTGCCTACCTGCCACAGAGATATTTGCTGGTAACTGGTCAGAAGGTATTGCATTTTTTTTTCTGATTCTTGGAAACTGGAGAATAACACTTGGCTATTTTCAGCAGGATAGCAAATATAAATTTGTAAAGGTTGTTTCAGGAAAAAAAACAACTTAGGTGTTCTGATGGTTCCACACTCTCGAGATTTTACAGTGGCTAACCTTTTAAGTAATGTCAGATAAGAAATTAAATATTCTTTATGGTGCTAAAAAACTTTATAATCTAGCCTTTTTTTCCTTAAATAACATACCATTGCTTCCAGTATTTTTTAAACATTATTCTTTGTTTAACTTTCATTTAGTGGAATTTGTTTCCAGATCAAATTTGGCCTTTAAACTGTGTACATCTGTGATCTCTTCAGCCATGGTTTGTTTTTTCTTTTGTAATAGTTTTTGCAGCATTTAAAAAACTACAGCAATTTTTTCCTGAAACAGTGTGTCACATACCCCAAACACTCTGACACTGGCCAATCTCTTTTCCCTGTAGGTGCCAGAGAATGGACATGTGACAATGAGTCCATGACTGGTTTACAACATGGATTTGCTATCAAGCAAGCTTGACTTACTTGCATGTTGCCTGATATTTTAGACTGTAAGGCATGAGTAATGAAGCATAGCTGCAAAAGCATAACCCAGCAGCTCTCACACTCTCCAGCAACAGTTTGGCTTATTCTGTAGTGTGTGAGTCAAGCACAGGCATATGCTCACTGAGTCTGCCATTACTTATTTAGCCTTTTTGAGCTGGTATTACCTGGGACTAAAGTAGGTTTGAAAGGCAGGAGGAGAGCAGGTGTGTAGACAAGCCTGTGCATCTCCCACATACCAGAGTTTCTCTATACCTGCTCCAAGCAAGTCCAACCCTGAGCCATCCTGAGTGCCAGGGATCTAAGCACAACACTTCTGACACGGTGTGTGGGTCCCAAACACTCCCACATGGCTAACAATCTTCTTCCACAGTCTTCTGTCAGAAGGTTGAGCAGTCAATCACTCTGACTTGTGCTTATCAGAAAATGGATACGCTTGAGTCTGTAGCCTGTGAAGAATATGGTAGCCTACCTCCCTGGTAAAATGAGCCACTTGAAAGACATCTTCCCAATGCTGAGATCTATCTGATGGTTTCTACTCCAATTCCTGCTCTGAAACAAGGCCTTGATCCTAATCTTGGAAGATATCAACTACAAATAAAGTATGAGCACATCAGTGATCACACATGCGTTGCAAATTCTTTAATATTAATATGTTTCTCTGGAGTAAATGCAGAACACAAGGTGAAAGGAAACAAAGACAGAATGCTTTCATGTCAAAACAAGTCAACTATATAAAATGTACCCAGAGTGGTGATGAAGTACTCTGATTCCAAACACCCAGAAGCTCAGAAGCTGACTGTTTCCAGTATAAACTCTTGGAACCACCTCTACAATGTATTGCCACAGTATGATTGATGGTCTGACTACAAAAACTCATCAGACCCCCTGCCAGATCTTTCTTGCTTAAGAGGAAAAAAGATGAAGAAAGGATAATTTTTTGCAATTCATAAAAGGCCTGTACAGCGAGTTCACATTTACTTGAAAAATGTGGCCCAGAACTTTGGAGGTACGCAGGTGCTTAAGAGGGAATTACATGATTTTGTGAATCTGGGTCTCAGTTACTATGGTGACAGGGACTATGGTAAATGCTCACAAATATATAGGCCTTATTTTATCAAGGGTAGCTTTTCAAGTACTGTGCTTTTGTCTGGAAATTACTTTAGATGAAGATGTTAATCTGAAATCACCTCAGTCTGCTTTCAAAGTACAGAGGACTTACATAAACCTATTCATGTATTTCAACAGTATTTTACTTTACATGACATAGGTATCCCAGCAAATTGGACTTATCCTCAACAGCAGTCTGTACTTCACCTTGTTGTGGGGGAAAAGCCACAAGAGTGAAGTCTGGAAGACAGCTGGCCACCATTTCTCTGCCATTTGTGTTTCATGTGATGTGATGGCCTACTTCAGCAGCATAGCTCTGATTCTGCTTCCTAGGAAGAGCATTGAAGCATTTTACACAAAGCTGCAGAAACTTCCTCAAGGGCAGTGACAATAATATGAAGAGAACAGCCAGTAAGTCTCGGCACATGGACTCCTGAGACCTGCAACGTTCATACTTTGGTAAAACAGTGGACTGTCTGATTGTTTGTGAGTTAGAAATAACATAGTATCACAAATTCTTAGTGAAACCATCTCGGTGACTATAATTACAGAAATACTCAAGAGTGATAGGCTTTTCTGCTTGTTTGCTGAATGCTGTTCCCACATTCCTGTGTTGGCTCAGACAGCCCCAAGATTTCCCAGAAACTATGAATGGATGTTTTTTTCATACAGGAAACATCATTTCTGCCTGTCAAGGCTCTCTTCATTCACCTTAAATCCTGACAATTGAGCTTCCAGTGCTCCTGGCAGTTGACAGAGAAACTGCTTGACACATGATGGATGCAACAAGGCATAAATGGCTTGTTGAGGGATAGCCTTAAAACAAAGTTGGTGGCAAGCTACAACATCAGGGAAAAAGGAACAAAAAAAGCATTTTAAGGAGCTCACAAGCGACATTTTTAGAATAATAAAATAAAATCATCTGACAGGAAACTTAAAACCCATAGGATCACAAAACATCCATATAAAAGCCATTGCCTTATTCATTTGAGACAAAGTATGAATAAAACTCAGGAACCAGACTCTGCATATGTGAGAGAGAGCTACAAGGAGTATTTTGTGACTTGCTGCAATCTTTTCCATATTTTCTGAGGATCATTCTGTTCAAACAAAAAAATGGTCGTGACAATTATAAACTGAAACTAATGTTGATGAAGTGTCGCAATAGCTAATCCTGATATAAATTTAAGACACTATAGATTAGAAAATTCATGCCAGAAGATGCATATGAAATAACCTTCAATTTTTTTCAAACCTCAAGAAATAAGAAGTGACTAAAAACATGTACTAACAGCCACAATTTCATCTAATCGTTCTACATTTCAATCTCATCTTGTAGAGCTTTTAGGCAGAAAATATGAGTCAGAAAATGTAGTGGCTGCCCTGAATTTCTCTTTTTGTCACTATCTAGCCTCTAGAAGGTAGAAACCTGACTCAGGAGGCCAGGAAATCCAGATGTGAGATATAGTTGATTCATATATGGAAATACACACCTATGTTGCCTATATTCTTGGAAACATTATGAAAACAAATTCATCACTGAAGTGCAATCTAAATTGTAATTTAGAGCAAATTACAAGAACCTATGTATGCAAATTAGGTACCTATTTATTCCAAGTGTGCCACCCTGCATAGCAATGCCACAAAAAAAAACAAACAAAAAAACCTAAAAAAAAACAAAAACAAAAAAAAAAAAACCAAAAAAAAACAAAAAAAACCCAAACAAAAAAAAAAAAAAAAAAAAAAACCCCAACCAACCAAACAAAACAGGTCAGGGAAAGATTCTCAAAATGAGCAGAGGACTACTCACGTGGATAGGATATTGCCATGCACAAGATGAGCTGAGCTGAAACAAAATACTCAGCATCTTGTGGGAAAAGAGCCACAGATCACACCTTCAAAACAGTGATTAAGTTGACTTTTTCAGTTCAAGTTTCTTTACAGAACACAAGCAGAAAGAACCCAACAACTCAGGATGGAAAAATCTTAGCATGTTTGACTTCTTTTAAGTGCTATTTTAAATGGGATGATTAACAGTTTAGAACATTTGCAAAATTTTCTCTTTCCTATTCCAGGTATCAGTGACCTTAAAAAAACCCCAAGTAACATAACATGTTGCAGCTGACAACTGAAATCTGCACGGTGGCCTTTCATCACTTGAGTTGACACCATGTGTTGAGCTAGAAAAGACGAATACTCATTCTTCTTGAATACATGCAGATACACTGAAATTGCCTCATTCAAACTTGGATAATTTCACAGACCATGTTCATACACTGACAGAAGATTTGTTCCTCACTACATGATTTCCTAGTTTTGTTGTTGTTCAGGGACAACAAAATTCTTATTTTCATCGGTAAATGTGCGGTCATTTTAGCAGAACTAATGGTTGTGACAACACTGATGCAATTCCTGTCAGTGTATGCATGTGTAGGGCCACACGTGCTGTTACATGCTCACAGTTGCATAAAGGGAAGCCCTCTACCCTTGATTACATTTCAAGGTAAAGTATGGCCTAGAATTATTGCTACTGTGATCCAAAAGATCTGAAAGTGTACTCAAGCTAAAACAAAAGCCTGGGTACGTTCATGTATTATCTTATACAGTGATGAAACCCTTTTGGGAAAAATGTAATTAAGTGAATAAATCTTTCACTAGACACAGATTTAACCTATAACCCTCTTGCATTAGGGAATATAGGCATTCTATAAATTCACCAAAATTGGAAAGCTTTATTAATTTTACATTCCACAAGGCTGGAAAAATTACATTCCACAACAAATAGAAATTGCAACAACCTCTGTGTTACCCTGCACCACCACATTACACTAAGTGAGTTCTTGTGAAAGTGATCTCTTCTCAAATACAAACCAGAGGGGATGCAAGCAGTAAAATCTGATCAGAGTTTTAGAGATCTACTAAAGCTGTTCTCCACAGCCCTCAGCTCAAATTCCAACAGGATCAAGTAACATTTCATATGCTTGAAGCAGGAGAACAGAATTGCAAGTTGTTTACTAAGTTTATTCAGTTAAAATCTATTCTCTTTCTGGTCTGTTCTTTTAGACTCTACCTGTCATAATTTCAATACTATTTTGGAAGATTTGTCACACCTTTGATGCTTTGATATTAGCTTTGGTAACATCTAATATCATGACGAGCAGAATAAAAAGTAAATATATTTGATGAATATTTATTCAGAGTTCTAAGGACACTCATGGTGTGTATGTCTGTACCCTTTGTACACTGCTTTCTGCAAACATTCCAGCAAATGCACAGCAAGTATAAATGATTACAGAATGTCCTAGGAAGGTAAATACTGAACTTGTAATTGTACACTAGAAATCTGATTCTGAGAGCTATGTTCTAAAGGCCAAAGGCAGAAGCTTAAGGCACATGCTGTATCTCATTAAAAGGTTCAAATTTTGAATAAAAATACCTGAAAATTAATTTCTGGCAAGCATTGTCTTTAACAAGGTTGTCAGCAAATTATGTGGTGAATAATAAACCATGCTGAAGAACATTCTTATTTTTATGGACAATTTCCAGAAGAAGTGATATGAAATTCCCAACACAGAATAATTAATTATGTTCTTTGCCCACCTCAAAGTTGATGGTCATCAACTCACTAGAAATTTGTCCAGAAATAGAATCAAAAGGAAACCTTTTTTCAGAAACCATATTTAAAGACAATTAAATCCCAGAAGGATGTGTGAAAGTCCATTGCACTCCAGTACATATTTTTAGCTATTACACTTCAGATTTCATTAAGTGTTTGTTCAATGTGACAGAGCACCAGGAGGTAAGTGCTCTGGTGTATCATTTCACACTTTTTAATCATCTGTCTAGACCATCTGGCTGCAACTCAAAACTGCATGTCCCTAAAACAAAGGTAGATGCATGAATTGTCAAGAGACGCCATCAAAGTAAGTTACCTATGAGTATTAGCAGAAGAAGTCAGAAACAGTAAGTGGTCTGCTATAAAAAGCATAAGGGCTCATTCTAAATGTACTTTGCTTGTGATTCAAAGACAATTAAATGTGAAGGGTACAAGATACTTTATGTGTTGCTGCTCATTCACATTATAGTTCTATTGGGCTCTTTTTCATTATGCAAAATTTTTCAACAAAGAAAAGGGCAAGAATTGCATAGATATTTTCAAACTTACAGTTTGATTGTTTTGAAACTCTGACATGTCTCTATGTACCAATATTTTCATAGCTATATAAAAATAAAGGTATTGTTACAGCCTGTTGCACAAAAACTTCAAGAAAGCAAATTTATCAAATTATTAGGCAAAACCTTGCTCTGTTGAGATTGGGCATCTATCAATCAGGCTTTTATTCAAGATGTGCAAATGTTGTTTGCTAAGCCAGTGGTCTTATGGTATGTTTGGCACTGCATGTATTGCTACATATTTAGACAGGCTGGGTCGATGGGCTGGGGACAATGATAAGTTTCAGCAAAGTGAAGTGCCAGGTCCTGCACTTCAGTCACAAAAACCCTGTGCAGTGCTAAGGGCTGGGGACAGAGGGGCTGGAAAACTGCCCAGGTGAAAAGAACTTGGGGGTGCTGGTCGACAGTGACTGAACATGAGTCAGCATGTGCCCAGGTGGCAAAAAAGGCCAATGGCATCTGGCCAGTATCAAAATCAGTGTGGCCAGCAAGACAAGGGCAGTGATTGTCCCCCTGTATGCAGGACTGCTGAGGACACACCTCAAGTCTTGCGTCCAGTTCTGGGCCAAAAACATTGAGGTGCTGGAACATGTCCAGAGAAGGGTAAGGGAGCTGGTGAAGGGTCTAGAGAGTAAATCACATGAAGAGTGGGTGAGGGAGCAGGGGTAGTTTAGCCTGGAGAGAAGAAAGCCCACGGGTGACCTTACAGCTCTCTACAACCACCAGAAAGGGCATTGCAGCCAGGTCAGTCTCTTCTCCCAGGCAATCTGTGACATGACAAAAGGAAATGGCCTCAGGATATGCCAGGGGAGGTTCTGGTTAGACATCGGGAATAATTTCTTCACTTAAAGATGCTTAAGCATTGGAACAGGTTGCTCAGGGAAGTGATGGAGTCACAGTCCCTGGAGGTGTTCAAGAAATGACTGGACATACAATTTAGTGCTATGGTTTAGTTGACAAGGTGGTTTTCAGTCAAAGGGTGGAGCTGATGATCTTAGAGGTCTCTTCCACCCTTAATGCTTTTGTGATTCTATAAGTCTGTATGGCTCAGAGTAAATTTGGCCACCTCTGGTCCTCAACTTTTGCTACTCATTAGAGATCTGCTATCAAGCTCACCAGCAAAATGTTAGAGCAGGGCATCAGCACTCAGTGATTCATTTCCCTGTCTTACTGTTTTGTTTATACCACTGTCCCTATAGAAATATACATTCTGTTTGGGTTCCTACAGTTAGAGGCAGGAAGCTAAGAGCCCTTGCTCCGTGCCCCCAAAATTTCCTATTCTAAAAGATCCTAGCTGTATTTTTGTTCGCTTTGTCTTTCCCACTAGACAAAATCAATAGTTACTTTTACAACAAAACAGCAGAAACTGTAAAGAGTGGGATCCACTTGGTGGACAGTCCTATTCCAGGGTGTTGAACTTCCCAGGGAGCTCCTGAGGTTAAAAATGTGTTTCTGCACACTATCATAAACTGGGCAATTTCTGTACTCTACTGAGACCTCCCTCCCAACCATTTACCTCTGCTGAAACAACCACTACCATTTCTAGTGCACTTGCTGCACATTTTGGCTAGAGGTGTGGCTGTATCAATGTCACATTGCTTGTAGTAATCCAGAAAGAAGATCATTACAGAAGAATATGGAAGATATAAAGCTCTGTTGATATTTATTGACTCTTTATTGACTCTTGAGTTACTGCTTCATATATGTAGGGGTGCAGTCCCACTGACCACCTTTGTACTAAATAAAGAACTTCAAAAAGCTCTCAGAATACACTTCTGAAGGCAAAACACCCACAATGGTTGGCAATAAAGCAGATTCTGCTGCAGCATGTCAGTTTTCATCTGACAGATGTTGGGCAGGTTCTCCAATTCCCTGCATAGAGCTACTGATTGATTTGTTTCTTTTCTTGAAGCAGGAAGGTTACTGCTTCCTCTGCTGCTTTCCTCCCCTCCTCCCTCTCATTTGGCAGCTATTACAGAAAACTCCTGCAGCAACAGCTATCACTTCAAATCCTGTCTATTTTTCACTGGAAGCAGCAGATGTACCCATAACACTTCACTAAAGTTAGAAAGGGAGGGTTGACATGACATATCTGTACTACAAGTGCACTGCAGGTTTATTGGGTGCTTAAGCCTTGGTAAGGACAGTATTTAAGCATGTTTTTAACTCTCAATGTTCACCCATTGTTTTCAATTTTTCTGCAATTACACACATACCTAAGAACCTTCTTGAACGGAGACATTACACAGTACATTTTTCACATTCATCCTTCTTCCTCAACCCCCACAAATTATTCAAATGCCATAAATGTCATAACAATTTTATAGGCTATTCAAGAGTTCTTTACTCAATGTTGAGCCATACTGACTATTTTTCTTTAACTACAGGGTCAAGCAGCAAAATGAAAGTACTGTGCCTTCTTACTGCTTGTAGGCTGGCAGAAGAGGGGGAGATGTTGAGCAGACTTGTAATGAATTTTAGCCTTTCTTGATTATTTTTTCACATGAATGTTGTGTTCTGGAGCTCTCTAAGAAAGAGATTCTAGATAAAGAAAGCTACTTTGTTTACAATATTTCATCAAGCTGCAGTGCAGATGTCTTCAAAGATCTCTGTGCCTACACATTTCTTTAAATGTAAGTGCCAAGATCAATTTTTTATCACAGTAATGCCATGTATTAAGTAAGAATGGTAATTATAATAATAGTTATTATTGTTTTATAAGTAATGAGATATTGCAATTAATATTTTTAATAGAATTGCACTTTTAGTGCAAATTTTAGCGAATCTGTAACTGTTTCCATTGCCTTCATGCTTCACTTAACATGTGATGGTGAGATTAAAAGATAAGGACTAAGCTTAAAAAAAAAATCCCCAACACCATCTCCCAGAATTTTAGTTCCTCTTAGCATGAGCTTGGAGTATAGACACATATTCAGTCATTGCTGTTGTTTAATTATTTGCATTCTGTTACTACACAAGAAGCTCTGCTCACCTACAGTATGCCACTGTGAGAGATGCTGTATTCACACAGAACAAACTGAATTCCCCAAGGAACTTCAGGATGGCTCTGATTGCCTTCTGAAAGCTTGTGTGTGCTGCAGAATTGGCAAGGTTTACAGCACAGCCTTGAAAAACACTTTACAAAAAGGCACACTGCACAAAGCAAAATCAAACACAAATTTTGTTTTGCTTAGATACACAACTGTGTATATGCACAGACAAAAAAATACCCCTTTAAGCTAGGGAAAAATACATGTAAATAAAAAGAAAATTACTACAGAATAGTTGTAAAGCTTTACAAGATCTTAAAAGCTATGCAAAGAAACAGAGCTTCTATGTGCTCCCCAGACAAAGCTAATTGACTGTAGATTTAAGAGAAAGAAAAAGCCTTACAGTCTTGTGATATCTACTTTATTCATTGTATAAGACTTCTTATGGACATATGGAGACCATTTGTGACTTTATTGTCCTTATTGTTCTCATGAGGATTAAGCTTTTTGTGATTCTCAGATATAGCTCAGCCATATTACAAAGGAATAAAAAAATATACATCTGCCACAAGGTTTCATTCCTTTATGATCAACAGAGGTACTGTTATTTTACTCTAAATGAGAAACCAAAGAGAAATTAACTTTTAAGTCATGATACGTAGGTGCTAACAAGGTTTATATTTTGTACAGTGACTCAAGAAGCATTTTTACTTATTCTATTGAGTAACAACTGAGCCATCAGGGAATTCAAAGACTTAGTAGATTTTTTCCTCCCCTTGATCTCTCTTTTCCCTCTGTGCTTTTGCAGAATACTTGGTATCTGATGCTCAGAAACCCAGGTCAGAAAAGGACAAGCACCGCAATGTTCTTGTACATATCCTGTTGCTCTTTTGCAACCACTGCTTTGTGCAGCAATTGAGGTACACTGCACTTTGATCCTTTGCTATTCTTGGAAAGCTACAGGCTGAGGCCCTGACGCAAACTAAAGTCTTTGCCATTTGTCTGTAACATTTAGACATTTACATGATTAAGTGTCGTATCTCAGATGTTATGAACTGACATTCTTGCTAGCAATTCCATCAAATTTTTGCCAAAGAAAGGTTGTTTAGATAAGAAAATGTTGACAAGTGTGAACATTTATTTCTCTAAGGCTTCTCATACCTTTCTCTAAGGCAATGTGTTTCAAACTACCAGTATTATTTAATTTCCAACATTTCTTTCAATAAAGTGCTTCAAAGAGAAATAAATAAATAATTGACCACTTTGAATCCTTCAGAGCATTAGCTAAACTACACTTACACAACCTGCTATAATGTCCCAAGGCATGCCTGTTTCCATGTGTCCACGAGGACAAAATATCTAATGTAACTAATTTCCATTAGTATGCTCTTCTCTGCCTTTGACATCACTCCCTTCTCCCATTCCCTGCTAGTTCAAATTCTACTACAAGAAACAGTTTCTCCCTTTGGCACTTTCTCCCACTCACTGTCCCCAAGTAGCTCTCCCCATCTCATCTGAAATAAAAAGGGACTTTTGTTCTCCACTACCAAGGTTTTGACTCTTGACTCAGTGCCTCAAACTTCACCACTTCTGCATTTTCAAACAGCCCCATTCCTGCTCCAGCGAAAGCTTGTAGCAAGCATCCACTAGCAGAATATCCATTTATGGATATTTGATTAAAATCCTCCCTTGTTGCCTTCCACCCCCACCACCCTCCAGAATAAATCTTCTTTCAACAAGTGGGCCATTACCACTGTTAGTTATGTTGATCTCCCCTGTCTGCTGGGTCTACTATGTTCCCTTAAACATCTGTGCCCACCTGCAGTTCCTGCTCTTAAAACTAGATAATAAATTTTTCAGGAAAGAGACTACCTTCCCCAGACACTACCTAACACATCAGGCACCACAGTATGCATCAGGTATTTTATGCACTATCAGAGCAAAAAGAAAAGGAGATGCATGGTAAACATTTGTATCCTAAATGTTGAATGCAATCCAAAATTCATAAAAGCATGAAGAATTTGGATGCCTGATTTGGTAGCACTTCTGAAATTTAGGCTTAAGTAACACACCTATAACACCTACTAATGATGATAACAGTTTGTCACATTCAACTTTCTTTTAATTAATAACTGACTATATTAAACTGATTGTACTTTAGCTGATAATTTTATTGAAATTATTCACCCAAGAAATCACACAGAGAATGTGTGAAAATCTCCTCTTTTCAAATTACTATATAAAGCCAACTTCCATCAGCAGTACAATCTGAAGTGTGCAATCAGCATGATGCTAAAGGGGTACTTATTAGTACCCATTAAGAAAATAAAACATTTTTATTTGAAAGTTACCTAGAGACATATTTTTCAAACCACGAAACTTAGCTACATCTTTGTTCTCAATGTCAGAAAGCAACTGAGTATACAAATGGGCACAGCCAGAAACTATGAAGATAAAATGTTTTGCAAGAATTCAGCATTAATAAAACATGAGTAACTGACCAAAAAGTCACACACAGACACACAGAAAAGAAAAGGTTCACTAATTAAGCTTTTTTTTTGAGATTACTGTACAGTGGTTTCAAGTGATGTATTATTTGCTTTGGAAGCAACAAATTGTACTACTAAAATGAAATATCCACAAGGAAAATGAAGTTTACTAATGACAAATTATAGTTTCATAAAAGCAACCAGATTAAAAGAATACTCTGTTAAAAGACACACTTTATTTTTCTTGCTAAGACAAAAATACCATCAGAAGAAAAATTCTGCAGTACAGAAAACCCCATCTCTTCCAAGAAGCCTCTGAAATGCTCAACTATTATTTCTAGATACCAGATGTAATTAGAGTACAACCACTTTAAGTGCAGTCTAAGCTGGATTAATCAATAATGCATCAACTCCATGCTCAAAATAGCAGGTTACTGTCACTGGGGATTAGTAGGTATCACATCTGGGAAAATGTGCACACAGAGCACTTATAATTCACCAAATATATGACAGGCCAAGGTACACAGCCTTTACAGATCCCAGGATCAGCTACATCTAGTAGGAGAATAACAGAGTACTTTGAGTGAGGCCAAGCAATTCTGCCAAGTGTAAGCAGTTAACAGCTCCTGCCATGGGGGCTTGGTTAGCTCTATAACATTTTAGTAATTGAGTGACATTCCCTTTTAGATAAAGATATATGTACACAAAAGGCAATATGGGCCTGACAGCCAAGAAGGCAGCATCCTGGGCTGGATTGCCTAAAGCACAGCTCACCATCCTCTTCTGTGAAGCAATCATCAGGAGCACTGAAGTTTCAGGCCTCCAGCACAGTAAAGACAGTGATCAAGTGCAGCTAACTCAGTGGAGGAACATCAAGGCTGAGCACATGACCTGCAGTGGTTTGGCCTCTGAAGGTGAGGACTTGAGGGGATCGAAGAGCAGCCTTCCCTTACCTGTGAGGAGATCGTTAAGAAGACAGGGACAAGCTCTTCACAGTGGTGCAGCGTGAGGATGTGGGGCAACAGATATTAAATGAAATGAGAGAGGATCGGTTTGGATAGAAGAAAAAGCTTTTGCCCTATGGGGACAGCAAAGAAATGAAACTTTGCCAAGAAGTATTATACAGACTGGAGTTCTCAGAGGTTTACAAATGGATGTGGCTTTCAAGAACTGTATGGTTTTCACCATGTACCAAGTACCTTCTCCTTCCATTCCTAAGGTGCTCTACATTTAAAGCACAAGGGATGACTGATATCTTTGTCTGTTTCCTTTTGCACTTTACAGAAACAAGAAAACCAGAAGTAGAGCAAAAACGCCTCCCAAAGTAGATACTTTCGTCTTTGCAAGTGTGAAAATGGGTTTGATATATGTCATACGACAAGAAAAATAAAAATAGTTAAGTCTTAAATAATTAAGAACTTGAAGTCTGGCTGCTAACTGTAACTGGATGTGCTGCTGATTTTTTTTTTTTTTTTTGATGCTGACAGTGCAAACCACTTGTCTAAAAATATTTAGTTTACAAGAACATAAAACGAGCCAGAAATTAAAAACAACACCAAAAACCAAACACCCCCATGCTGTCTTCTTTGTGCTCCTGTAATTAAAAATAAAGCCTGCTAATAAAAAAAAAAAAAAAGCCCTGTTCTGAACAGCAGTTAAACACATACCTAGTTTTAAATGTGGTCTTGTGTCCCACTAGAGACTTAAGATTTTAATGCATGCTTATGTGTTAGTCCAGACAGTAAGAGATAAATGGAATTATCTTCTGGAGTGGAGATCTGACATTGTTTACCAGAAGGGAAGTTTAAGTTGGCTAAGAGCACATTATTAAAACCTGTTCATGTCTGTGTGGGTCATTCTGGCATCTACCACTAGAGCTGTCTGCAAGTCCTACAGAATAAAAGACAAGGCAGCAAAAAGGCCAGTGGCTCTAGCTTTCCAAATCAAAGCACTTAAAATAATAATTTACTTTTTGTTCATCTCTTTCCCTTCTGATTGCTTCAGCTCTATCTGCCAAACACAAAATCCAAGGTAAAGGGTTTTCTATGGCCTGAGGTTCATGTGTGAGTATATATTTCTTCCTCAGTCAGTCCTTCAGATGAAATATTGTTTTGAACAAATAAAACGATGAAGAAAATATGCTACCAATCCATATTTTGTACAATGGCTCTTTAGTGTATTTTTTTCTTAGTTTCCCAGGTTTCTTTGTATCACCTTGGTGTATGAGTATTGTAAAAATTTGAATCCAAATACAAAATGTGTGGTAGTTTTTGCATGTGCAAGGTGAGTAGTTCTGATAGCAAATGAATTTTTAAATACAGACCATTGCAGATTTGCAAAAGCCAGAAGAACTTGTCACCTTGTGTAGTTTGCAGGAAGATTAAAATTTCACATCCTAATCAGTCTCTGAAATACAATTTTTATAGTTTTTAACCATCTTTTCAAGGAAAAAAAAATGGATGTTTTTACTGCACTTTGCATCTTTGCATAGCTTTCTGTGAAATAGCTTACCAGTAGGCATGATTGTCTGAATTGGCTTGTTGCTCCTTAAACAAACTGAGAATGAACTTGGCTGATTTTAACTCCTAATACCGCTCAAAAAAGCGGTAAAAATCCTGTCTAATTATAGTTTTGCAAATATAGAAAACCCTCATGCAGAGTTCTAAAGACACTAAGTTGAAATCTGATGGCACTAATGGTTTATTGATTAGGCAAATATCTTACACAAAAAAATACATCTGTATGTACAAGGGAGCCCTACAAGAAATATTGCATGTTCTTTTAATAGAAATAGGAGGGAAGCAGCCAAGAAAATATCAAGGTATATGAAGAAAAATTATACAAGAGATAGCACAAAAAAGATTTTTTTAAAAAATGCCTAGAGCAAATACCACATGCTCTTAATCCCCAAGCCACCTCCAGTTTACAGACTGTTATACAATCACTAGAAAAAAACAATTGTATTAAGAAATCTACTTTTTGTTTTTAGGGATTCAAACAATGAACTATTTACATGTGATTAAACATGTAACTTTTCAGACTCATAAATTTTACCTAAGGTCAGGACCACTGTTGATGGAAATCATGCAAGTCCATTCCTCAGATCCAGCAAGTAAAGCACAAGTTGTTGGAAAAAAGCCCCACCAAAAACAGACACTGACATTATTTGAAGATGTGGCTTTGGTTTGCACAGGTAAGCAAGAGGCAGAGGGATTCTGCAAGCATCCTCATTATGAGGAAGATATATGAAACAGCCCCATTAGCACAGGGTAAGCTGTGTCTCCTGAGTTTCAAGGAGGTTTGACTGCTAGGAAGTCAAGGAAGAATGTGTACAGTGTAGCTGTACACATTTTCACATTTGGATCATATAATTTGCTATTCATTAGGTAAAAAGTTTTTCAACACTTACAGAGACACATTGACATTGCAATAAATTCCAAACCACTAAAAGTCTCCCTTGATTTCTCCATGAGATGGAGTGGGGTAAACCACTAAGTATTTCACAAAGGGCTTTGGCTGCTGGACTTGCTGGGAGATACAGTAATATAGGATCTCACAAAAAGGTTCAGCGCAGAGAGACAACATTTCTTTCTTTGGCAGCATTGGCTGTATAGTGGATATCAAAGGTCTGTGTTTATTTTAAAAGGTGTTGTTAATGCATCAAATTTTTTATTAACAATAACATGGTTTGGAATGCAACATGTTAAAAAATTTAAAATTATTCCATTGTTTTCTTCTGTGGCTTACCTATAATCAGCACTGCTATTTACCCGTGTTTAACCAATTGGCAGTCCTATTCAGAAATGTCAGAAAGAAATATGTTTACTTGAAAGGAATCACATTTGTATAACATTACATCAACATCTAATTAATGTAGCAAATAACCACTGCATTTTTATTATAATCATTCTAAGTGTAATGGTTACAGCAATAGTAAATTTTATTACACAGATATATCTCTGTTTTGATAATGTTGTTGAAACATAACTATCTGGCTGGCTGTTTCATGTATTAGAATATTCAAAAGCCTAATATCGTGTTCTTCCACCTGTTTGGGTCATGATATTCATTTGTTTAAGCATTAAGATGCACCCCTGAAATTATCACGAGCATTAGCTGATAAAGAAAGAGAACAAGACATATTAATGGAAGACACAGTAATGCAGTGCCACAGCATTCTCATGCATAATGCAAACAGCTATTTATTTCCCTCAAGTAATAATAAAAAGGTTCATAAAGATGCTATTGTGCCTGTAGAGCCCATTTTAGCACGTGTACATGTAGCCAAGAGGCATGGAAAACCTCCAGAGCAACCAAACAGGCCAAAAAACTGAGTCCTAGAAATAAATACCTTATCATGCACAGGCCACCTTCTCCAAAAGAGCAAGCTATGGCCTTGTCTCCCTATAGTACTGACCAGCACTGAGACCCACTGCACTCTCTGGTAAACCTCTTTTATTTATCCAGAACATCACGAATATCTAAACTCATGTCAAAATATCTCCATATCTCCAAGGTGCTCAGAACTGTGGGCATCTATCTAATACCCTGTCAGAAGGATATATCATCCTCCCACTGCTCACAGTGTTATTATGCACAATGGACTCCCAAGAAAGAAAGAAAATGCAAATCACAATTTCAGCCTGCCCATATGTAGAAGCCCAGAAGATAAGAGGGCTAATGCATATGTCTCAAACACCAATGGCCAGATACTTGTGGAGCCAACCAAAGACGATTGGTAATAACAGTGTGAGAAAGAACAGGATGTGACTGGAGAGGGGGACCATATGGAGGTAGAGCTGTACTTCTCTGGTACAAACATCCTTGTCCTGGCTTCTGAAGATAAGCACAGCACATAACAATGCAAGAGAAGCAAGCATGGACTGACAACCAAAAGCTGATTCAGTAGGGGGGAATCAAGATCACTTGATGAGGCCCTCCAACCCCTTTCCATAAACGTCTAGAGGAATGGACAGTGCACGATAGCTAATTTGAATAGAAAGCAAGACACTAATCTCCAGCTGAGTGTGTACAATCAGTGCACTTGTGTGGAATTCCAGACATATACTGCGCAGGAATATTAGCAGCATGGAAAGCAGGTCCAGTGGTTATTCCTATTGCCCAGCACTCAAAGGAGTTTGGATTTCTTTGTTCCGTTTTGTGTCTTCAGCATTCATAAACTGCATTGAGTTCAAGAGTGGCCCACTTAAATGGCCACGAAGTTGAAGCACTTGTCCTATAGAGAAAGACTGAAAGATGGTGTTCTCTCACCCTGAAGAAGAGCAGGAACACTATAGGAAATCTCATTATTGCCTTCATTAATTAAAGAGAGAGGAGTTAAAGACAAAACAAAGTGAGACTCTTCTCAGACATACACAGTACAGGATAAGAGGCAACAATCTGATAAAAAATCTGATCAAAGATAAATAAGAAAGTAATCCCCATGACGGCAGCCAATCACTACAACAGGTTTCTTGGAGAGGCTGTGTCATCCCCATCCTTGGGAATAACTCAAAACTAGTCTGGACACAGTCCTGAACAACCTAACCTAGCTTGAAAGGTAGCCCTGTTTGGCGACTCATGCCATTCCAGAGATCCCTTCTAACCTGAATTATTGTATGAATCTGCATGTCATAAGGTAAACCAAGCACAATCATTATGAAATGCTGTAAGGTGGAACGTTGCTGCTCTTTTGTAGAACAACTAAAACTGAACTGATGGTGAGGAGAAGGAAAAAAGAGTGTGTCAAAAATCTGGATTCGTTCAACATTGTTTAAAAACATGGCAGGATAAAAACTGCAGAGATGTTTGAGAATAAATAAGTTACGAAAACACTGTGGCCACAACAACAGAATTCCTGCCAACAAACAACCTCCAACTAGGAAAAAAAACCTGAGAAGATTCAAGAGCCAAAGGAATTGGGGAGGCTTACAGAAAATCAGCTCTTTCTATGGTAAAGGCTTTAAAAGTCTTTGGGGTCAGTTTAAAATTGATCCATTGTCACTTTATAGGCAGCAAGTGAAAAGACTGCTGGGTGGATGTAATGTGATCACAGCCACTCAGTCCCGTGAGCAGCGTGAGGCTGCACTCTGCCACGGCTGGGAGCAGCAGGCAGCCTCTTGCTGGAAACCCTACTAAGAGAAAATTGCCACTGTTGATCCTCATGCTGCTGTTCAATTCGTTGGGAATTTTTACTGCATAAATGACTGTAGGACCATAGCCTACATTAAAACAGCATAAACATAAAAAACCATGCTTTAACTTCACAAGCATATGCCGCCCACTTGTTTATAACCAACAGGAAATCTGTGTCAAAGGGCAAATTTGGCTCCCAGCTCACTGTTGCATTACCTAGTTGCTCATATAAAAATGAGGAAACAAAGGAAAAAAGGAAAAAAGTCATATACAATCATGGATACATTTCCATTTCTGACTTGGAGATGACCTTTTATTCTGATAACTTTCTGGGCTGTCAAATATTGGAAACAACGTATTTATCACATAGAAACTGATGTGTTGGCAACATCTTTTTAAAAAAACCTCTGTCCCAGCCAAATGTCAAAGTCTGTTATTTCATGTTAAATGGATTTATTCAATTCTCTTGCAAGTCAGTGCACAGCCTGACCTTAGGTAGCAACTGCAATAAGGAAGCCTGTAAAAGGAAGTAATCTGCATTACATAGTTAGCCTAGTACCAAGGGTACAATAAGTTCATAACTAACCTTCATCACCATTTATCAACAAACATGTTGATAAATCTCTAAAGAATATTCTACTAATAGTCAACTTTATTGAGAATTCTAGGGGGTAAAGCACTTTTCTGCTGCTTTTTCTGTATGCAGCAATGGAAAGGAGAAAACAGTAAATGTTGGCACACACAACTCTCCTTTGAAGGCAGCTCAATTACATGCACAGTACTCAGCTGTGCTGAGCCTCCCTTGTTAGATCTAGTCATGTAATTATTGGGAGCATTTCCTCTCATCCTACATGGAAATTTAAAAATTAGCTATATTTTTTCTTGGGTGCTGTTGCAATATCAAAGAAGGTGACAGATCTTGTCACACTTCTTTAGACATTGTTCTGACATTGGGAATAGAAGGCAAAAGAAGAACTGAGAGATTTTGCTGCTCATTAGATTTTTTTTGCCCCCTCTGGTGCCTCTGTTCCATCACTATCCTTGAGGGAAAACATCTGTTATCTTACCAAGAATTTCCTTTCCTTCTTAGATGTGCTTCCCTCTTAAATATCCTTAATTTTGCTGCACTGGCATTTTAGATGCCCTTTATTCTTTCTCTCCTTTCAATATGCTTATGTTTTAACCTGCACAACTTTATTTTTCACCTTAATTCTGAAAAACTGCTAAAGAAAGAGCTGTGAAATGTCTTAGGGGCAGGAACTACATTTTTATTTCTAGTCACCTGAAGAATTTCTATAGGCATCTAGAGAGATTTCATTCAAGGTATGCATGTGCGTATGCTACATGCAAGTTGTATATTTCTTGTTGCAAAAGAGCTCACTCAACTATTTACCTGGGCATATATTCACACACACTTTGCTCTGTTTTTATTCCAAGATTAAAATCTCCTTCACCAATAACCAGAAAAGTTGAAATAGGGGACAAAACTTTACAACTGTTTTTTATATCCAAAATAGAGGGAAAATATATATGTGAACAAGCACCTCTGATAACTAAGAACCTGGGACAAAAGATTGAAAAAGCCAAGCCCCAACAATGATTTTGACTCATAGGATGAATTTTAGTTCCAAGCTACAGTTGTATCAAGTCCTTCAAAGTTATTAAAAGCTGCTCCTCTCAATCAAAAGTATTAATTTATTAATTATATTTTGCCACCAGCATTGATAGCTATCCTAGCCAAATCTAAGGGCTCAGTCATTTTCCTTCAAAGCTGTAAGGTTCTTACATTGTGTAATCAATTTGACTTGCTTGTAGATAATTATATAGTAGCAAGTGACATAAACTAGACAAGATGTATTGATTCCAATAGGATAAAAACTCAGCCATGTTCCCTGTGATTGTTCAATATACAAAAAACCTCTCACAACGCCACCATCATTTTGCAGCTTGAAAATTATGGTAAATGTTAAAACGAGGTCAAGGATGATATACACATCAATCCTTCTCTCTTTAGAAAAAGACTGTAGTCCTATAAATAGTTCCAAGGACAACCGTAACTGTTAAATGAGTAAGGATGACGGCACGGACTTCAGCCAAAGTGCCAGATTCAAAAATCACTAAAGTTCATGGCACTTATAAAAGGCAGTTTTTATTAACCCGCAAAATAATAAAATATCTCAATTCCTATTTGGATTATTGTGAAAAGTGAGCAAAATGTCTTGACAGTCATTGCAAACCTATGTTGCAAAACTAAGTCTCTAGAAATGCCATCTGCAACTCTGAGCTCTTATTGACAGCTCAGTAAAAATAATACAGAACTTTTCAACATCCTGTACTCCTATGATCAGCAACTAGACTACAGTGTTCCATGAAGATGGAGATGTATCTGTTCCTTGTAGAAAGAGATCACTGCATTGCTGTAAATAAATAAAAAACTGTTGAGACACATAAAACGTAATCTCATTGCTTGGGTAAGTCTTAAAGTTAGCTCTTCAAATTTCAAACATATTTTATCTTTTCTTTGTTACTTAGACAGTGAATCACATGTATATTGCTTATGACTGAACACGGAATCCAAAATCATTGTTCCCAAATATAGCAGAACTAAAAATTCTTTCAAGGAAATGGAAGTCCTGTGTCATTCTGAGCGGACATGTCCACATAGTGACTAAAAGATGTTTTTAATTACAGATGAGCTAACAGGAATCCTTCACAGGTATCAAAAGACACTAACTACTTACAGCTCCTGATGCAATAGGAAAAAGAATGATTTTCATGGCATGTAATTTGGATGTGACATAAGGTGCAAATTATAAAACCCATCTCCTGTAAAGAGACCTTATTAGAAAACAGAAACATTTTAATGGATGTGGGACATCTTCATTTGCAAAGATGACAATTTCTTACCTTTTTGCTCAATGTCACTAAAAGTAAAAATGTACTGAAATTCAAACAGTTTAAAATTCAAACAATTCCCCTTTCCCAGCCCTTTCCTTCTGCCCTGAATGATTCCATTACATTACCCAGAGAGGCACTTCCAGCAGTTTGTTAAAAATAAGAGAAAATCTTACTGATCACAGCTGGTTAAGAGGAAAGATATTTCCTAAGAATGCACTGTGACCTGTCACCATCCATGCAAAGGGAAGAGCTATGGTATTCTTGGAATCTTAAACTATGGTTTTAGGGTGTCATTTGAAACTGATATTTTCCCACTTACTTACTTTTCTATATAAAAAGCATGTCAGGTAAAGCCTGAAGTCTCACAGAGGTACATTGTTTTAGAGTAGAAAAGTAGCCACAACCTCCAAGGCATTAAGAAAAACAACTTGTCAGTTGCCACAGAATGCTATAGGGCTTTCACTGGTCACCAATTTGTTCTTTTCTTCTGTCAACAGCCATTTGCAGATGGCCTTACTAAATCCAGAAGCTTTCCTTAACTTTCAGAATATATCATTCATACCACAACAGATAGAGAGTATCTTTCCTGGTGAAAAAGATTTTTTTGTTGACAGCCATATGAAAACTATTAATTTCCAGCTGAATCCCTACAAATCTATAGGACCTGATGAGATTCATCCAAGGATCCTCAAGGAACTGGTTTTTGCCACCACAAAGCCTCTCTCAATGATTTTTGAGTGGTCTTAGAAATCCAGAGTGGTCATAAATGTTGTCCCAGTTCTCAAGAAGGGCAAAAAAGCAGGACTCTGGAAACTACAGGCCTGTCATTTGCACTTCAGTACTTGTTAAAGTTATGGAGGAGATTATTCTGGAACATATTGAAAAACACCAGTCATTGGTCACAGCCAGCATGAGTCCCTGAGAAAAAGTTCTGCTTATCAAACCTGATTTCCTTTTACGACAGGATAACCCACCTAGTTGATCAAGGGAAACCAGTCAATGTAAACTTTCTGGATTTCTGCAAAGCTTTTGATACCATCTCTCATGATAGGACATGAGAGGACACGACAAAATGCATAGCACACATATGGATAAACACATCATGCAATGGATGAGCAACTGGTTCATGGGTTGGACTCAAAGGGTCATAGTGAACGTGGAGACATCAGACCAGGGACCTGTCACTAGTGGGGTTCCACAGAGCTCCTGCTTAGGTCCTGCGCTCTTCAACATCTTCATAAATGACTTGGACACAGGACTGTAAGGGATACTGAGCAAGTCTGCAGACACTGCAAAACTGGGAGAAGCTGTTGATTCCCTCAGAGGCAGGGAGGCTCTGCAGAGACACCCCGACAATTAAGAGGGCTGGGCAATCACCAACTGAATGAAGTACAACAAGGGAACTGCTGGATTCTGCACCTGGGATGGAGCAACCCTGGATGCACGGACAGACTGGGGAAGGAGATGCTGGGAAGCAGTGCCATGGAAAGGGACGTGGAGATCCTGATCAATGGCAAATTGACCATGAGTCAGCAGTGCCATGGCAGCCAGGAGGACCAAGCATGTCCTGGAGGCATCAGGCACAGCATCACCAGCTGGGCAAGGGAGGGGATTATCCCACACTGCTCTGCACTGGGGCGGTCTCACCTCAAGTGCTGTGTGCAATTTCGGGTGCCACAATATATAAAAAGATATTAAGATGTGAGAGAGCATCCAAAGGAGGGAAATGAAGAGGATGAAGTGCCTTGAAGGGAAGCCAAATGAGGAGCAGCTGAGGTCACTTGCCTGGAGGAGACTGAGGGGAGACCTCATCGAGGTTACAAATTCCTCATGAGGGGAAGAGGAGAGGCAGACACTGATCTCTTCTCTGTGGTGACAGTGACAGGACCTGAGGGAATGGCCTGAAGTTGTGTCTTGGGAGGTTTAGGTTGGATATTAGTAAAGAGTTCTTCACCCAGAGGGTGGTTGGGCACTGAACAGGCTCCCCAGGGAAGTGGTCACAGCACCAAGCCTGAGAGAGTTCAAGAAGCATTTGGACAACACTTTCAGGCACATGGTGTGATTCTTGGGGATGGTCCTGCACAGGACTGAGTTGGACTTGATGATCCTTTTGGGACCCTTTCAACTCAGAAAATGTGGTGATTCTGTGATTCTGCAATTGATTTCTGAGGACTGTTTTTCAACACTATGGTATATTTCTATATACACTACTTATTGTAATTCAAAGAAAAATATTAGAAGAAATGAATTATTATAAAGCTTATTTTGATAAGAGGCTTAAGTAGGCGATTTTGAGATTTTGACTTTTCCAGCAAACTTACAAACAAGCTTTGCACATTTCACTGTTTGATGTGACACATTTTTATACGGTGTGGATTAAGCTTCAGCTGAACATTATCTTTCTTCATATGCATTTTCCTTGATTTCCGTGGGAACCAAAATCCACTGAATTCCACTATTAGTGTAAGAAAACAGTAAAAATCAGGCGTCAGGGTCTCTAAGCTGCCTCCCTGTTTCAGAAAACTTGTTTTCGTAAATGTGTGTGTTCTATGGTAGTATCTTCACTACTCACTGTAAAAGTTTTAACATATTTTAGTACATAGTTCCTTTGCCTCTCAGGTATTGTTTCAGCCTGTAAACTCAAGTTCTTTCCTGCTATTCAATTCTCTACATTGAAAACAACAAAAAAATAGACTATAATTTTTTTTACATGCATCTTTTCTTTCTGGTACATGAACATGTCAGTATTCCTCAATTGGCTGAACAATCTCTTTTGACTAAAATCCCCCATTTATTTATACTAGCAGCAGAAGTGCAGCATATGTCAGTTATATGCATGCATCTCAAGCCTTTTTGAGTCACTCATTCCAAATCACAGGCCTGTATTCTGTAGAAAGAAAATCTGCTTTTCATGTCTGGGTGCAGAACCTTTAAAACATAAATAATCCAAGAAAATCTGTGCAGTGCTAAGTCAAATGCCTGTCAAAAATATCATATGTCAAGGGCTCTTTTTCCCAATCAAATTCAGAAAATGGCCTCAAGCAAACAAGATTTGTTTCCCATGAGTTTGATTCGCACATAGATTTACATTAAGAAAGCTGCTATCCTTTAATACTGTACTGATTTAATCTTTCAGATAGACATCAGAAGAGATGTCAAGCTCATGGATATAAAGTTGCTTAAGCTTCACAGGAGAAAAGAACACTTTTGAAGAATGCCTGGGCATTGCAAATGACACACCTGGAGTCTCCCAACAAGCTACATAAATGGTAGAATGGTATTGTACATATTTTCCACTTCAATAAGGTGGTTATTAGGTTCACATTTTATCTATCCAAGCCATCTGTGAGTTAAAGAACTTAGTTCCTAATGGCTGTAATTTGAAATCCGTCATTTTTCACAATGTGAGCACTCAGACTTGAATTATTTAGAAATTATCAATGCAAGCTGCCTCAATGCTTTGAAGGGTAAGAACATGAAAGGAGAAGAAAGCATATCCAATCAGTGGACTAAGTAAGTGAAATCAAGGTACACGAGGTCATGGTGACAAAACGCTGATCTCATCTCATTGCCAAGACCAAAATGCCCAGGTCACAGAGACGGTGCAAATTAGCTCACAAAAAAGCCATTGTTACCTGCAATGTGGTTGTCAATCATTAACTTGTATCACTCTTCATAACCCTAAGTTTTAATAGGTATTTCCCAACTAACTGTGTGCTCTTCCCCCCACCATGGAAGAAGGGAAAAGAGAACAAAAATTTAAAAAGAAGACCTATTGCAGACTGGGTTTTTTTTACCTCTTAATAGCTATAAAAAAGATGTAATGTAGTTCAGCGGCACAAGTAACAAGAATGATCCTCCCAGTCAGCATCACTGAAAACTAGTAAACTCCACAAAGCCAAATAATTTATACATATACAGAACAGTAGGCACAAATTTCACAGTTAAGAAAAAAGAAAAACCAACACCATCAGCGCTTTGCACATCTTGTCCTACTCAAAAGCATACAGGTATTAATACAGTTATTTTAAAGGTTTAATTAAAATTAAGTAAAACCTGTACACACTTTGGTAGCTTAAAGGACAAAATGAGGGGAACAAGGTCTGAGAGGTAAACCACTGGTTAGGAACTCAGAAAATAGTGGTTCATTTCCATAAACCTCATTCATCACAGTCACTTCAGGCAGT
Organism: Onychostruthus taczanowskii; assembly: GCF_017590055.1. Lineage (NCBI taxonomy): Eukaryota > Metazoa > Chordata > Aves > Passeriformes > Passeridae > Onychostruthus > Onychostruthus taczanowskii. Next base: position 2,107,760 of record NW_024500239.1, read on the forward strand.
TATTTCAGAAGGGCTATTATGATGGCAAAAGCATTACTGCTTGTGAAACCTCCTTCCCCCCAGATTCACAAGAACAAACAATAGAAACATCAATACAAACTGAGCTTAAACATCAAGCTCAGTTTGTGTCATCAGCTGTATGTGTCATGCTTTGCAAGGACATAGCACACTCTCAAATGACTTAGAGAGCAATTTTGAGTACTGACGAGGCCCTAGGTCTTGTTAACTGCACTTGTGTATAGACTTCACAGAATTTTAGCAGCATTTATTTCACAGCAAACCATCAAAAGCAGTATGAACTACTTGTATAAGCATAAGATATTTATTATAAGAAAACATCAATCTGTAACCTTGGTCTTGAACTGCCCAAAGATGAAAGAGACACTCCTTTTCTAACACTGATACCATGATAAAGTTTAGCTGTACATATTTTTAATATGAAATCAAATACATTATTTTCCACTCATGTATCTTACAATTATAAGAACTATCCCCTTATTAAGCTTCAAAATACCTCTCTAACTCAGTGAGATATTATCTTCACATTTTACACATAGAGAAAAAGGTTCCAACAATCTGAAACAGAGCCCTAGCACTACATAATTTGGTCTATCAAGAAGAATTCTAATTCCTGCAAACTCCAAATCTGTGATTAGCTCTCTAACTTCTAATGTGAGTGATTTTTTAATGTTGCTAATCAACAATCTCACGGAAGATTTGTAATACCTGTAATATAACAAAATCTAGAAATTGCAAACTTTTAAGACATATTATCAATAACAAGAATGATCAACTGAGTATCTTGTGCTACATTCAAGGGAAAATGTAACATAAAAATCTCAAAAAGTTCTGAAGAAACAGATTAGTTCAAAGTTTGACCTAGCAAGCTATAGAATGAAAAACAGCTTCAATACAGAAACCACACTTAAGACTACAACATAGTGTTTTAATTATGTAGCACAATGGCTATACAGGTTTGGAGGATGTAATGTAACAGAATGAAATTTCTGTAACTCATTGATGTGTACACTTGCTGAATCAAAATAGGTTATCCAGAGAAGCTGTGGATACCCCAGAGCCCTAGAAGTGTTCAAAGCCAAGCTGTATGGGGCTTGAATCACCTGTTCTACTAGAAGGTGTCCCCGCCCATGGCTGGGGGGTGGAACTGGATGACCTTTAAGTGCCCTTCCAACCCAAGCCATTCTAAGATTCTATGATTCTATATTGAGTTTCTTTTGCACTGCTGTATTGAGTGTATTATCTACAGTATCACATTTCTGGTTTGTGTCTTCACACATACCTTAAACCTGCATTTTGAATAGACTGGCTGGTGGATCACCACCAATGCAGCTGGGCAACACTCTGCCACTACCACATTTTACCACTAGAAGAACAGCTCAGGCAGATGCACGTTAATGAGACTACAACCAACATATTCCCCTTCCTCTCCAGTACTTATTATTCACTGAAGTGCATTTCTGGTTCTCAATGTTTTTAAGTATATTAAATGTACTAACAATGCAGCTGGCACATTAGTAGCTGTCCCAAGGATGAATTTAACTCTGAGTGTGAACAGCAAAGTATACACAAGGGAAGATTGTATTTACATGCACAAACACACCTAATGCTAATTAGACAGAATACTGGAGAGACTATAATTCATTGCAACATTTTCTATTCCACATTTTGCCAGTGTAGCTGGAGCTCCTTTACACTCACTTGTCTAAATACTTTCCTTTAATAAGTGGGGGGTCTTAGGTAAGAAGTATATCCACTCTTTAAATTTCCTTCCCAGACTTCTCAAAAAACAAAATATTTTAAAATATTTTTAAATAAAATCTTTTTACCAAACATAGGTAGAAAAATTATTCATTATATATATATGAATTTCTTTTCTTCTGATAACAGAATCATCCTGTGCAAAAGAAAGATTCAGCTGAAGCTTTCCCTATTTTATTAGCACGGGCTGAGGTGTAGCCCTAAGAACAATGCTAGGACCCCCAGTACAGATGAGGTTATCTTTCCTCTTTCCCATACCCACTGGCTTAATTTGTAGTGAGGAAGGTGTTTGTGAAAGTAAGAAGTGAGCAGATAAACCTCTTAGTTTAATTTTTAACACCGAAGTCCATCTTGCACGGTTGAGAGCTGGGGCAAAATTTTACCCTTTCATGGCTTGTACAGCTAAGGGTAACTGCAAAATTATAGCCCTTTGCCTCATCTTACACCACCACTAAAAAAGCTGTCTAGCACATTCTCTTAAGGGAAGAACATTTTAAAATGTCCTAAACTCTTGCTACAGCTCTAATATGTGGGAAAGCTTTACAGCTATATGTTACTGCATATGAAAATAACAGTGTCTGATTGTCTAACAAGGTTTTTTTTTTTATAATATGCATTCAATAAATAGTTTTATTTCTCCAATGATTTAAATTGTTCTAAAAATTCAAAAGAAGCTAAGGAACAGGCTTTTAACACATAGATATGCTGCTATCACCACTTGTTCTCCCTTAAAGTGGCTACTGCACAGAAAAAAACCCAATGGAATAGGCTTCTGCAACTAAGAGCTCTTCTCATTTTCATGTATTCAGCAGAGGAATGCACGGTACCGCCATATATTCCCACCTCACTACATAAACCATCAGCTCTGCACTGAGAATTATATTGTCTCTTACTAAACTGTTATTTCACAGCCTCTTTAAAAGAAAGCTCTAAGTAGCTGTGTGAAAGGGAACAAAACTCTAGTTTTGCACCTTCCTTGTTACACCTGTTTTTTTGAGAAGAAAAGGCTGGATCCCAATTTTCTGAGCAAAATGTTTTTTAAGGCTGAACTCCAAATTGAATAATGTGGCAGTTGTGTAACATTTGAAGGACAGAGAGGGCACTATATTTTGTCTCCACTCACGTGTACTACAGTTCTTAAAATTAACCATAACATAGTTGTTTGTACTTATAGGAAACTTACTCCCCCAGAGTTGGAAGGGAAAGAAATACAGTGACAAATAACAGCCCCATTTTTCCCCTCTCCTCCCCCATGAATTATAGGGGGCATGAATAATCCTAAATCTACCAACTTCTTCCAGTTTTCATTGACTGCAATGAATTGTCTTTGACCCTTAACTAGCAGTCATGGTGCTTGAGATGACTGTGTCCCACAAACACAGACAAGCTTTGCATTGAATATTCTACATTTTCTTGTTTTTCTCAGAGGCAGATTGTTTTACACAAGTCACTGCTCCCTCAGGTTACTGTAATATAGTACAGTGACTATTTTTGCCACTTTTAGAAGTACAACAGTAATAACAACTGTCAATTTCAGTCTTGGTTCAATAATTTCTATCTGTCATTGAAAAAAAAAATCCTTTCTTATCTTCTTTTTCTTTTGCTCTAAAGTTCTGCATAACTTAAAGGTTACCACATTCTGGATTAGACATTTAATAAAATGTCTTTTTTTTCTACAAATAGAATTATAGCATAGAAATGCATACAGTAAATCATGTTTTTTGGATTCTGAGACTGGAGTCACTTCACCTAAGATTAGCATAGAAACATAAATTAGTCATCCCTAAAAAAGTAGATTTATGCTACCTACCTTAGATACCAATCTCAACCTGAGATAGTTAAAAATAAGATAACTAAACTGACCAACTCGCACAGTACCAAAACTCAGTTCAGGACTGACACTGAGGTGCTGGAGCAAATCCAGAAAAGGGCAGTAAAGGGTCCAGAGGGTAAGTCCTTTAAGGAGCTTATGAAAGATAAGGGGAGCAGAGGAAAAGGATATTAGTATACATTTGGTACTGGCAACATACTGTCATGCACCCCAAAATGTATAACACCTACACATATTTCAGTGCAAAAGTCAAATTGAATAGTCTACTTCTTACAGCATGTCCAAACTACATGCTTTGTAGAAATACTTTCTGACAACTCAAGTTATCAAAAGAAATCAGTCTACTTACAGCAGAACAGTCTCTCTGGCTTTGTGCATGTGGAACAGACTATAAAACTAAAGCGAACATTACTCATGAAGGATGTAGATCCCTCATAATTTATACACACAGACTTACAGCTATTATCAAATGATGTAAACAGTGCAATTACTACCATCCAATCCTTTGTGCTCAAAGCTGCATGGCATTTATTTTGTGTGATCAATCGGAGATGCTTATATGTAGATAATTAAATTCAAAATCAGTGACAAAAGGAAGAAAAGTTTGGATCGATTCTCACTGGATAAAAACCCAGACACCACATCAATTTATTTATCCACTATGAAAAACAGCTTTAGATATTACAGACATTTGTGGGATAAAATATTCTACCAGAACAGTGCACTGTGCTTGGCAGCAAACCAATTCCAGTGACTTAGGGAGAAGAAAATTGAAATTGATATTGCAATTGCTGCAAATGGGTACAGCTCCTTCATAGTAATATGAGTTTGTGCAATTACTACAGTAAGAAAACTTCACAGGTAACTGTTCCAAATGCTAAAGAGGAAAAGTTTGGGGAGAATGGGTTTTCTTGAACACACAAGTGTTTGTGGAGTTTTTTTTCCATGTTTCACAAAGGATAAGACCAAACACCCTAGGAGAGACAAAAGGAATCCCCAGAATAGCTAAAACCCCATTAAAAAATGAACCACAGTTGCTTATTATGCAAGACAGGGACCAGGAAGCTCACACTAACTCCAGTTAGTGTAAACTAGCTGGAATAGACAATGTGCGTCTTCTTTCTCCACTTAGTACTTCTTTCTCATAAACTAATAAAAATTGGATAAAATAGGTGTTTAGGGACCAAGTCTCTTGACCAATGGTTAGTAGCATCCTCAGGGAAAAAAATGTGATGCTTCAAACCCATGGACCAAATCAGGTAGAAAAGACTGCTTAGGAAAATATACTCAGGAACTACATGCTAGACACACTTGCATAGGATGCACTTCATATTTTTCTACTTCATACATTCCCTTGCTTCTGATTATCCAACCTCAATTCTCTGTTGTTGGTATAACTTCTCTGTCCTGTTATTAGAAGCAAATCAGCAAAATAAAAACTCACAGAGGATCATAAAGACAAACCCCACTGGTAATTGCAGACTTTTGCGGGGATAGGGAGAACTTTATGCCATGTCACAACCTCTGGTAGGATCTCTACCTCAAGCTCTCCCTGAGGATGCTGTCAAATTTCAGATCAGTACAACTGAAGGGAGAAGGTCTCAGAGAATCCTCGAACAGGAAAAAATAAATACTGAGTTTCTCAGCTGCAGTTGAAATAGACTCACATAACTACATCCAGTGAGAAAAAAGTGAGCAGGATGCTGCTATATGCCACCTCTCAGGAGCCAAGCCAGGCAGTCAAGCAAAATGCTCATGTGAACCTAATAACAAGCTACAGTGGTCTTCACTAGTAGTGTCAATTGAGAAGCATTCAAAAAAGAAAAGGGAGATATCACAAGCCTCCTAATATTTACAGAGACCATGTCAGGTTTTCTCTTGGTAGCAGAAGTCACAGCTGTGGGCTTTAACACCCACAATCTCACAGTTTCACAGTCAATACAAGCACCATTCCTCTTATAGACAAGACACAAAAGTTTTTTTGCAGACATAAGACACAGAGCCAGGTGCAAGACCCCAGAGTCCCATGGAGGCAAAAAAAGCTGGAATCTTAAACTCTGTTTTGGTGTTTGAGTTTGTCTTGTTATTACTTGGTTAGCAGTTTATTAAATGCAGAGTATTTTTGTAACGTCTGCTGCCATGACACAATTCTCATGTCCAAAGCATCCTTTTCAAATTTTTTCAAGGCAGGCACCAGGCAAGAAACTGAAGGCTACTGCTTTTCTAGCAGCTCTTCAGAAGCAGTAAGGCTGATTTGACAATCTATTTTACATAGACAATATCAGGATATAAGTAAGCTCACAGACTTTTTTTTAACTGGAAAATATGTTGTGACGTGCCTGACACACTACCAGCAATATCAGTGAAGAGGGGCCAAGGAATTAAAACAGTCAGGTAAAAGCAATGCAGTCTATGAAATGAGAAAATAATATTTTGGATACCAAACTAGCAGGAATGTAGAGGATTTTGTAGATAGTTAGCTAGCTAACAAAGATCATGCTGGAAGCAAGAAGGAGACGAGGATAAAAGCGGCAAGGTCACTGTGCCCTTGCCGAAACTTGAGGTTGTGGGAGAAGCTCGTTAGCTAGCAAGAATAAAAGAACGATAGTAGAAACCATAACAAGGTGAACACAAGAATGTAAACGTAGACGTAGTTGACTGATAAATGACTAACCAATGATGAGCTCAACTTTTGCAATATGCATTAGCCTTATTAACACTGCTATAAATGTGTGTGCCTATTCAATAAACTTTTGAGACTTGTTGTTCATCATCTGGTGTGCAAGTCTTCCTTCTCCATCACAGGAAAAAGATTGAAGATCATAGAAAACAGTGATGAATGGCAGTACATCTTTTCTCCTTAAAGTGTACCTCTTCTCTGGGCAGTAATAGTATGCATCAGTCTTAACCCATGTCATGATGTAAGACGACAGAAAAGAATGTTCAAAGTCCTAAATTGTGGAGCTCAGCATTAAGATGATGTAAAATGGCTGAAAAACTTCTCAACCAGAATACTTATAAAACTTGAGTTTAAAAGGTATGCTAGTGAAATGGAGAAAAATATAACCAATAAAAATAAAATCATGGCAGCCACATAGCACTGTAGAAGCCCTCTGGGTTTTCAAAATTATTTTAAGGCCTCTCATCTCAGTCTGCTCCTATTTCTGCTCTTAGAAATAGAATTGCATATGTAAAGACCAAATAGTTTTCTTACTCAGTAGCCTACCACCCACAGATTTGAATTTGCTCGGGTTTTTTCCCCTTTACATTACCAGCCTTCTAAGCACATCACACACATTACACAGGTAATAAAAGAGCACAAAACCAGGGATCTGCATATAATGCTGCTCTGCCTTAAAAAGCTCTTTTCTGTAGCCAAATCATCTACCCACAGTAGCAGAAAGAAAATATCATAATCACTTCACGTTATTATGAAATCAGCAGACAAACCCATAAGAACATAGCTAGAGCAGAGAGCCTGAGGAAAAGGGAGGAAACACTTATTCAAGAAATGTAGAAAATACATGATTAAATTTGTTAGAACCCTACTTCTAGTCCATTAGTCATTTTGGCCCAGTACAAAATGCTGGGATCCAGAAGAAAATACAGAGAGTCATTGTTTAATTTTTGCATCTGACTAGCAGTTCTCCTCTCCTGACTTGCATCCATTTCTCTGTCTTTAGTTTTGATTCAGAGAGTTCAGCGATATGCTTTGGTGGTCATTTTTATTAGCAGCCCTAGCTTACTGTATCCACTGCAGGTAGCTTATGCGATTTATGTTTTTAATTTTTCTGCAAAGCACCTAGCACAATGGGGAGAGGCTCCATTTAAAATTACCTACATAAATAACCAAATATAACACCATTAGCATAACAGATTGTGCTCAACAAACTATAAACACTGTAAGTTCAGAAAGTTTAGTGGCAGTGGGACTACCAGTGCATGGAGAAACACGTATTCATTTTCTAATAGGTCTAACAGACCTTAAATTGTTGCGTAACTCAATAATAATCTCACAGTTTTCTAGGAAGAATTTAGGATTCTCATTTTATTCTTTACATTGTATTAGTAGCTTTTCCTGGGCAACACACTTGCCTATGCTAGACCCAAAAGCTTTGAAGTTATGAACAGCCAATATCCATCTACCACTCTGACACCATTAACAGTGGGAATAATTTATGGGACTGGTTGAGAACAAAATTTCCTTATGCCAAGCCTTCAGAAAGCTGATCTCTACCAAATGATACACAGAATGCTGGATTTTCCAGGCCCAGATCCTCAAGTCAGTGCAAGTCTCAAGCAATTTGAACGTCCTCTCAGAGCACTGACAGCAGGCCTCATTCCAGGACAGTACTTACCATCTAACAGCTCCACTCTCAGAGACAGGAGCACAGCCTAGCAGGGACCTGAGACATGCCACATGCCATTGGCTTTATTATGAGCTTCTATGAGTCTGGTTTTGTCCATGTCCATTTGCCTGCCTTGCTGCCTGCCCAAAATGACCTGTCTTTACCACAGCTGGTACTGTGCGCATGTGTGTGTCCCCACTGCTTCAGCTCCACATTCGGCCTTTGGACTTCAAGGGACTGTCGTCAGGTCCAGTCTGCTTGTACCAGAGGTGTACCTCTGGAAAAGGCATGGAAGGAGCCCATGGGAGATAGTAACAGCATGTGACCAAAGCTGGTAGAGCATTATTTATATGTCAACTCATCCCATAGCTCCCTTAAAAGCTGTCTTCAAACACAGAATGCCCCATCAGGTAAGTCTGCTGACCTCTGTTCACCAAATAATGCTTTGCCTTTTTTTTCCTTTCCTTCTAAAAAGTGACACTGATCTGTATGCTACACAGAATAAATCATGAGGGCAATTCTTTCACTGTAGTTGTAAAAACAAGTTTAACAACACTTACATTTTGCTGTGATTAAACCTTCACAGAGAGTTGCCATTCACAAATTTTAAATTACTTACAATATGTTGTGAACCTCAGTAATTATATTCTAAGCCATCAAGTTCACACACGCTCTGCTTCTGTAGCAACCCACGTGTGCTTAAGAGAAATTGCTTCTGAACATGCCTAATTTCAAAGTCTTCATTTTATATACTGTATGCAATCAAACTTTTTATTAAACATTGCCAAGCAATCTGTCTCATTTAAAATGAACATCTCAGAAAATGTAAAGGTCCATTAAGCTGTTAATTGTGCACTATAACTCTGAATTCTTGAAAAGTTACATTGAATATTGTTTTCCCAAATGCTTAATTCCATATTTAGCTACTTCTACTGCCATAGTTACTATATTGGTCAGCTATTTGATAAGAAGTCAGTATAGCCACATGAGCAAAATTCTTGCATCTAGAAAGAGGGAACAAAACAAGAGTGTTTAATTTCCATTTCTCTTGTTTGAGTTTTATACTGGGAATTTCACTATATAGGTACAAAACACAAATCTGCAAATGTAGAAATATAAGTACACCCTAAAGGCAGAGAGATTCTGCTACAGTAATGGTTTTAGTGATTTGATAGCTCAAATTCATTGCAAGTAAACGTCAATTAGACTTGAAAATGAAAGTCAAGCAAGTGACATATCAAATATATATATGCCGCTGGTTTTAAATTACTTATAATGGAGGTGAAAAAATACTTTAGGCTGTGAAAATAAAACTGAGATGACTCCAAAACACATAAACCACATATAAACATATTCAAAAAGATTGCTGTCTCATATAAATGGTTCTGAAGGAGTTTGAATGCAGGTCTTTGTGTGCAAAAAACCTCCCCAGTGAAACATTTGAATTTGACTATTCCAAACTCAAGAAAAAACAACTCTTTTTTACATACTAGCTAATTAATTAGACCTTACTTCCTATCATGTACTCTTGCCAACTAAAATTGTATTTCTGATCCTTAAAGGACTCTATATCTATCTTTGTATTTTGTTTGTAGCAATGTGAATCATGTGATATTGAAAGTCAAGAAAGAGGAAAAGGATGAAGCACATACTAATTTCTCTAAAAGACTTGTAACTCAAAGCACAGTATTTATTACATGAATGCTGACAGTTATTTTTCCTCTTTTCCCCTTCCTATTCAATTTGGTGTACACACCTTCTCATAACACTGAAAATTAAGTAATTAGCACTGCTAAGTGTGAATTTATTACAACTTGTAGAAGACTTTGTCAGGGGAATCTCTCTCTTCCAAGCCTTATGACCCCTCTATAGGAACATCTTCAGCCAACGTGCTTTCCAGCACCTTATCATGGCCATACAGTTTAAAAATGGCAGGGCACCCAGAAAAAATTTGTGATCAATCCCTTTCCACTTGACAAGGCCTGTGACAGTCTCTGAATTGCCAGGCATGAATTGCTCATATATAGCAACACACCTCATTGCATTGTCCACAGGGTGCAGCCACAAGCAACACCTCCTCAGTATTCCAGATTCCAGCACCAAATACCAGTTGCTTTATCTCTGTTGTTGATACTCAAGTGCTTACAGCTCTGATTTTCATGGGCTACAACCAGGGGGAAATTTACCTCAGCTCTTTTTCACACAATTGAAACAGAAATACCTGAGGAAATCAAAAGGGCCCCAAATGTACCAAAGACAACAACATGAGTATTTTGTTGAACACAAACAGCTTTGAAATATATCAGCACTATCTTTCAAATTACAATAGTTGTTCAGGGCCTGAGTCTTCAGATTAAGAGAATTAAATTTCCAAAATTCAGTGGAGTGTGTGCTTATTTAATTAAAAGCAGATAGAATTTCATTTGCACTTCATTGTTAAGAATGCCACCTATAATATCACATTTTGACAATGCAGCTTAACTCCAATTTATACTAAAAGCATACTTTATCAACCTCATTCTGAAGTTCATTAGAAAAGCTAAATGCCAGTACTATTTGCTATGGCAATCCCATCCCATTTAGATGTTTAAATAGGCAAACACGGTCAGATAAACTCACAGTGGATTGTGAATGTTCTATGGTTTTTCAGATGAAATCTTCTGTATCTGAACCTCTGCTGTGAGTTACATGATGTATCCTTGGTTTTAAATTTCCATAGGTATGGCTCAAAGCATTGAAAAACTATCTTGCTTGTATGTGTGCCTATAAAGTAAACCAGCTTATTTTATTTTCTTCTCAGAAATGAAGCAGCACTAACTCATTACTGGGCTATGTCCCACACAGCAAGGACAGAAAGTTACCCTTGTGCACGTCCTTCAGACAATGCATATGTAAGCTTAGCACAGAACTTTTCCCCACCCAAAGGACAGAGAAGGAGACTTAAAACAAGCAAGAACATACCATTTACTATGACAGCCACTCCAGACAGCTGACAAGTGTTCCTGGAATGCTGGAGGCCTCCCTCCTTCATCTAAGCAACTTTGTCAGCCAAGTAGGAGGGAGAAGAGGCACTGCCCCTACCTATTTTGGTTCAGGCATGTCTGGTTAGCTGAATTATACCATGGGTGTTTAGGTTTATTCCTTGGCTGAGGTAACCTGCCACTGACAGATTTACAAACTCCTTTCAGTTGACTTCCAACACACTGAGCTCATCACGAACACAGGCAGTTTGTGCTGGAGCCATGGACAATAATGCAGAAATTACCTGCTAGTAGCACACTCTTTACATAGGTCGAACACAACCAAGAAGAGTTAGAAAGTCTGTTTTAATCTAGGCTCTGCCTAGTCACTGCCTTCATACACTGTCTCAGTCACAACAGTTCAGAGATCCATCAACTGTTCTCACTCCAGCTTCAAAGCATGTTAACACCTAAATTGCTAACAAGGCAGGCTGTAATAACAGTTATTGTAAATGTCTTGTTACATGATTGCAGATAAAAATCAAATTATCAAAACTGTCCATAAATACTTTTTGCAGGGAAGGAACCATTCCTCAAGCATGTTACTGAAACATTATATGGTGTACAGGACATTGATGGAGTTCACGTTAAGTATTTTGGCATAAAGTTTTACAGATGTGGTGGGCTGTTTGATCCTTGGCAGGCCAGACAGGCACTTCCCAGTAAGCTTGTACATGGGGACTTTGGGGTTTGCAGTGTATTGGTGTGGGACTAAAGGCTTTACAGCGCTGCAAGATGAGCAAGGCAGCTATTGTCTAACAGAACATTTTGCATCCTTGTTTTCACCTTTCACAAAACAGATATGTGTGAAATAAAATAACTTTCAGCTTTTATGAATTTACAGCAAGATTGTATGCATCTTGGGACACGCTCTTACTGGCAGGCACATCTTTCTCCTGTTGCAGGTTAGCTGAACAGTCATTGAACCGAAAGTTTCACACCCAGCTTACTAGATAGCCAGGCTCTTAAAAGGAGACGGAATTCAAGGTTTTGGCACCAGGATTTAGTTTCTTTTTCTTTTTGGAACCAACAAGTCAGTGAAATTTTTTTTTAGCAGGGGAAAAGTAACTAGGAATGTGCCTCACACCTCTGCTGCAGAGTGCTTCCCTTGTTAGCACAGAAGTTTCAGCGTTGTTTACTAAGGTCAGCTTTAATATTGTTCATATCTTTCATCTTTTTGTAGTTTTGTGTTCATTGTTCATTTTTTTTTCCTTCCTATAAAGCAATACTGTTTTCATACATAGTTTACTCACAAGTTAAAATATCTGGTCTGTGACCACTGAGATTTTGCAAAAAAGTGCTTCATGTGTCTAAAATCTCCTTTTTATCATATGTCAGGTATTTGCAAAAAAAAAAAAAAAAAAAAAAAAAAAAAAATTGAAATTTTAAACCCTTTTATAAAGGTAAAACCAGACAAACTAAAAGCAGTGGTGAGTAGATGGCTGAGAAAATCTGAGTGTTGAAAAGCTCATTTGAGAACCATTGCCTGTGATCACTGGATTCATTACAAGACTAAGAAGTCTCCATAAAATCCAAAGTACATACATCAAAATCCTCTAAACAGTCTCACCATCCAAAAGCTGGAAATAAATTCTAAATTATTCACATGTTGTTGAGCTGGCACTCAATAATTTCAATGATGCAATTTTCTTTTGCGTAACACAAACCAAATACACTAATAAAATCCAGCAAATTAAACCTGGATCCACTAAGTGTTATTAACATCAATGATGCAATTTTCTTCTGCGTTGACACAAACCAAATACACTAATAAAATCCAGCAAATTAAACCCGGATTCACTAAGTGTTATTAACCTTAATATAAAGGAGACAGTTCTCTTAAAAGTCCTGCTTTGTTTATCTTTCATATTCCTGTATTTTACAATGACTCGCACTGCTTCTTAAAGGCAGCCTTTAATTTCAAGGACACCATCTTTGTTTACAACCTTCAAACTAGAAATAAAGTTTAAAACAGGTAAGAAACTTGAATCAATTGAATCAGCAGAGAAACAATAGAAGTAATAATGAAAGTTAGAAGGAACTGGCTAATACTGCCAGCATACACTACAAAGTTCTATCTGAGTTTTTAGGTACTTATTTGCTATTATTTCAAATTACCAATTAAAGTTAGTGCATTTAGCTTCAAAGAACAAAATTCTTAAAGTGATCAAGTTTAATCAAATTATTTTCTCTTCTTTAAATCATTGTGGTACCCATAAACAAAAATTCTCTGTACAAAATCTCACAAGCTTTGATTTTTGCTCCATTCTTGAAAGTATCAACCAGTTTGTGGACCACATTATCACTTCCAGCCTAGCATAAAGTTTCATAACAAAAATAAACAAGAAAGCTCATGTTCCAACAAATTTATTACACTCTAGAAGAATTCCCAGAAAGATGTGCTTTCTTTCTGTCTGGAAATTCATTGTGCCACCAGATTTCCTCTATTTGCTTGAAATGCTCGTGCCATTTCCTTAGTTTTACAATACTTTTGGTCTTCTCACAGCACCCAGAACACTTGATGAGGTCACACCACCATTTCAATAATCCTTTATTCCATCTCAATTACCAAACCCTCAATTGCCAGGCTGCAGGATTTACTTCAGCAACCCCATTCTATTTTGGTCACACACTTCATAAAGATTAAGGTAATTTGGATCAAGCCCAAAGACAGAGTCATTGAGATTGGCGTGGGGGATGAAGAATGTGTTTTAGAAGTAGTATCTAGAGGAGTATATCTTGTTCAGTCTATGAAAACAGGTCTCCTGTGCTTAAATACATCAGAAGAGGTTAATAGTAGAATAGACCACAGAAGCCTATAAGCAATACAAAATTTTGGTATAGGAACAAAAGGACACTGGTTTCTCAAGACCCACTGTAAGAGGGAGTATTCTATTTCTTACAATGAGGAAAGATCATCATCAGTAGATGAAAAGTAGTCTATAATAGCTGGAGATGAAACACAAAATCCTGAAGGTTACATGCATTCCCATACTCTTTAACTACATCAGCTGGGATAAGTTTCTGACCTGGCTGTCCTGAAACATGGCACCCTAAAACCCCTACTGGGCACACACAGTCTCATTTCATCCCTGTCCAGGTTAAGGTGGTTGGGTTATACCAGACCCTCACCCCTTCAAAGTCACGGCCCATCTTTCCGCAGTCCTCAGTTTTTTTCTGCTGCTGCAGTGCTCTGCTCCTTGTGGTGTTTAACACATCCCCTGGGCAGCCTGGAAAGCCATGCAGCTGTCTGCCTTTTGACACAGAAAAGTTTTCATCAGGGCAGCCATGACCTCAGCAACAGGATGTTTCACATTTAATGAACACAGCTAGCTGGCACCTGCCTGAGGCCAAGTGTAGTCTCAGTGCTGGGGGAGGAAAAAACTGCTAAGAGACATGGGATATTAACTGAAAATTTCAGCAAGACAGCAGGTTGGAGAGAGTAGAAAAAAAACCAAAACAAACAACAACAACAACAACAACAAACTAGACAGCAGGTTGGAGAGAGTAGAAAACAAACCAAAACAAACAACAACAACAACAACAACAAACAAACAAAAAAAACCCACCCAAAATGAAACCAAAAAACTGCTAACAGTGTCAGGACTACAGCATCTAGCATGGCTGTGGTAAACAACCTTCTCATTAGAGAAAGGGAGCTGAAGGCTTGTGCCATCATTTGACAATGTAAATGTGTTTGCTCTGTCTATAAGAAGACCAGATGAGCTAGAGATAGTCTGGAACAATGCAGAGAGGAAACTGGCATTACCACAGATGAGAAGGAAGCCACAGTTACACTTGATGCATCAGGGGCAGAAGATAATTCTAAGGTTACATCAGAAATGAGAGTAAAAAGAAATGTGATGAAATCATTCAAACACTGCAGAGGCATCTGCCCCAAAGTTACTACTACTTGCACATCATATCTGCTTCTGGAGAAAAAAATAGCAGAAGATCCTGAATACATTGCCATATTCAGGAGATGAAAAGTTCACCAGTAGTTAAAATATATATATTCAAAATTTAAATAGTAAGTCATGAAGTAGTTAACCTCCATTCATAATAATAAAAACATAGGCAACACTAATAGCTATTCACTTAGGTGGACTTTATAATAAAACTACTTCAGTGAATACCAGTGTTTAAAATATTAAAAATCCTGATCACTAAGGATCATGCAGTGGGGGCTACAAAAACAGTACCAAAGTGCCAAGGGAACAGAACAGTAAGTAGAGTCAGAACTGGCAGTCAGAATTTTGAATGGGGGCAAAAAACTCATAGTGTAAATGATGACTTTTTAAGGACTTAAAACTGCTAGTTTAACGTGCAGCACGGTGAGGCTCAGGTAGCAAATAAAGGATGAGTGCAAAATGCTCTGTTTTGCAGCAGCAATGATACCAGGAATTTCAGATTGATTGAGACACAGATGGCAGGCACCATGGAAGCCCTTGGGAATGCTTTAGTGTGTCCTCAACAGCTTAATTATAACAATAAATGAAATTTTGTTTTGCAAGTGGAATGAATAAGATTCAAAATGGAGCTCAATACTGGGTCTACTAACTTCACAGAAAGATTATTAGAGACTATTTTAAAAGAGCCAGAAATAAATTATCTCTGTGTTTCTAAAAAAGTATATGAATTAGTATTTCCCAAAGTTATGATTTTAAATATGACAATAAGGTATGAACAGCACAAGTTAAAATTTGTCTTGCTGCGGGATCATTGAGTCAGTTTCAGAAGGAGCAAAACAGAAGACTGTAGACTGCAAAAAAATTAGACATGAAAAAAATCAGCAGAATTTTGAACAACATACATAACTGAAGATGTCTTTAAAAAATTTTTCAAATTCAGTCAGATGGAGCACCTCTCCAATGCTACATAACTTGTGCTGAGAAAGAGCAGTGCACTGAAGCCAAAACAAAGTTGTCAAGCACAACAGGTGCACACAGGGGATGGCAGAAATTATATTTGTGCTAAATATCTGGTCTTCCAACAGCCTTACTTGAAATACAAATAATCATGTAAGCCACTAATGAAGTTGTCAGGCTCCCCTGGAGTTGGCAAAGGAACTGCTAGTGTTCCCAGCAGCCAGGAAGGACAATGTTACTGCTCCTTGAACATCCAAGGCAACAAAAACGTCATCAGAAACATCACCCACTGGTGTCTCACAATGCCACTTCTTAGGAAAAGCAGCTGCAAACTCAGAAGAGGGAGGAACACTACATTTCTTCTATAAGTATTGTTTAGCCTTGGGAGGAGAAATAAAGCTTCCATATAGATCCTGTAAAAGACAGAGAGACTGAGAAAATTGAGAAAAGGAATTTGTGTTGGAGAAATTTCACTGTTTTTATAGTGTTTTGTTCCAGTCGGACTATCTCATCCATTAGCTCATGTACCCTTTCAAAGGCCTCCCCATGGGCATAGAGGTCATTGGGTCCCTGCCAAAAAAGCAGCTGAGGAGCATCAAGGCTGTGTGCATTTAAAAAAATGTGAACTTAACCAATGGCCTGAATCCAAGTAAGCCTGTACCACTCTCCCTACTCTGAATGTTATCTAGAGAGCAATGGCACAGAAAGATCTCATTTAAACTTAGTCTTCATAGCTGCTTTGTCACAAACATATTATAAAAGCAGAGTCCTGAGGGGTTTTTTTCTGAATCAGAAAGAAAGGGAAAAAAAAAAAAAAAAGGTTGCATCCAGACTTTTTCAGACCTCTATGCAAAACATTCTAGCCACCCATACTAATAAAACTCAGAATTTCCCAGAAGCATTTCATCCTTTTTGTTCATAAACTAGCAATCTTGACCTCCAGCTTTTAATTTATTTTACTGAAGAATTTATTTCTTTCAATAAATGAAGCACTCCAGATTTGACTCCCTATGCAATGAAGATTAGTCAGAGAACATGACAGTGCATGTGCCAATTTTATTTGCTACTCTCCATATATATGAAGGTATAAAGCTGACTACCAGAAAAGTAACAGAAGGCATTAGCAAATTCCTTTCTAAAGCTTCAGCTCATCAAGTTAATGATTAATGGATTTATTAAAATAGAGCTGAAAGTCCAGGAGCAAAGTTCCAAAGTAAAACAAAATAATTTTACTTGTTCTTAAAACAGTCTGCTAACTCATTCAAAAATGATGTGTTACTCTGACCAGAAGCTTTTTACTACCTTGCATAGGACTGCAAAGAGTAAACCCTCCAAAAGTAATCGATTGACTCATAGAAACAACTGTTTATAAAATGAAGTCCTTTGCACAAAAGGCTAGGTGTGGCTGAGGGAAAAGCAAGAAATATCTGCACCAAAGCCCCTGCTGTGCTGTCACTCAGCACATGACAGGGCCCACAGCTGGGTCATCAGACACTCACTGGGGGCACCCTGGGATTGTTTAATTGCATGCCTAAATAATTTCATGAACCACAAGGAACCCCTCTTGCCTAAAGTCTTCCAAAAAACCTATTACATTATTCCTAATTATCTTCTAATGCCTTTCTCATTTACATGTACAGAGTCACTGCAGTGAGCACAGTGACCTTTTGCTGGACTTCACCAACTGTGGTACTTCATAGTTGTCCCACTGAGCAGTGGGATCAGGAAAAGCAGTGTTGCAAATGGTGCTCTAAAACAAGCATACAGAAGGACTGAACCACCCTAGACTGGCAACAAGGTTTTCAAGCTGATGGGTGCCATTAAGGAGGACAGGATGCAGTGCTCAGATGTCACTCATCCATACGGTCTCCTGTCAGTGACCTTTGCAAAGAACAAATCAATACTAAGAAGATACTGTATCTACTATTTCTTACTGTGCAGGAAAGGTCAAGCCATTTTCATGTATGTTTCAGTTACAACATTACTGTTTTCAGACATGGAACTCCTTAAACACGGGAATTTAAAAAAAACCCCTATCTTGAACAAAACAACATTTCAAAATGTGTTAACTTAAAGAAAAGATTTGGAATGGAAACTTATTTCATAAGCAAGGTATGATGCTTGCAGAAGGAAAGTAAAGTTCTATCTTGCTATCATGAAATGTTCTCTAAAAATACAATGCAAATGAAATTAGAAACAGCATTTATGAGACTGCTTCCTTAGCATAATCTGGTACCACCTGTGTGTTTTACCACAGAAAAAAATATAATTTTAAAACACTGAGCCATTTACAGTTGTTTTGCCCACTGTACCTGTTTTTGACTGTATGCACTGATTAATCTCCTCTTACAGTTCACTTAGACAGCATATTTTGAGAGAAGCCCTTATAGGTTCATGTTTTGCTTTCTATATTTTAACTTGATCTCATTTAGCTCAATTCTTTTAGCTTCAGCGAAAAAATTATGTAATATACATATTGCCACATCTAGGAGATGCTTGGTACCAAAATCATAACTGAAATTTCTGGCCTTTAAAAAAATATATATTTGAATTCCAGAAGTATG
The DNA here is from genome assembly GCF_017590055.1 of Onychostruthus taczanowskii. Classification (NCBI taxonomy): domain Eukaryota; kingdom Metazoa; phylum Chordata; class Aves; order Passeriformes; family Passeridae; genus Onychostruthus; species Onychostruthus taczanowskii. The sequence goes on from NW_024500239.1 coordinate 2,126,171, forward strand.
ATTCAGTTTAACACTTCATAGGACCTGAAAGTTCAAGGAGGAACATCAGAACTCTATTACAACACTGTGTATACATGAAAAAATATCCTGTTGTGTATCTTAAACATACCACAGATTTTAAACTTCAGTGTGGTTCTGTTTAGAAGACACTGCTGCACTATTTGATATTGCAAGTACAAGATCCACAAGGACAACATGTTAAAATATTCAGAATCTAGTATTTTTAAATGCTTGCATATGGGGAAAGAGTTATTTAATACTCAGTGTAATGAATTTCCGAGTTACATTAACTGCAGCATCATAAGGAGAAATTGTACTCCTGCTCTCTAGCAGTGTGGAAGTGGAGCAATGGCAGTGCCATAGATCCATAAGCAAAGTAATAAAAAAGGATCTATAATCTTTTGATGCATACATTTAATACATTTCTGTAAGGTTTATTACATTTCTTGCTTCCTCTTTTCAGCATCACTCATGGTTAATGTTGAGGTATGCATAATGCTTAAAATCACTCAGCAGTCCACATTAAGAAAAGAGAAGCAATGTTCTCAAGAATAAAATAGTTATTTCTAATCTTTCTGCACTTGAGTTGGTCAAGAGGTAAAGCATCTTATTGTAATTTTGTAAATCTGAGAAAACATCCACTGACTCAATTATTTAATTATTTATGTTATTCTATTGCAAAGCCACACTAAGAATGGTTTCTCTCCGTCAAGCAGATATGAAGGTAAAACCAAATCCCTCATCTTTGTACCACTGAACAGCGTACACTGACAGATTAGGAAAGTCTATTCTGATGCTGCTGTCACCCATATCAGCAAATATAAATCTGAAATTAAGTTTGGTGTTTATTTTTAATTAGTTGATTGTGCAATCACATTGGAAAATCAAATTTAAAAAATAATAATAAAAAAAAATAGCATTGTCTCGGAGTCAAACACTGAAAAAAAGCTATACTTCTGAATGCAGCCATGTGCTAAAAGCCAAATTACAAGCCAGCAATTCATTTTAAGATTTCTAAAACTACCTGCTGAATCATTTTTTCACTGAGGAAATCCAATCTACGCATTGTGATGCAGGACAGAGCTGCCTGTCTCCCTGTCTTGCCATACTGCTTATTTTGATTAGCTGCAATGGCATAGAGGTATAGATTTTTAATATACTTTTATTGCATTTTGGATAGCTGACTTACTGACAGTAGGTTTGGGGCATTTTCTCTCTGAATTTTTATGACTATGCCTTTTTGACAACTGTAGTTTTTAACTTTTCATTGGGAGTTTAAAAATGGCTGCATTTCTTTAGGGACAGATGAAAAATTCTATCAGGTGTAATACCAAAAAATGTTTGTTTAGGTGCAGAGGGCATTTAAAAAAAAAATAAAAACAAAACATACAAAAGCCCCCTCGAAACTAACACTGGTATGTTCTTGTCAGCTCCGATTCTGTCCTTAAAAAAGTCTCAAGCTTTTTTAAAGTAGGATCCAAAATAAAACATGCTGAAGATGTAAGTTCTTTTCAAGTGATCTAGGTTTTTACTCAGTGAAAGCCTATTTCCTTACTCCCTAACAACGAAGAACACACAGTACAATAGTAATTATTCTAAAAACAGTTACACTTCCTACTGTGCCTTCATAAGCAGAACTGTGAAACGGCAACATTGCAACAGCACTCAGTAAATGGAAATCAGAATGCTAACTCTGCATGCGAGCACACAGGTCTGATCAAAAGACTCTGCAGACTGTGGGTATTGCTGTAACTGGCTATAAGCGTCTGCTTCTGAAGACAGCTATTCCTCATGGGTAGTCTCTTTCCTTCCATTTGGCCATACGTTAATGGGTTGTCATCCTGCACAGCATTAAGAGAGGGTTGTGGCATAAGCAAAAAGAAATAGTTTCTTCAGAAAGCTGGAGATGCAAAGGGGGAAACAGATTGTAGCCACCAGCAGCATCCAACCAGAAATCCTTGAGTTTTTTACAATCCTATAAAAACAGTCAGAGAAAATGCAGCAGAAAGGTATAAAACAGTTTTTCTTCATTACAACTATGAACACTATAATGCTATTGATCTGAATTCTGTGATGTGTTTTGGAGAAATATTTACTTTCAAGGAAGAAGATAAAATAGGAATCCATTACATACTTTACTTGCCTTAAGTGTGTCATTAAAAGCAGGAAAACAAACTCAAAGCATTTATATTCTGTGAAAAAAATATATTTTATAAAATAGCAAGAGTTTTCTGAAACAAATTCCTAAAACAAATAACCAAGTGCCTAAGTGGTATATTTCATCATGATGTAAATCATGACAAATCAATTGCAAGATGTGTACCTTCAGCACACTCCATCCTGAGCTTTCAAAGGAATACTTTGTTTAGAGAAACAGTTCATTTTCTTGCCCACACCCAGATGCCCCAACACTCCCTTTTACCTTTTTTTTTCCTACTCTAAAAAGTTATACTAAAACCGCTTTAAAAGGTATTTTATTACTCCAATGGAAGTAAGTACTTGCTGTAAAACAATGTACACACTCCCATAAGCTTTTTGTAAATTCTCACAAGCCATTACACCCTATTTAATATTATCTGCATTTTAACCATGTCTTTGTACCTAGTCCCACCTTACTATTTTACCATACCATCTTACTAATAATCACTTCTGAAATTCCAAGTCCTACATCTTAATTAAAACTGTGGACTTGTATTACAGCACTAAATTAACTACAGGACTTTGAGGATTTGGCCATCTGGGAGAAAAATAATTTATATGATCCAAGACTTGATTGTCCAAATATCTTGTGTTTTAAAAGTGAGGTATTTTCTTTAGGTATTACAGATGACCCTTACAAAATGGTACCACATCAAAGTCATCAAAACAGTGCAGATCTAACCTATCAAGTGCATAATATAACATCTGAAAAAAAAGATTATTCTACCTGTATCGAACATGCTCGATTGTGTCATATGTCAGCTTGCTGCTGATATTCTGACTATGAGGGTTGCCTAGGAGACAAGAGAGATACAGAAATTAATCATTAATCACAATTTTGCTATTAAATTTCTCTTTTATCAAAGTATTACACCAAGTGAGCCTAAAAGATGATAAAGATTCAATGCGTACTTCACAGCAATTCCCTGAAGCCCCTTAGTCAAGAGAAGGGACATACAACAAAGTAAAGCAATTATAACAGACCTAGAAACTTCAGCTGGATCTCTTACTAATATTTAGGCAGTTCCCCTAAAAAGAAAATGCACAAACATACTAGAAAAACTACAGACAGAATGCACATTCATAAACATATTTGTGCAGTAGCTAAGAAGCAAAAGACAGGATCTGGAGATAACAGACAATCACGATTGGATAGAAGAATTAATCCTTGGTTTTTTTAGTGTCTGAAATTCTAATAATTCATTGAAGTATAAATTTTATTGCAAAATTAGTAGCCACCTTAGCCCAGCTCAGCACAAGCATATATAACAATTAAGACAGCATGATTTTATCTTCTTGAGCAAAAAAGATTACAGCAATATTCACACAGACACAGCACACTTTCCTATTAGCAAATACTTAGAGAACATGCAAAAACAGTTTGGAAAGGGAATAAGAAAAAAATTGCTACACTAACACAGTTTTTGCAGTAGGCTGCAATATTAGCTACTCTTTTCAAAATTTAAAAGTTACGCTGCTGAAAGTTGTTGAGTGAAGGTGTTGAAAATAATAACTTTAGAGCTCAAACCCAAAACTTAGACTTTTCACATCTGATGTTGTATGTCTGTAATTTCCAATTCAAATAGTGTCACTTCTAATTTGAAAGTATTTCTTACTTACATTACTTTCCCTCATTTACACATGCAACAGCTAAACTGCAGTTCTTTGGGCCTGTGGATTGTCACCAAGAAAATAAAAAAACTGCAAGTCAAACTCCCCCTTCACTCACATCTGTGTTTGTTAAATTAACTCTTCCTATACTGTCCTTAGACAGCATTTACTGTCCTTAGAGTATGAGATGTGACTGGAAAAAAAAATATATTGATTACGCTGGAGCTCTTATCATTTTAGATGAAAATACCAACAAAAATATACAATTTGTTCTCCTACACCATTATAGGTACTATGTAAAATCTGCTCCACACTGACAGTACTACACTAGTTCTATTCATAAGCACTCGATTCACAATTTTTTTTTCTGCCACAGATGGTACTTATTAAAAAGATTTAGCCCAATGTTTGAAATAACTAAGAACAGAGCACAGACATTTCAATTTACAATGTCTATGGTGACAGAACATTAATTTTTATATCACTGGAATGCACTTGAATAGGAGATCTTGAATGTAATCAAATCAATGTATTTTGTTGTAACAGGAAAAAAAAAGCCCCTATCTCTATAAAGAATAACACTTACTTTGTAGTGGAACTCAAATTTATGCTCTGGATCCCAGCCTTGTCAGCATTCAGGAAAAAGAATAGGAGGAAATGATATAATGGCATATGGAAAATGAAAACTACTCAAAACTCTCAAGTGGCTTGCCCAGGTGATAAGCATATGTGCCAGTGCTGGAGTGAACAAGGATTTTCTTGTAAAGCAGTGGTACCTAGTTCCCAAGTGAGGAATCCTTTTGTTCCATGTATCAGGGAGCACAAGAAAGACACAAAACTAGCAAAAAGGACACATGACCCACAGACAGTAAGACACCATAGAAAATTTGATTACTTCAGTGGGACTTCTCACAGCATAATACTGTGCAGTTTATTTTTTTCTAGTTGAGCATGACTCACTCTAATGTAAATTGTCTCACACAGTATCAATATTTCTATACAATGGATGCCGCTGACTTTGTGTGTAATTCTTGGCTAGATAATAACATCAGAAAGAAATAAAAGGTTTAGGTGGAGGATCTGGGGATGAAGTACTTACAGGTGGTGCTGTAATAGTTAAATCTCCACCAAGATATTACACAATTCTGTAGATACTTTGACTCACATTCCTCTGCACAGGATTGCTTTGGCAATACCTATCCTTTTTCTGAGTAGGCACCAAAGTCTAATAGTCAGAGCAGAGCAAAGTCTAATAGCACCTATTCTGTGCCTAAATTCACTTGGGATCTTTGAGCTATGCTTTCTTCTGAATAAAATTTTTATACTGAGTCACAGTATAAGCTCTTTGTGATGACTCTGTCTGAGAAGGAGGGTGGTTCTGGATTCTAGTTATTGCATAAGAAACTAGGTTTGCATTTTTTTGTGGAAAAAACCCACAAAGAATGAACAGTGCTTATAGCTAAAATGTATTTCTTTATCCCAAGCCTGGTGCCCTAACAGAGTCGTGCAACAGAGCCATGTTTGCTTTCATCTTTCTTCTTTACCAGCATAGACAGGTCTTTGGCTACCACAGAATGAAGCCAGGGGTGACACAAAGGGCCTATACCTCCTTTGTAAAAGCACTGGTCTTCCAATTACTCTACAAAAGCATTAAAAAGCCTGCAGAAGGTCTCTTCCAAGAAGCTCAGTTTTGAATGATTTAGATGGAAAATTGAGAAGACTTATGGGAACGTTGCTTTGTACTTACCATAAATGTTGTTTCTGAGGTCATCAGTAAAAGCTTTAAGTAGACTCTCCGGGAAAAGTGCTGAACCAGCATGGTCAAGGTAAGTAATCCCTAAAATACAAATACAATTACTAGTTTCAATTTTTAAAAGATTCAACGCCACTCACACAGATAACATTGCGAATGCACCATTCAAATACCTCTTTTCATTCACTAGCAGAAAATTAAAAAAAGGATGAAACAATAGAAGGTAAGCATTTTGATTATCTGTGCATAATTTTTAATTAAAACCAAAGAGGTCCTTCCTTTCATGCCTAGATTACACAATCCTTGGAAGAGAAAAATCTTTTGTTTGGCCTGTACAAAACTGAGCAAGCTGGTGTCTTCAGCCATAATACCTCACTACTTCTAGGCACTACTTATTATGAAAACTACTATTACCACAATGCTAATAATTATTATTAACAGCAACACTGATAGTGACGTCTCCTTGCTGACAGGTGACACAACTCTCTCAAGAACTGACAAGACCTAAATTGTTTCTGAAGACCAAAGACATGACTAGTAGAAGTTTTAATGCATTTAATCATGTCTCTCCACTCTGCTGCACTTAACATTCAATTAATTTTTAAAATCTGCTTTTATAGTATTAAGCTATTGCAAAACTTTTAAACAAATGCTTATTGGAAATGAAGGCTTTTTCATGTTTGGCCATTTTAGATTTCTTAATGTTTAGCAATTATTCTTCCATTTCTCCAGTGTGTTTCATGCTCTTTTAGTTTTCTCATTTCACTTACCTTAAGTATTTCAACCTATTTCAAATTCTAATAATGATGAATATGATTAAGATTAGAATTTATTAAGTATTTTAAAGGTCTTCCCTTTCCACATAGATTTAAAATTCAGTTAAGCTTTAAATGAGACATCTCGACACTTGGAAATATAATATATTATGTTAGCAGTGATCCACTGGGTAAAGCTGTGAGGCAGGGCTAATAATAAAACCAATCCAGACACCCACCCCTTATTTTCAAAAGAGGAATCCTCTCCTGCCTTAAGATATCCTCACTTAAGAGTGCCTAGCAGAAGCAGAATTCTTAATGATGGCTTGAAGTCAGTCAAGTGTTTTAAAGTGCTTCAAGGGGTGGACAATGGACAAAACTAAGGGTCAAAAAAAAAAAGGGTCAACTTATTAGCTGTACAGGTTTTTTAGGCTTTTACTTATTTAAAAAAGATGAATCCTAGGAAGTTTCTCCCAAGCAGTATGAAGCAGCACACACATGCACTCAGGGGTCAAAATGCATATGGAGGTCTGTCCTGCTCAGTTCCCAACAGCTGCTCAGCTCTTTGCAGGAATGCAGGGCTTTGGAGGGAGAGAGCACACTGCCCACGGCAGGACACAGCCAGGCCCTGCCCAGCACTGTGGCACAGCTCCTGCCAGCAAGGGGACAGCAGCTTTCCCCCAGCAGGACATATGCTCACCATGGCCACCCCAGGAACTGCAGCTTGGCACCAAAAGCTCTGGCAGGCCCTGAGATGGAGTTAAAGCATGGAGCAACAGCCCCAGTCTACACTAGCTCCAACAGCAGCAGTCGGGGCCATAGGCAGCCCATGGTCACTGGGAGAGGTGGGAAAGGTGGGAAAGGCAGGACTGAGGCTGAGAATGGGAAGAGGCAGCCCTGAGCCAGACACAGGTGGGAGAACTGCTGTCCTGGAAGGAACGACCCTGGCTAACACTCTTCCAACAAAGCCTCCACAGAGGTGCCATTTGGCTCTCATGGGCACCAGGAGCACAGCCAGGCGGTGCTCCTCTGGGAGCAGTTTCTGTGTTTGGACCCTTCCAGCCCCAAGGATGGAGACAGCACTGAAGTCATTACACTGCTTTAAGCACGAGCAAAACACAGGCAACCAGCTGAGGCTCCTTAAACACAAGCTCCTCAAACAAAGGGCAGGCACTGCCCAACCTGACCAACACTCCTGTGAGACAATGTGGACTAAGAGACCTCTAGGTAAAGGCCACTTTAGTTATGAAGGACAATATTGCAGTTCTGTGAAATGGAAGTATAAAAAACAGATAGTCATTTTTTAAACTCCTTCTCTGGGTATAATACTTTTTAAATCTGTGAGGAAATTTGGCTGAGGAAGGAAATATTATTAATTCTTAAACATTTATTCTATATTTAATGCTGCTGTTTAATTGAAAACAGAGAACAGCTTTTAATACTCTCTCCCACTGCCCAAAAAAGAAATGGGCTCTCTCATCTTTTGAGGCTGCACTGAAACAAATCTTCATTGCTATTGCACTTTTATGATGTAGTTTTTCCTTGCTATATTATTTCAACCAAATTGTATTTTTAAAGAAAAGAAAAAAAAAAAAAAAGGTGGCACATATATAACACAACAGGAAAAAAAAACATATTGATAACTTTCATTGTGTTTTTCCCCTGGTTTAATAACATTTGCTATTTTATCTTTATTGAATGCACATTAAGCAAAGAGATTTGTCAGTATATAGAGAACAACAGTTCCCGTTGTTTCACTGTGGTATTTAGTATATAGGCTGTCAGCACTATGGAATGATACTGTTTATGGGAAATAACAGGAGAAAGAAAATATAATATGATCAACCAAAAGAACATTAAAATGCAATATCCATCAGGACATCGTTTCATTGCTCAGGGAAAATGCAAAATTAACTTGTAGTTTAATTTACATACTATTATGTTTGGAGTGTGTAACTGACTTCACTGGTCTAATAATATACCAACTATTTGATAAAATCGTATTTCAGAAGTAGGGTTTTTTTTTTTTTTTAATACAAGTATCAAAAACCATGAAATGTGTTGACATTAGTTATGGAGAGTTATTCAGCTAGAGTATTGGTTCATAAGCTGCAATATTCATATGCTAATATTCTTGCAGATTAATTTTACATGGGAAACTCCTTGGGAACCAATACAGAGGCCAGTCCGTCCTGCTGAAAAAGTCCCAGCCCAGCTCTCTGAACTCCTTACGTGCTACAATTCACCTCTTAACATAGCATTTACCATCTCTGTGCTCTTGGCCCTTCATAAAAAAAAAAAACTTCATGAGTGCACACCTACATACAGTCTCATAAAAGCCAGTTTAACTGAACATTTCTACCTCTTAAAAGAAAAAAGAAAATTTAATTTGGAGCATTTTAATAGAGTTTAAGGTCAAGCAAGAACACTCAACTGCACAAAAGTCTGAGAACCTGCAAAACATACAAGGCAAAGAGAAACTACCAGATTAATCTTTGTGAGCCAAATATCTGCTTCTGACAAAAGCACAAAAATGTGATTAAATGTGACTAAATGTTGCCTAAAATGTGAGTCCACCTGACTTAGAAGAAATTGAAAGACATAATTTGATGAACTGAAAGCCTAACAAGGCAGTTACATCTTTATTAATTCTTTTAGTAACTGCTAAGGTGTGCAAATGTCTACCACGCAGAGGATAGTCTAGAGGGGAAGCACAGAGAGCCACCCTGGAGGCACTTCCTACAATGGCCTGGTGCCACATGGCACTAAGTGACTAAGCTGTCTCCTACTTCACAACCCACCCATAAACCCATGTCTAGTCACCCAGCTCCTCTGTGGCTAAATGATTACTACTTCGGTATTATGAAATATGTTCTTGTAATCCTTGAAACTGTTCTTGGTGCTACACATTTCTGAACTTTGTCTGAGTATCACTTCCAAAAATAACCAATTTACCTACGCACCATCTGGACACTCCATGTTCACCTCCTTAACCTTTTGTTATTCTGTGATTCTACTACAGTCACCAAAACAAGCCAACCTGAGTTTCACAGGCTTTCACAGGTTATTTCTCACAATCCTGACACTTCAAAATTCCTGCACTCCATCTGATTATAGGCTGCCAGTTATATTGCCCAAAGTCTCATAATAAAGAATGAAATGTGTAGTTACAAGGCAGCAACTCTACAGAGTCATAAATTTTGATTGGTGGATATAATTGCTATTCAGTAAGATTATATACACAACATTACTTGGAATGTAGATACAGAAAATGCCCTGGGGAGAAAATATATATCTTAAATATGGCAATATTAACAAAACCAGTATGAAATAAACACAAGCTGAAGGCAAAATTAAACACTATCTGTCAAAAGATAAATATCACATTTCCATATAAAAGGCCATGAGCAGGAGAAAAAAGAAGTGACAAAATAGGTAGAAGTGGGCTCTACAGAGGTTGTAGACAAGTGTGATATCATTTGGACGCAGAGAGGTTTTAACAGGTAGGATCACATCAGGTACCTCAGATTCTTAGTCATAGAACAGTTTGGGTTGAAAGGAACCTTAAAGATTATCTCATTCCAACCATCCTGCCATGAGTAGGGACACCTTCCATTAGCCCAGGTTGCCTGAAGTCCCATCCAACCTGATTTTGAACACTTCAAGGGATGGGGCATCTACAACATCCCTAGGCAATCTGTTCCATTGCCTTACCGCCCTCACAGTAAAGAATTTCTTTCTAATATATAATCTAAACCTAACTCTTTTCCAGTTTGAAGCCATTCCTCCTTGTCGTGTTATAGGTTGGAAATGGGTTGGGTTGGAATTTCTATCTATTAGAGGCGTGGCAGCTAACAGAGGCTATCTTCTGTTAATTGGGCAGTTTTCTTTATCTCTTCCACAACCAATCCTCCCTCAGGGGAGATATCTTCTGTTAATGGGCTATTGAATGTCACTGCATGACTGATAAAAATTACAGCATTCCATTGTGAGATGCTCCACCCAGAGGGAGGAGCCAAGGATTTCTAACTGGATATAATCAGAGATTTTGGGTTACGCAGTTTTTCCCACTGTATTCTCAAAGGAGGAACTCTTTCCCACTGGATTCCCAGAGGAAGACCAGGCCCACCTACACCACTACTGGACCTTGAGAGGAAGACTACATCCTTCTACAGGATCACCGCTTCAACAGAACCACATCAGCCACTGCAGGGGGACTGCAGCCACCATTTCAATCGGACTGCTACCAACCCTCTGACCAACAGGGTATCAGGTCCTATTCTGACTCTGTCAGTGTTGTTTTGTATTACTGCATTGTTTATTTTTTTTTCTTCTCTAATAAAGAACTGTTATTCCCTCTCCCATATCTTTGCCTGAGAGCTCCTTAATTTCAAAATTATAACAATTCAGAGGGAGGCTGTTAACATTTTCCATTTCAGGGGGGGCTCCTGCCTTAGCAGATACCTGTCTTTTCAAACCGAAACACTTGTAAAAAGTCCCTCTTCATCTTTCTTGTAGGCTTCAAATACCAGAAGGCTGCAATTATATCACCCCGAATGCTTCTCTTTTCCAGGCTGAACAATCCCATTTCTCTCAGCCTTTCCTTATGGGAGAGGTGCTCCATTCCTCTAATCATCTTGGTGGTCTCCTCTAGGTTGCTCTAACAGGTCAGTGTCCTTCCTGTGTTGAGGACCCCAGAGCTGGACACAGCACTGCAGTGGCAGGGGGGTCTCAACAGAGCAAAGAAGAGGGGCAGAATCACCCCTCCCACCCTGCTGGCCACACTGCTTTGGATGCAGCCTGGGATACAGCTCAGCTGGCCTTCCGGGCTGTCAGCACACATGGCTGGGTCACAACCAACCGCCAGGTTATTTTAGTAATCTAAGTCAGATACCCTTTAGAGTCAGCTTCTTCTTTCCAGTCTCTGTGTAAGACTTAGCTCCCCCAAGGGATGCTCGTAAATTAAATAGCAAAAAGTAGCTTTAACTATGTAATGTAGTGCATATAGCCTTTCTAGAAGTGCCTGAAGTTCCTGACACAGGGTATGATATGCCTACACACTGTATGGACACACAGGTAAAGATACTCATTATGCAAAACCATTAATAAAGTGCATTAAAAGAAAACAAAATCCTACTAATATGGTTTGAGATTTGCCTTTGCTGGATATTTTCTGGATTAAACATTTAATGAATATTTTTACCTGCACCTTCAGTTCCTTTTTGGCATTGATTTAGATAAAAACTATCACTTCAGAGTATGTTTTCTCAATAAAAACATGCCTCTCATCTAAACAGTCCTGTTCTGTTAGACAAAGTAATGTTTTATTTCCCTTGCTTAAGGCCAAGGAGCTCTTCAAAAGACCACAAAAACATAGTGCTTGATGGACAAAGCCATAGATGCTCAAAGCCTGAATAGTTAGTATGCAGTTAAAGGAGCTTCCCGGCATGACTTGATTTAATTGCTGCACGCCTGGTGAAGTAACACAGCAGTCAGCCCACAGTCATGGGGCACATTCTGCCAGTCCACCAAATTCATCAATTCAAGTAATCACAGCTTGACTTGACTGCCAAATGCTGCTCCACACTAGGCTCCAACCAACCTGGATAATGGTACCAATATTCTAAGGGCTGCTATCCAGTTACCGAGTTCCCTGGGAAAATCATGTTTAATTAATGTGTTTGACTTGATGGACTCATTACAAAAAGCAAAGCATGAAATGTGCAATTACATTTATCCATAATAAGTTCCCATTATTTTTTCCATGTGCTATCGGCTTGCATTATTTACTCTCACTGCATTATCACGTACAGCAAAGTAGGCAGAACATCAAAATCCTCTACAGAGAATATCACACACTCTCTTTGCTTGCTGTACTCCCCAGCAGGGGCTATACCAACTCCACAAAAGCTCTTTAGGTGGAAGAGGTTATTCAGTGTCATTGTGCACTGACACTGTTCTATGTACATGAGTCCCTACTTGCAGGTTTCAATTTACAGCTTACTGGTTCTGAGGAAGAGGGGACTGCAAAAGAAAGCAATGATTTCACATTTACTAAGAAATCACATCCAAGCCTATGTATTTTTCACAGCTACAAAGAAAAAAATATAAATAAAAACTGCAAGCCATCAAATTGCATCATTTGCCAACTCCTGTGTTAAATGAGACTGCAGGAAAGGGATCAGTCAGCACTCCCCTTCATCCTTACAGGCCTACCTGTAAGGCTTAGCTTTACTCAGTGCATCACTGGGGCAGGATTAAATATCAACTGCACTCAGTGATGTTATTTCCACAGACAGCTTTAATGGGTTATGTGAGACCAGTTGAAGTCTCATTTGTGGGCATGAACCAGAGGCACCCCAGCTTCACACAAATAACCTGCTGCAGCCTGTCTCTCTGTCTTTGGATGAAATATACATCACAAGCGATTCATATTCATGCATTTCTTCAAACAAGTACAACTTCCTCAGACAAAAAACAATATTCACACCTCCCTAGAGAAGATAAGATCACATTTCAGTCTCTTTCTTTTTTCCCTTTCTCTCTGATGAAATTGATCACATGAAAGAAGGGTTGAAAGAGAGCATATTGCCCATTCTTCTATTACTGGAAAATGCTTTTGTTGGTTTTCCAGAAAATTTCACAGAAACATTCATGTTTGTGTAGGAAAGAGAATTCCCTCTTGAGATGAAAACACAGTGGTAAAAAACAATGTTTAAGCAATCATAATAATTGTTTATAATAGCAGTCATTACCTATACATTCTAGCACCATACTCCTGCTCCTTTTTCCTTCCTTTTCTTCCCATAAAACAGCCACAGACTTTCAAAAATGTTTAAAACTGACTTTTCTAGTCAGTTCTACTTCTTGCTCTGCGACCTGAAATAATGGGCTTCATATCACAGAATAATGAGGTTGGAAGAGACCTCTAAGATCATCGAGTCCAACCTATGCCCTAACACCTCAACTAGACTATAGCACCAAGTGCCATGTCCAGTCTTTTTTTAAACACACCCAGAGATGGTGATTCCACCACCTCCCTGGGAAGAGCATTTCAGTACTTTATTATTCTTTCAGTGAAAAATTTTTTCCTAATATCCAACCTATACCTTCCCTGACGTAGCTTGAGACCGTGTCCTCTGGTTCTGTCAGTTGCTGCCTGGTGGAAGAGACCGACCCCCTCCTGTCCACAACCTCCCTTCAGGAAGTTGTAGACAGAAATAAGGTCACCTCTAAACCTCCTCTTCTCCAGGCTAAACAACCCCAGTTCCTTAAAATATATCAAATGAATTGTGCAGAGATATATATAATGCCTTTTAAATTATTTTATATGTTTCCAAAACCCCTAGAAGATAAATTAAGTTCAAAACAAAAACAAACAAGTAAACCTTTTCCCTTAAAACTCATTTCATTACACAGAAATAATTCTTTATGAGCTTCTGGCAGCTGGAGCCTTGGGTTGAACTTCCAACCATAGCAATAATTAAAAACCCACATGAGAACTGGTACACCCAATAAACACTCAATGATAGAGAGCAAAAATCAATTATCCCCACTGCTGAGGCCCTGCAGAAATACTTCCCGGCCATCATTCCTTCGCAATGACAAGACCCTGTTAACGCCTTGTTTGGCAAATGTACCAGCACTTCTCTCTGCTGCTTTTTCTGGCAATGAAGCAAGGCTGCTACTGCAAACCAGTGGTAAAGTTATTCTCCAATGGAAGTTCTTCATACAAGGTTCCCCACAGACATTTAAATCCCTTGATATCCTTCTACACTCCAGCAAAAAGTCTAGGAAGAAATAGTGAAGATCAATTTCAGGCATGTAAGAACAAGTGAAGCATAAATTTTCATTCAGCATAAATTTGATCTTTCAGGGAAAAATATGTAAAACCAAATGACCACATTACCAAGAGGAGCTGTGCACAAATTTAATGACTGTGGAATGAAGAGTGTGAGTGAAGACTTCAGCAGAAACCACACTCATAAGATGAGATGTCTAAAAAGTTTCTCCTGGCCCATAGTGGGCAGTCATTTGCTACAACACCCATCAGCTAAGCTACCACCATATTAAAAACAAGCAGGTTGTTTGTTAGTCTATTTGCTTAATCCAGAACAGCGCTTCAGAATTATGTCTTCCTGGTAAGAAACTACATCTCAATCTCTAGACTCTTTTTCCATGATCACTGTATTCTCATATTTCCCATGTCAGTGTTTTTGTGCTTTACTATCTATCTTCAGCCACTCTTCCTTGAAACCCCAGCAGCATCTCTATAACTGTTCTGGCTAAAACTACTGTGTTCTTTTATTCCTAATAAATGGTAATTCCAAAAACTCATTTCAATCCCAGCCATACCTCTTCCAGCTGGAAGCCCTTTCTCTGGGAGCAACAGGGGATTGGAGAGCATGAGTGGGAGAGCAGAACAGGCATTCCAGAAGATGATCTCAGAATTTTGGAAACCTAAGGTGCCCCTAACTTTACTGGAAAAATACCTCATTAGACCAACACATCCAGATTTCTTGGGTTACACTCCTAATTGTTATTCCTGATTTACACTCCTAAATCATTGTAGTGTAGTCAGAAAAAAACCCCAGCATTATTAAACCAGGGAGAGGTTTCAATGCTTTAAATGCCCATATAATGCTTGACCAAGATGTCCTGTATCTCCTTTTCACCAGTGAGCAGCCATCAACAAAAAGTGAAACCACAAACATGAGACAGTAAGAATGGTGTATAAAAATGTTAAGCATAGGAGTTTCAGTATCACTATTGAGTAAATACTTAAGACTTAATACAAACAATTTACTTTTAATGAGGCAGAGAAAATACTGAGATTTCATTAGGGAGATAGTAAGTATGCATAAAAAACTATGTACAAGATTTTCTTCTGCATATGAATTGGGTTAATCTAGACATTTTTCCAAATAAACCTTTTGGCTCCAAGTTCCCACAGATTAACTTATACTTTATAGTAATTTGATCCAAACTGCTCTCTCAGGTGAAACTATCCAACTGTAAACAGACCAACCTAAAAGGTAAGATTATACTCAATTGTTTTACCTCTATTGAAGTTCATTGACCACATTAGGTATGCAGATATTAATAATAGCACTCATTAAATAACCTTATTTCTTATTTAGGTATTTTTTAAAATAAGAATTAATTTGTAATTTTTTTGAGGTCTGACTGTAATTTCTTAATACCTCCACAAAATTGTAATACTTCACTACGAAAAGCATCTCCTAATTAGAAAATAAAATTGTTTCCACTCAAAAAAAAAAATTGAACAGACACAAGTTTCTCTAAATAAATTTAACAGATATGCAATTAAACATTGTCATAAATGTTCTGTTACTACCTTATTTTACTCAACCTAAATTACTTTCCACAGGTTATCTTCCATTTCTTAAGGGTATTCCCAAGCATAGATTCAAATACCCAGCAACCATTTTCAGAAATGTTCTAGGAACGAAAAAGTACATTAATAAAAAAAATACTGTTATAGGAAACCAAAGGTTTTAATTTTGAAACAGTCTGGCAACTGTAAAGATTTGCTAACCAGTTCTGACAAAAATACCAGCTTGCTAATGAGCAGGTCTGAAAACAGCAGTATATGAGAAAAATCCTACTTAACAGACCTGCTTTAAATACAAATAACAGCATGCAGCTTCCAGATACTCAATTCAAAGTTCCCTGATGTCCATATTAAAGGTTTCTAAAAGAAAACTAAAAATCTCTTGAGCTATTGGCACAAACATGTAATTTATAACCATATTCCTTAAAGAATGGCTAGCATGTGACACAACTTTTGGAAGTTTGGTGATTACTTTGAATCTAACTTTGGGTAGCAACAATCCACAGTTGGACACTGCCATAAAGCTGTTTAGAAGGAGGAGTTTGTGGCCCCTCAAGAGACGTCACCTTGCATGGGGTACAGATACTGTACCTTCAGAGGACAGGCTCTCTGAACTCAAAGGGCTGCAACCCAACAAAAAAAGTCTTTTCCAAAGTCCAGTGACTCGAAAGGACCCCATGCAGAGTCTGATTGCATTTCTGCTGTACTACAGTGAATAACCAAAGCAGAACTTCGCCTTCAGGTCACACAGACCTCAACACTGCAAAGAGAAACAAACTCCACTCAAACATGAGAATACACATCAAGTTGTCCAGAGCCTTTGAAGTAATTATGAGTAAATCTGAGTTAAACCATTAACAAACACACTATAACCAGTACTTCCTAAACATACTGCACTGATCACCTTTCTGGTTCCAGGCCAAGTTAAAGAGCTGGGTTACACTTTCCAGAAGCCCAAATGACCTTTGAAACAAGTGAAATTTTCTTTAATCAAAAGTATTGGACTGCTTATACAGCTGTATCTTCATCTGGCACCTACAGAACATATTCAGTCTCTAGGGTATGCATGCACACTCAAAAAGTCCAGGTATCAATTTTAAAAGTGCATCATTTGTAATAACCCATAGACAGAGGAATAGGAGTGCTGCAATAACAGGCTAAAGTAACAGAATCTCAAAATCACACAAATCAATTTACTAGAGTCAGTTATATCAAATGAAGAACTGCTCCAGAGCTTTGCTTAAGGCATCCAGGTGATACTTTATTTCCTCCTAGCACATACTGTACACCTTTATTTACAAATATGCAGCAATGTGCCTGTGTACGCAGTGCTGAGATGGGTATATGAATATATGTAAATAAGTATCCCCTTTAGAGGATAATTAGTGTTTTCCTGTTGCTTCTTGCAACAGAACATAAGGAAAAGCAGATGTGAGCCTGAAGACTCTCTTCCCTTACAGCTCTTTTCTATTTTCTCTTCTCTAGCGCTTCTCCAACTGTACATTTTGATATTTTTGGCAAAGTCATAACCTAGAAGCCATCACATCTGCTTTCAATTAAAATCAACATCTACAGAACATCATCAACACTCAACAAAAACAAAACGAACTTTCAGTAACAATACACTAACCACAGTTACCAGTGAGTATCTTTGCAGAGACTCAGACACAGTTCTAATTTGAATAAATTTGCATCCACTATAGAGTTCCATTACTGGGGACTGAGTTC
This sequence comes from Onychostruthus taczanowskii, assembly GCF_017590055.1. Taxonomy (NCBI): domain Eukaryota; kingdom Metazoa; phylum Chordata; class Aves; order Passeriformes; family Passeridae; genus Onychostruthus; species Onychostruthus taczanowskii. The sequence continues at coordinate 2,143,572 of NW_024500239.1, forward strand.
AAATCCTGCCCAGCTCAATGCAAGTCTACTCAGTCAACTACTCATTTGCATCTTCATTTATCAGAATGCTCTATGTTTAACTGAAAGTAGTATTTGGGGCACCAGTGAAGTTAGTCCAATTTATGTTAGTACCAAGAGATATAAATATCTGAGCATCATAAAAACCCAATGATAGCCTGACGCTAGTGATATAAATATACAGAATTTCATTTTTGGTAGCAACTTTACATTGGATACCTTTGGCTACAAAATGAGTTTCACCATTCTTCATTTTTTGGGTTTTTTTTGTTTTTTTTTTTAATGCATCCAGCAATAAAGCAATTACTACATCATCCCAGTTTTATAAGCTTCACTAGGTCACAATACAATTTGTCTCAATCACATGGCTTCTTTCAATACTAATGACTTTCAAAATTAAAGAGAATTATAATTTCATCATAAATTATTCAAAATACTACATAAAAGTGGCCTCATTAACACAGACTAGCTTTGTAAATGAGTAAAAATATTATGCAAGGAAAAAAAAAATTCCAGTTTACCTAATCTCTGATGTCTGAGCTTAAATTCACAACTCTGCCCCAACACCAGCTATTGCACTTTGCCTCAGAGCATCTAAGAAAACATGATGTATTTAAAAATTAAGGTCTTCCCCCACAATATTTATTTAAAACTTGTATAATACTTGAATAAATGACAAGACCAGATACAATGTTCATACAACATATCTTACTCAAATTCTGACACAAGATACTTGAAAATGCTACCTAGACAAAACTACACATGGCATATACTGCTTCCAGAAGTGATACAGGACTGAATTCCAAGTATGGGTAGCAATATGGAGCCTCCTCCATAACTAGCACAGCCACATGGAAGTGCTAGAGCTTCTGGAATTCCTTAGGCAGGCCAAAGACTGCTCTTTTAAGTGAGGTGAGCATTATGACAATGAATTATCTAATTAATAATGAACAGTATTAACATAATTGGAAAAGTAATAGTAATTTGCTATTATTTCCAAGCTAATTTATGAACTGTTAATTTTCAAATACATCTTCAGACTTGCTATAACTAGAGGTAACATCTCAGAATAGTACTGAGCTTCTGTAATGAGTTCTTTTTGTATTCTCAAAATTTCTGCTTTTTTGTTGAATTTGTGCCTGCAGACATTTTATTACCATATTTCCCCAAGCAAGTATTTTTAAGACCACAATAGCACATTTGGTTCCCATAACTGGCATTCTAAAGCTACTTATTAAGATGAAATAAACTTGTAATTCTGTTTATTTTTAGCAAAACTGCATGAACATTTTTCACCAGGAAAAACCTAAATACATCAACACCACTTTCTAAAATAGTGAGTAAAGGTTCCTAGTGGAGCACAGAAAGGCCAAGGTGGGGCTCAGGGCTTTGAAAACTATAAGGGAAAGCAGCATACCTCTAAGCAAAAAAAACAACAAAACCAAACTGGTTAAATAAAAATTTTAATTTTAAAATTAGTATGTTAGCATGCCCTCATTTGTGTCCTTAGTGCTAACAGCTGCCTCAGGAAGAAACCAATTTCTAAAGAACTATAAGATCACAACTATTGTAAATCTGGTTCAGTAAGATATCCCAATCTGCCCACCACATTTCAAATTAGACTATTAAAAATTCAAAGAACTAATGGGAAAAAAATATGGGTCACAGTACCCTGAAAGAGTGGTAACTCAAAGAACACATCTAATTCAGTGCATACAACAATTGGTTCTACATGCTTCATTCCAGATCTACTTACTTCCAAAAACTCCTCTCCAAACTTGTGCCACAAATACTGGAATGCAAATCCTATCGTGTCATATAATCACCACCGTAACAAAATGAATGGGTACCCAGTAGTAAACCAAGAATGAGCCCAGGCAATCAGCTGCACAGAATGCTGGTTTCATGTGAGATTACTGCATTGAGGAAGTTTCTTTCCACATGGAAAGCAAGTATTCCTCAATATTTTGTACAGACACCAGACATCTGGTACTTTGCCTCCACAGAAAATTAGGATAAAGCGAATCTTGTGGGATCAGTCATTGCACAATGTATACAGAGTATTTTTTTCACTACAGAGCAAACTACGGGGCTTCTCTTTTCCCATTTCTTCTGACTGAGAGACAAGAAGAAAGGTATTAAGGGCAAATTTTTTCCCATGCCTCCTCTGTGCTCTTTTTCTCCTACTCCCCTTCCAATTTGAAACAGTTTTCTTCTTTCTGCTATGAAAGATGATGCTTTGTGTTCTCACCACAGTGAGAGTAAAATTCACAGATTTAGAGAGAGACACCCATTTATTTATATTTTTTTTCTACGTTTGTATATATACTCATTGTAATGACTGCTCAGTGGAAAGACAATAAAAAACAACCAGTTTTGATAGGAATAGATTCTTTCCTATATATATAGATATATTATTTTTTTTTTCCTCTAGTGTTTCTTTTTTTCTAAAATACTACTGTCTACAAGCCAGGAACCCCAGCCACCATATATCCAGAGACTATATATGTTAGACTAGACTGCTGTTTTCTTCTGAATCATTCCACATGGAATACACAGTGCAGTGGAGCAGACTCCACGTATGCAACACTGGCTATATCTCACTTGAATTAAGAACCTAAACAGTAAAGTTTCTCCTCTGGATTCAGCTATTTCTGTTCTACAACTAAGCAGAAATTCAATCTACAGTAAAAAACAAAACAAAACAAAAAAAAACCCCTAAACCAACCAACTAATCAAAAAAATAAAAACCCCAAAACAACAAGGACAAAAAGTAATGCCCAAACAAACAAACAAACCAAAAAAAAGGAGATATGTTGTGACTATAATGACCCTGAGTTCTGTAGCTAGATTATAAAACAAACCAACCAATGAAGCAAACACCACTTACACACAGAATCTCTTATAATAAAGTAAATGACCCAAGAGACTCCCTTCCATGCTTCACCCCTCATACCTAGAAGATTTTAAAAATTGTATTATAAATATCAGTTTCACTCATTTTAGAAATTCTCATGCTTTTTCAATACATGCAACAATCCAAATAATTTTTAAATACACAATACATTCTTTAAACATAAAATTTAGGAAGCATTTGAAGAAGTGGGAACTAGGCAAAGACAGTTTGCCTGAATACCTCACTCTTTATAAATCATTCCACATGTAAGATTGAGGAGAGATAATTGTAAATTAACAGCTATTTGATTAGTTTAGCACCTAATCACATTCTTACAACTAGAATGGATGAAAACAGAAATGGTGGATACTAGAGGCTGAATGTATAAACAAGGTATCCAGCATTCAGATTTGAAGATCTGATCAGATACTTTTGGAGACATGACAGCTGTCATGAGATTATTTGGTACTGTTTCCCCCACTTCAGTGGCACTGAAGTTCATCCAGAAAGCATTGCAGTGTAATCCTTGTGACACTTTACAACTACACCTATCCTTCTCTGTACTTGCAGAAATGAAAGAAAAACTGAATAAAGTTCTGATGGTAACAGCTCTTTAATCTCACAGGAGCTGTCACGCTCAGTGATGCAAAGCCTGGATAATCGACTGAGTGCTTTCAAACAAGCATTACACACTGTGAACTCAACATCCAAAGAAAAGGAGGTTTTAATTTTTTTTTAAATGGGTAACTTTAGCACCCATGATCTAAAAGGCCTGATTTGCCATTCATTATTGTTAATCAGGATATAAATATTCCAACAAAAGATGTTGGTTTTAAATTTGACACTGGGGGCGCTGAGAGGGGAAGACTTCTTTAACCCTTGAAAAACACCAGATTGAAAGGAAACTCACAAAAATAAAGTACTGAACTAACTCATGAGGATTTATACTTTTTCATCATTTATGAAGTACTCAACCTCATACTATTACAGACTTCTAAGGACAACCAAGAGGATGAGCTGTAAGAGAGCATTTTACTGGAGTAGCCGCATCCTCCAGGCAAGATGATATTGAAAAACAAGGGATGGAGGGATGATTTGTTTTCAGCCTACATCTCAAGAAGGCTGCCCACAGTGCCATGAAGGGTTTGTCTCCTGTCCTCCAGTCTCTCCCAGTGGATCAGTAGAAGCTGGGACCATGTCAGTGCTCCCTAGAAGACAGCCCTTGTTCCACAGCCCTGTGGTGCAGTGATGCTTCCTGTGCTCTGCAGATGAGCTTCAACAAGCCTGAACACGAGGCAGAGGCAGCTCCTAACAATCCCATCATGACTCTGTCACTCATTCACAGAAGTTTGGTTTCTTTCCAATTCGTAATTCATGACTAAAGATCAGTTTAAATTCTATTTTCCAAACAAATACACTTAGGCCTCTACAGAAATAGAGGATAGAAAGTTTAAAGTTCAGCTTTAAAATAAGCTTTTGAACTTCCTATTGAAACAGATCTTTGTGACAGGAATAATTAATATTTTAAAAGCTTATTTTTTGACCAAGACATCTGCCCTGTTTCCCCTTCTTTATGCCCTACCTCTTTCTTCAGCTCAGTGTTTTTACAGAGGCTTTGAGGAATGTAACTGAAGTGACTACAACTCTTGATCAACCCTTCTCAAGGAAAATATTTAACAGCAACAAATCCTGAATTGTTAGTGTCTGAAAGGAAAAACGGTGCTTCCCAAGGAAGACTTCCTTTACATTGGAGTTACAGTTGCAGTGTTCTGTTCATAGGAGAACCACTTCAATGCATGGTAATCTCCTCCATGCTGTAGAGCCATCAGCTATGTTTGAGTACATCAGTAGCTGCTATTCTAATTGATGAAAAGCTAAATTTCCATGTAACCCAAAATCAGAACCTTTACTCTTTCTGCAGAAGAGAAACAAATCATTAATGTTCTGATCATTAGACAAGTTAAACTATTACTCTGAAAGTGACCCCGAAGGACAAAGGACAGATAAAGCTGCTGGTGCTATGACTTTTTAATAAAATTCCAGTTTAGAGAGTTTCACCTGAGCATGAATTTTGAATAATTTCACTGAAATCCGCAAGTCATTTATCAAAAAACCATCAGATTTATTAGCTGTGGTTTCAAGAAGACCTATATCAAAGACAGTGAGGGAGGGAGGAAGGGAGGAAGGGAGACTGATTCTCACTAAGACTCACGCTTTGCAATTTAAGATTGCTTTTGGGAATATTTAATATACACAGAAAGTGATTTTCCTTTTAAAATTGTCATAGTTTTCTCCCTTCTGTATTTCTGGTCTTGGTGAGTTTGGAGTGATACTAAGACAATTCACAGATAAAACGTTGACTAAAAAGCTAACAATTTGTAAAAAGAGGGCTTCATTTCATTACCAGAAAAAAACCTGTCAGGCACATGCACCTCAGTCACATCAGAAATGGAAAAACCTAAATGGAAAGGAGTTTATGGGTCCCAGTCACATGGGCTGCTCTGTCCCCAGAAAAAGTGAGCTGCAGTGCCGTTCAGAGATGTCACACACTTATTTCCTCAGTCTACCTTAAAAGTATACCTTTTGAGTCACCCCATAAAGGTTATTTTTGCATTTTAATGTCTCTTGCATGTAATTTCATGTTACCCAAATCATAGCTTACAGGGGTTTTTGTTTATTTCCTATGTAGTCCAAGTCTTCCAAGTCACTTCTGATGAATTTAAATGGCACATATTTTCATGCACTTATAGTGGTATTAAATTATCTCCTTTTTAGAAGGGCAAAGAGTCCGCCCTCATTTGTAATATTAGGCTGTCTTAGCAGCATTGTACCTTCCACTAAATATCCATGCTAAGGTAGTAAGAAGATGAACATTATCATATTGCTACACTTCATGACAACCTTCCATGATATCAAAGAACCATAGAATTTTTAAGGTTGGAAAAAGACCTCCAAGGTCATCAATGCCCAACTGTGACCAATCCCCATTTTGTAAACTAAAGCACAGCACTGTGCCACAATCCAGTCATTTCTTCAACCCCTTCAGGGATGGTGACTCCGCCGCCTCCCTGAGCAGCCAATTCCAATTCTTCGGGAATTGGCTCATTAATCAAATGCTTCATCTGTTGTGAACACAAACTATGACCAACAACAGAGTGCAATTACCTACATACAGTTTTGTCTGAACATTAGTTTGGTCAGCTTCCTAGCTAAGCAATACCAGTGAGCTGGTGTGTGGGGACGAGAAAGCAACATGTCTGTGGATGGTAAAAGCTTCTTTTTCATGCAGTCTTTCATTTTGGGCCATTCAGTCTGCTAGGTAGGGAATTCTTGCTTGGTATCCACTTTCATTTATCTTTTTTTTATCCAGTCTCATGAGAAGGCAAGGTCCATTATCAAAGCAAATTGTCCATCACAGCTGAGATTGGGGAAGGTATTACAAAAAGAAATGCCACTCTGCTCACTGGGCTTACACACGCCTAAATTGATTAAATATATATATAAAAATATATCTTATATAAGAAATATTTTCCTAGTGTGTGATGAATCAAAGATGACAGATTTAAAGAAAGTTGCATTCTGCCAGAGCAGCCAAGTAACATTTTGTTTTTAGAGAATTCTAACTGTTTAACATTAAAATAAATTATAGGCAGGCATACAAATCATAAAAATGCAACTCTGAGACACATATAATAAGCTACACTCCTCAATAAATTGGGAAATGTATGGCACAGCAGATGAACAAGGTATTTTACCCAACAGCAGTACAAAGTTTTTTTCTTCCTTTTTTTCTAAAGAAAGGTAACATATGCTGGAACCTTGTGTTGATATCATCAGTTCCAAATTACTAAATTATGACATCTTTAATGTGCTGTGTGGCACGAACATAAACATGTGAAAAATCCTGGGCTTCAATTTCTTCCTCTGGAAGAAATTACAGGAGAAACTTTCTGATGACTATGTAACTTCACCTGACCCTTTCATACGTTTGCAAAGGGGTACACACAGTGATATTTGGTGTTTAATTGTGCAGTAATGAAATTAATTCACACACCATTAATTTAATTAATGAATATTTCTTCAAAGAAGCTTCCTGTCATCTTTCCAAATTTTAATACGGAACATTATTCTGCACACTGGCAGAAGAAATAAGCTTAGTTGTATAATCATCCCTCACAGCTAACAATGTCACCAAAATATCACATCCTTGTGATCACATCTCTCTCTTTTAGGAAGACCGTGACAAAACCCCTGTCCAGTCATGTTCTTAGCTTTCTTTTAAAAGCATTTTAGATCCTGGTGCTCCAGAGACTAATCCGAATGAGCACAAAAACATCTGTTTCTTATTTCTCATGTGAAAGCCATATTCCCTTGGCTGCTACAAGGAACCACGAGTGAGTCAGGACAATGCTGAAAGCAAGGAGAAATAAAAGACTGTGGAGGAGTAAGCCTTGCCTTCCAATTTAATACATGTATTTCACATACTGGGGGGGGGGGGGAAACGCGGAATTTTGCACTTTCCTGCATGACACTTGCAGAGCTGCCTAGCTAGGGCACATCCCCACTGCAAGCATCTCACAGACCATCGCTTCTCTACAGAGGAGCAGAAGGTGAAGGGGCAAAGGGCATGAAGGCACAGGATCTGTCTGGGCTGATACAAATACTGGCAGGAGCCTAACAACTTGACTCACTAGCAATTAAACTAATTAAATCTGACTTTTGAATGCTTTGTGGTCTGTCTTTACACCTCCCTGCCCTACTATACCCGTTTCTCTGTAACTCTGACCTCCCTGTCCCACACCTTCAGTCTTGACACCACCCTTTTCCTAATTGCCTCCTCAAAGCACATTCCCTTCTACCAAATGTGACAGAAACCAGTCAGTGGTTCTCAATATGCAGACATGGTAACACTAATAGCATGATTAACTTTGGAAGAGCAAATAATTATACCAACCCCAAGCTGACATATTCCTAAAAAGGATTTTTATTTTGTTTTAGTCCCCTTGTTAAGTTCAGGGAAGCAAAAAAAAAAAAAAAAAAAAAAACCCACTATCCAAGTACTTCAGTGTCACACAATGGACGGCTTGGGCCAAGAACAACAAATAATAAAAAGCCTGAGGCATTTGGATGCTCATTCTACTTCCTAAATATCCTCTCCAAGTTAAGCATCCTACTGGCTTCCTGTTCTTCAAACACATCGTGCTGTCCACACATTCATCAATCTCATATCACTGCTTTTTACTATGCAGCGTTCTGCACTATGGCTTTCCTAAATTCAATGACAATCTCTTCACATCCAAGCAATGCCTCTGCAGCATCTCTGATACCAGGCATGCAATGAATCAAGCTGATCAACAAAAACTGAGCTCTCACCTCTCCATTTGTCTGTTGTCCTTTCACAGGGAGCACCCCTGAATTCTAACAAGCAGTGCAGAAATGGGAATTCCTACCCTAACATACAACGGAAATTTCAAGGGCATCAGATTCCAGGTTCTGATTTGGAAGAAGAAATTCCAGTATAAGTGCAGGAACACCAGAAGCAGATCACTTCTGCTGGAAACATACGTACACACACTCTTTAATTTATAGTCTTATATTTTAACACTGAAAAAAAAAAATCCATGATCACACAGAAACATATAGAAATAGGCTGGGAAGAAATCAATACACATCTCACATATATCAATAACATATAGCAACATCCCAACAACCCAAGAGGACAAACAGAAGAATCTAAGAGGATGCAAAGGCAACAGAATGAAGAAAGCTGCCAGTACAAACAGCAGAGGCACAACCAACACCAGAGAAGCATCTGCAGCCCTTCATTGCCCTTCAGTCCAACCTTTTATATCCTTCATCTTACATGCCTTACACCTATGTGCCCTCTGTGCCCTTTGGAGTCTGGTCAGCACACCTGGGCACTCCATGTCCCATTACCTTCATTGCTGCTCACCTGTCCTGCACAGCTGTACCCACTGGGGATGAGGCTCCACCGCAGCCCCACTCCCAATTACCACAAACTGTGTGCCTACAATAGAAAGCACCACTGATGTGGTGTTTTGTAGGAAAAAGAGACTGTGCTTTTCCAGTGTTTGAGTAAGAGATAAAAAGTGTCTTGTGCTCTTCTAAGTAGAACATCTGCCTGTCTCAATACTTTCAAATACTAATATACATCTTGTACAGGCATTAATTTAGAAGATAATGTATCTTTTAATTAACAGTGCAACTTTTTAGAAAATGGGTGCCTGATACCCTGCAGCATCTATGGAGTTCCATAAATTATCTTCCCCAATCTAATATTTTTTCACATCTACATACTGACTTTAAAAATCTAAAGTCTATATATGATTATTTCTTCTTGTAAAGAATCTAGTCCCAACTGATTAACTATTTATTTCTAAAATACCACTGAATATTTGGAATTCATGTCAGCTGTGTCAAGTTTATAGGGTTTGGGACTTTGCTTTCCCGCTTCACATTTCTTTTTTTTCTGCTCACTAAACTTCAAAGTAACCAAAACTGTTTTCCATGCTTAAATATTACAATGACAACAATATCATTGACTGCTCTTCATTTAGAGCTATGTCCATTATTAACAGCAACTGAAAGATCAGTCCTGCACAGGGTAGACCATCTTAGGAACCCTGAAATGCAATATAAGGAATTCCTTAACACTACTTGTTACTTCCATGTAGGCAGAGGAAAACATCTGAAACTAACACACAACTACTGTTACTGCATTTGGGACTAAACACTCTTTATGCTTAACACATGTTTCCTCTTTGATATCAATTCTTTAGATAAGAGATTATGTAGATAACTGCTGCTGACTTGAAATCACCAGGAAGCATTAAGGCTTTACATGAGCATACATATGTTTTATTTTTACAAAACAATTGTCATTAGTTGTGCAGTTGCACTTCCCATATTACAGCTTCTTTGCACAATACCTTCTCCACCCACTGAAAGTATCTTCCCAGATGCCTTCTAGCATTTCAGACTGTCCAACAGCAGCTTCCTTTTCCCCTCCAAATAAAAATAAATAGGTGCTTCACAAAATCAAATCATATTCTGGTGGAGAGGCTACAGAGAAGAGGAGCAGGTTACCAGAGATCTCACAGCCACTGAGAAGAGTGAAAGGGCCTCAAACCTGGTAGAAAGAGGAGCTCTCAGCTTTATCACCAAATGGAAATGTTTAGAAGATTTTTCCTCTGCTCAGGATGAGCTAGAGATAAGGAAAATCAGACTTTTTCTCCAGCACAATTAGCATCTCTTCTAGGCTACACAGGATCTTCCAGTGAGACAATAAAAAGAAGCCTTCCCCTACACATTGCTTTTGCTGCCTTTGTGTGGGAGAAGCAAGCACTGGATTAACATTAACATATGCCAGTATCTGCATGTGGGAGAAATAATTTGTCTTTTCCAGGAGATGCTGTCTCAACTCTGGCCAGCAATGGGTGGGTGTGCTTCAGGGAATTCACAGTAAGCACTGCAACTGACCAAAAAAAGGCACATGACTTGTTTCTGGTTTATGATAATCTTCAAACAAAAATTAATTAAAATAAACTTATCCCTCACTATCAAACTGGTTTTTACAGAATAAGATCAAATTTGCCTCCTTGGTCAAAGCCCAATACTGCTCAAAGAACTAAAAGATTTGCTGAAAACTCACTCACTTAGTCTTCAGTAAGCAAAAAAAAAAATCAGATTAAAAGCAAAAGATTCATCTACAGACAAAAATTATTAATAGTTTCAGTTAAGAAATCAGCAGAGTAACACATACACATATAGAAGATAGCTACCAGATTGAACAGAATGGTCTTATAAAAAGCAAAACAAAACAAAACCAAACAAAGAAGCAAACCAACCCCCCCAAAAGCAGTCATTTTAGGATGCAAAAAAATTTTCTGTTTTTCTTTTTTTTCTTTTTTTTTTTTTTTTCCCAAAAGAAAGAAAAAGCCTCAGGCACAAGACTGGTACAATCTCTGGTTGACAAGGCAAACCTACATTTGCAATCAAGAGGTGAACACGACTCTTGAGGCTCACAGTCCACTCATCTTCACAGGTTTCATAAAGTGTGAGCATCACCTACCTATCAACAAAATTACTCTGAGTTGACACACCAGAATGTATTTCTTACTTCTGAAGTTCACCAAAAAAAACCTAGATTACCCTAAAGGTGACAAAACAGACTTTTCTGTTCTCAGAGGACAGAGATGAGCTTTGCTAACTGAGCTGCTGAGGACTTAACTGCAGCACACAGAGATCTGCTTTTCAAATTCTTGTACTCACAGGAAAAGTCACCACACAAATAATTACCAGCAATATGTGTAAAAAAAGACTTATTTTTGTGTAAGGTCAGATCCAAAACCCAGCTATTCCTTAAATGAACAGTACAATAAGCCCTCATACAGGTGACCAGTTTGTGGGACATCATTGGAGTCTCAATGAAGCAAAGGTAAATTCTTTTACTCAAAGCTCAGTCTGCCTTTCCTTTTTGTTTGACAGACAATTTCATTATTATTGTAAGTTGTATGTCATCATTCATATCACAAATGTTCATACTACTATGTTAAGGCATGATGCTGAAGTACAGGACAGTGATCAATTTGACATTAAATGGGACAGTCCATCTCAAACTCACCTAAAGACTATCTTCAAATAGCCAGTAGCCCTTAAAGAATACCTGATTCCTATTATATGCTGTTTTTTATTTGGAGGATGGATATCCACAGCTTACTGCTCTTGGAAAGCTCCCACTGAACTACCACAGCTATATTACACAAGAATACTGGCACACAACTTAAAATGGAAAGGTATCTTGTGATTAAATGCTGCATCCAAATCACATGTCAGCTTTTTCTTTTTTAAAACCATGATACAAACTGAAGCTGGTGTTTTCCTTGCTATGATAAACATCACAGAAGCATATTCATCCCCATTACTTAACAACAGAACCTACAAACTCCTGCTGGTTTCTTTATCTGTTTCTAAAGCACAATTTAAAATCCTACACTGCAGATAAGGGTACACTGCTCACAAGATTAAAGTCAAGGTCACATATTGCACATACACTGCTGCCTGTGAAACAGCGATCTGTTTCACAGACTCCACATATATTTTTAGAAAGGGCTGCTCAAGTCATCAGCTAAAAGCCTTTGAATTACAGAAGCGAAGATAAACTTTGGCTTAAAAGGGAAAATTTAAGTCTTCTGTGCCAAAACAGACAAACCCCTGCTGATTTAAGGAAGTAAAGTAGTTCTTTTTATCTCTTCACAAAACCTGAAGGGGAAATCCCCAACACACTGAGTATGAACCTTACTTTCCTTCTGATAGAGCTAAGAGTGAAACTCCCTGAGAGTTGATACAACCACAAGTGGACCACCTTTGAGAAATGCTGGCTTCACAGTATGACTGGTGGCTAAGCTGGTGCTCCCTCCAGACATCTGTTGCACCTTCTGCTCAACAGGCACCTGTGCAACTATTCCTACTAAAGCTACAACAGAAGCACCAGCACCATGTAAGCAATGGTCTCTAATATAGACAAGATTTCTGCCTTCCCCAGGGAACACCATTTGCACAATACATCCTTAGTGGATGATACGTAATAATTGATACGCAATAATTACTACCACACGATCCTCATAAAAAGATGACACTTCCTAAATCAAACATTAGGTTAATTCATGGGTATCTAGAAGGGGACTCCAAAAATTCTGTTTACACAAAAAGTGAGCAGCAAAATCTGGATTTTTGACCGGCTTTAATGACTGAAAGATCTTTAAGGCATGCCCCAAAAAAACAGGGCACAGGCTGAGAGAGTGAGGCTGTTCAGTCTGGAGAAGAGAAGGCTCCAATGAGACCTTGCAGCACCTTCCAGTACCTAAAGGAGGCTTACAGGAGAGGTGGAGAGGGCATGTACTGTTAGGACAAAGGCATGTACTCACAGAACAAGGGGGAATAGATACAAACTGGAACAGAGTAAGTTTAGATTAGCTTTGTGGAAGAAATTCTTTACAATAACGGGAATGAGGGACTGAAACATGTTGCCTGGAGATTTTGTGGACTCTCCATCCCTGGAGGTATTCAGGGCCAGCCTGGGTGGGGCTTTGAGTGACCTGGTTTAGTGGAAGGTATCCCTATCCATGGCAGGGGGATTGGAACTAGATGATCTTTAAGGTCCCTTCCAACCCAAACCATTCTATGATTCCTAAAACTCCCTAAACTAGCACACGTTCTCTTTTGCCCAGTGGAACTAGTTAAGATTGCTCTTTACTAGAAGGAACAAAACTGCAGCAGCTTTGTGCAGTAGGGAGACACAGAGCAGAGATCAACACCATGAACAGGTAGAAGTTCCTATAGTGAATCACTGTTTGTACAATCAGGACTTAGCCAAAGAGCAGATCCAAAGCCCCCAGAGATGGTGGCTTCTACCACCTCTGGTGATAGAACTTCTACCTCATCGTGCAACCTGCATGTTCTGGCAGGCCACTGAAAATGCTTGAGCAGCTAAATTCTAGTTTTTGTAAGTCACTTGGAGAAGGTTCCTTTATTTACTATTGCTGCCACCGACACATACATTAGCCACCCTTTCTTTGCCTTGTTTCTGCAAGACATCAAAATTGAGAGCTTTAGAAGACTTTTCATTACATCAACATCAGTGTGTTGAGACCTTTGGCAAGTGGGAGTACATGGCTAAACAAAAGGAGGCCAATAAATAAATAAATAAAAGCAGTGTCCTTGTCATCCACAGTGCTCCGCTGTCAGCCAGTTCCTGGAGTCTGTCCTGAACTAGTTCAATTAGTCAACTTTGAGACCAAGAGATGTGTTAGGCAGGGGACATTAGGCCTAGGAATCTGTCCCTGGCCACCTTTCATTTGGCACTGCTGGCATCACTTGAAAGCAGCAGTTCCTGACCAAAAATGTGTCACTTTTTCAGACAAAATGTCCCAGACAGGACACCACATGCATGCACAGCAATCAGTTAAGTTTCCTCACAGACACTGAGTTTCCTCACAGAGGTGAAAATCTTGCAAGATGAATGGATGACAATTCATGAATTAGGTAACATGCTAAAATTCCAAGGGGGCAATCAAAAAGAAGGAATTTGCAGCCTTACCATAGGTGATCACATGATTAAGTAATTTCAATTAGCTAAGATTATTGAAGATTCTACTTTATACCCTGTATTTGTTCATCTCTTTCTAGAAATATTCTAAGTTATCTACAGCTTATTTCAGCAGGCTGCACAACTCAGAAGACTACATTAGCAAAAAAAATTTTCAAATGGAGGGAAAATTCCTACTGCTCTGCCTTTGCAGTAACCTCCCTCTGGGAACCACACTAATCCACCAGACATCATCCATTAACAGATACACTTTATTTCAAAACTGGGGAGCCTCTGAGAAATGAGCCTGATTCTCCAGAGTTTTAAAAACTCATGTGTTTAAAGGCCTAAACAATGCTTCAGTTACAAAATAGCCACTTTTCAGAATTTATGTCTAAATTTTGGACAAGCAACATCTGCTGTTCAGACTTTCACTGATTAACTACTGTGCCTAATAACACACTGTGATACTGACTTACTAAATCACTCAAGTGCCGCTTAAGTTTTTTTCACATTCCTCTAGAGGCCAAGTATACCTCCATTCAGTCTAAACACCCATCTGTGAGAAAGCCCACTCTTGTATTCAATCACCAAAATGTGGTGAAATTACAAAAATAAAAAGAGCAGTAACACAAACCTCTCAAGAGAAAGAGTGGCCTAAATAACAGCGAACATCGAAAGTGATGCTAGTTACTCCACTCTCTACCTGGGGCTTTTTGTCCTAAGATTTTTGAAGTGCCAGTGATAAGCATTGATACTTCTTTAAACAGGACAAATTACTGTCATATAACCATATAACTATCATGATTATATTTGAAGTAGTATGCACAAGGATGTTTAATGCTGGGGGGATAGTAAAAGTAGGTCACAAACACCTGTCTAAGCTTTCACTAGAAATGGGTTGATTTACTATTATAATGTCTCTCCTTCACCTCCCAAACCCCCTCTTCATAACCATATCGACATCCTGTTAATGAATCCATGGCACCTTTGAGGCATTTGTGCTGCAGGGAGGAGGAAAGGGACGATAAGGAGGAGAAGGAGGAGAGGGACAGCTGCCTCTTGTCTGCCCACGGTGCCGCAGAAATCACTGCAGCGAGCTGAGCCCGGCACTTGCTGACAGCGTCCCCGCCCCTGACGCCGCTTCCTCGTACCAGAGCCGCCCCGCCCGGCGCCGATTCGAGCCGGGAATGGCCCGGGCCTCCCCCGCCCCCGGCCCGCCCCCGGCCCGCCCGCGGTACCTCGGAGCCGGGGGAACTCGCGGTCCCGCAGCGCGCTGAGCCCGCCCCCGTGCCCGTAGCCGTACTCGCAGCCGGCGGGCCGGGCGTCGAGGAAGGCGCGGAAGGAGAGCGGCTCCCCGGCCATGGCTCCCCGGCCGTGCCCGGCCCGGCGCGGAGAGCAGCGCGGCTCCCGCCTCAGCGGAGCCTCCCCGGGCGCTGCGCTCTGGGCCCGCTCGGCTCGGCACGGCCCGGCCGCTCCGCCCGCCTCCCGCCCCGCCTGCCCCATGCGCCGGGGCCGGTCCGGCCGGGGTGAGCCGGGCACTGGGGCAGGCACAGGGAGGAGTTTCCCGTAAGGAAGAAGTCTCCCGAATCGCTGGGGGATCGGTTTGGGGGTGGTAGCAACAAGTGTACCTCCTGTTGAAGCGTGCTGTTTAAAATACTTAATGGAAATCTCTCTCCTCTAAAATTTTCCAATTCAAGCTCAGATTTCTCTCAATGCCTCTTCCATTGCTGCTAATAGCAGAGGTCACCTTCTCATATCTTGCACTTGGTGTACAATACTCGTGCATCACGTCGAGCTGGATCTCTTGGCCGTAGATGCTGTATGGCCCATGCAAAGTACCACAGCCCAAAGCCAAAGGTGTGGAACGGCTTGGTCATCAGGGGTAGAGACAGCAGGACTATTCTCCCGTGTAAAAAACACTCCTGAAAAATCCTCTGCTCTGTCAGATACACTACAACCACATACATAATTAAAAAAAAAAAAAATAGCCAAAGGAATGGGTTTGTTGGGGGTTTTTTGTTTGCTTTGATTGTTGTTTCATTGTTGGGTTTTGTTATGTTGTTTTCATATAAATTTTTTCTGACGTACTGCTCACAATGAATTTTTCTACTTACACCTCTGCAATCTGCAGAGTCTTAAATGACCTCCAGTGTTAGTCCAATACCAAAATAAAACTGCACATGTTAGGATGGACCTACATCCGAAAACTGGTAAGGCAGACTCTTGTTAGATTGTTTGAAATGCTACTGGTGGGATGCCAGTGAAATGGGAAACTACACAGAACAAACTTCAGCCCAAACTGACCTGTAAAGATTTTCACTTATAAAGTGGTACTGAAATAAAACTATTTAGAAAATTATAAAATAAGCCTGACACAAAATATAGCATGTTAATGTGCTCCTTGCTTTATATGCTAGGAATTTTTGTCTTAAACACATAGCCCTGGCTTCAGGGCATATTTTTCTATAACACTATAGAAGTGTGTTTGCCTCTGACTCTCTGTTCATGATTGGGGCAGGTATACAGTGTATGACATCCCCAGGTAAAATTGTACACCTTTCAGCCAGCTGATGATTTTACCAAAACTAATTGCCAAATAAGTTACACCTTAAACATTTCCTTCCAGATGAACAAAGCACCACTGATGAAAAAGAACAGTTGCTATCAAGTGGAGCAATGTTCTTGGCTGATCTCCTGAAGCACTTAAAAACAACAACAAAAAAAAAAAAAAAACAAAAAAAAAACAAACAAAAAAAAAAAACACAAAAAACAAAAAACAAAAAAACACCAACAAAACAACAACCAAACAAAAACCTTGCACCAAATAGCTTTTTAAAAATTATTTTAACAGTTTTTGCATTGCAATTTAGGAGAATGTATGCCATCATTATTATTTATTTTTTTATTGCAAGTATATGTAGAAAATATCTGCTATGGATTTTCCTTAATATTTCTAACTTCCTGTTATCAATTTACAGAGCAATTTATTTATATTGATGCATAGTTCCCTCACCATTTTCATATATTGTTTATGTCAAGTAGTTGTTTTCAATCCTTTATTGAAACTAGTTTTCCCCATCAAAACAGATGACAGAATGCAGCTTTCTGATCTTACAATAAATGCATGTTGAAGACCAAATTTCCATTCACATTTTTATATAAAATATGTTCCCTCACAATTGATTTGTGTCCCTTTTCTTCATCCTGATTTTTGAAGATTAGCCCTTTGGAAGTAACACATAATGGAGACAGTTCTAACTGGGAATGTGCTCTGTTTGCACACTGTATGTAGCCTCATGATAATCACTAATTATTGGGTTTCCAATAAAGTGCTTAGTTAATCCATCATAAAGGCTGACCAGAGTCTTTAAACAATAAGAGGCATTCAAGTCACTCAATGTCAGTATAGAAGTTTTTGTGTTTGAAGATTAGTATAATTTCTAAACAATTAACTAGACTTTACTGTTAACTCTTTTTCTGAGGTAAAAGCTGGAAATTTCATAGAATTTCAATACAAAGCCACAACTTTCAGTCTGAACTTGGTCACACCCACCTTGTCTAACCACAACAGGACTATCCCAAGGCACATCTTACAGTGTTCTGCTTTGACAAATCTTTTCTGACAAGGCTGCTATAAAATTCACAGAGTAATGGTGTAGAAAGCCCACAGCTAGGGCTTTGTCTCTGCCTTGGTCTACTGTATGAGCAGAAGAAGGTATCCCTTCCTTGTAGTAGCCTTAGATATTAATTCTTGAAAACTGTGAGTCAGAGCTTATGGGCATGATTGCATATTGTATTAAAGGGTTGAGCAGTTTGGAATCATGTAACAGGAAGCATTCAGAATGGTAAGAACCAACATAACACAGTATATGTGAAAACTGCAAAATACGTCTTGGAAGGGAGGGATATTGCTGTCAGGCAGAACTTTTGCCAGCAGAAAGCCGGATTCTCTTTGATCCTCCACTAACACTGAAAGCATTAGTGGAAATGAATGCTAAGGCCAGTAAATGATTGCACTGAGGTCAGCACAGGCACAGCTTCACCTTTGTGCTTCTATGTTACGAAGGGCATTATTAACTCATTGCAGCCCAGATTACATTTGTTACCTGTTTAGGACTGACATCCTTCTCATTTATTCATTGTATGCAAAACTTAGTTCACCCTTTTCTTTCGCATGTTGAGTCATGGAACAATAAAATACTGTTTTGCTCATTGTAGAGACAATGAGCAAAATGTATGCACTAGTGCTCCAGCCTCTGATTAACTGGTTGATCTGAAAAAATGTGCATGATCAGAACTCTGATGCTGTTACTTACTAACTGTAAACAGTTTGATTTTTGGCTTTGTTGGCTATAAGGAAAACTTTATCTAAATCAGAACATGCTTACAATTAGTTACAGAAAGCTCACTTATTGTATAGTTCTTTGAGACCACCAGTTATAAAAAAGCTACTACGGCACACAGAGCAAAAGTCAAGATTATAACTGTTAGTTTATTCCTATGGAGGAAAAAAAAACCAAAAAAAAATCCAAAAACACCCACAACAAAGCAAACCAAAAAAAAAAAAACCCTCAAAAAGCCAAAACCAACAAAACCACAAAAAGCAAACTACGCTCAAGAAAAATACAAGAATTTTTCACTTGCACCTGGTATTCTGTTTTGCACATAGATGGTTGTCTTCAGTAATGAAAATGTCCAAATTTCTCATCAGGATTAGAGGTGTCACTGTGAAATGTTTAGACATTTGGTCTGTGGCAATCTTTCACTCAGGGGAAAAAGAAGTGAAAATCAGTACCTTACAAACAAACCCCCCAGCAGCAGTACTCCATTTGTAGCAAAAGCAAGCATGAAAATACAGTTTTGTTGGTTTAAGTGGAAGAAGTCTGTTGATTTGAAGAACAGAAAATGCTTCAGCACTCAAAAGTGTAACTCCATCTCTGAAGTAGGCTCATAAAGACATTACTGTGAGACTTGGGGTTATTCCTAAATAACTTAATAGCTGAAGAATCACTGAGAAAACTGTCCCTGCTTCATGGCTTGCTGCATGTCCCCCAGCATTACCAGGGCTATGACTAAGAGCAACCATAGGTGCTTAGTACCACCCCAGTAGCTGAGGAGAAACACTGCAGGAAGGGACTCTGAGAGCAGACAGGGAAGAGACCCCTTACACCACTGCAGGGTGCAGTGGGAAGGGCACAGCACTGGCAGAGTCATAATAACCCTGTAAAACCTCTGCAGCCTCCAGTCCATTGTGGTCAACCACTTCCAGGACTGTACAGCCACATGCCTTAATCATTCCCCTATGAGGGCCAGCATTTCTAAACAAATCCAGATCAGCCAATTGAGAAGACTCCTGAGGCAGCAGGACAGGTCATGTAAGAAGCTTGAGCAGAAACACAGGTGCCACAATGATTTAATGGGGCAGGTAGGATGGGTTCCCTCTCAGTTCCCTGCCCTTTTTGCCCTCCTGTTCCACTAATGCTCACCATTTCCTCATAGCTTCAGCCTACATGTGCTTCCCACTTCTTCCTCCAGTCTATTTGCAGCACACCTTCTCTTTTAGTTGTCTTTAAATTTGGCTAATCCTTGCCTACCAGTGGTGAATCCTGAGACAGATCCCCCATTCCTGAAAAAAGTAGCAACTATTAAGAGATGGGGAAAAAACCTCTTGATAACACAGGTGGCACATTCTGCCCCATTCCCCATTCCTCTTCAAGCCTGTGTTTTGAAACTTTAAGCTCTGAAACAGAGCCCATTTTTCTACTGTTACTGACTACATCTCTTCAGTGTTTGTTGCAATCAGCCCCTGTTCTGAGGCAAACCCCAGTCCCAGCTTAGGTGGTGAACTTCGAATGGGTTTAGGCCATAAGCATCAATGCTCAATGGAAGTATTTGATTCTTGCAAATGTTATTATTAAACTTTATGTTCAAAGGTTTTAACAGTTATTAAAGTATGAATTTTTGCAACAGCATGACAAAGCTTTGTGCTTCTAATGAGAATCCAAAAGTTCAAAGGAAAACTTGATGATATAAGCCTTTGCTTTTAAAAGGCTGATTGTGTTGCAAATATGACTGCATGGGTTTGACAAACAGTAGTTAGGCCATCTTTCATTAGTCATTCTGACTAAAGCAGACTTCAGTAGAAGCACATCTGCGTGCACCCCTTGTCACCCTAAGAGTCAGGCAGGGCACAGTAGATAGCGATGTGAGAAAACCAGAAGGACCAAATGAAACACAAACTCAAAACATGTTTTAATGAGAGGGATCAAACCCAATGTTTTGGCAAATCTCATACCCCATATGGAGATCAGAAGTGAATATGGTTTGGGATTCAAGTTTTGCCATCACCCATAACACCTGTCCAGACAGGGCAATTTTATCATGAGTTGTCTGTTACACAGACAACAACTGTCCACAGAAATCAACATGAGTGATAATGCCAAGTTGGGTTCAAAATTACAGTCTTTGTTTCATAACACATCCACCATAACTAGTTTTGCAAATGCTTGCAGCATACAAATACTTTTTTGCTTTAATGTAACATCTCCAGAAAATACAAACACTTTCTGTCTCTGACAGGGCTACAAGCTTTGTGAAGATATTTTACACTGCATTATTAATGTGGATTGGAGAGTCATAATCTTGCTGGTTGAGGCTTAGTGATACTGACTTTAAATGGCAAAATGGCTTTTTTACAGTTACAAAATCCAAAACATTTCATATATACAGATGCAGAAGTGCAAAGAAGATTTCTCTACTGCAGAGTAGATGCAACACATCATGTACAGGTTGTTTATAACCATGAAGCTTATAATTTATACCTGTTATCACAAGCTACCAAAAGTCATTCCCAGCAGGTTAGCTTTAACACACTGGCAACTTTGTAAAAAAAAAATTAATTCTCTGTCTCTTTGAAATAACATTAGAGGCTTTAAAATATACCTAAATATGCAATAATGTTTCTCATGCAACCTCCCATTTTTAAACTTTCCATTATCATTTGATTGTTCAGCTTTAAAGATTTAGAATTTTTTGTGCAGACTAAAAACCAATATGAAACAAATATGTGATGAGCTACTGTTACCAGTTGAGCTTCATTACTTTCAGTATATTGCTTTATTTATAGGGTATCCTCTGTGTCTATTAGGTAATATGTTTGACATCTCTCATCAAATACAAATTAAAGTATAGTTTATGCTGTTGAGTTTAACCCAGGCCAGAAACTAAACATCAAACAGCCACTTGCTCCCTCCCTGCAGCCGGATGGGGAAGAGACTCAGAAGAGGAACATCAAGAAAACTTGTGGGTTGAGATAAAGGCAGTTTAACAGGTAAAGCAAAAGCCATGCACACAAGGAGTGTGCACACAAAACAAGGAGTGCATTCACTGCTTCCCACGAGCAAGCAAGTGTTCAGCCACCTCCAGGAAAGCAGAGCTCTATCATGTTTTATGGTAACTTGGGAAAATAAACTCCATCACTCTGAGCATCCCCCACTTCTTCTGTCTTCCCCCTGCCTTATCTGCTGAACATGACATCAGCACAAGTCTGTGGGGCTGGATGGGATGCACCCAAGGGATCCCAGGAGAGCTCACCAAGCCACTTTCCATCATTTATAAAATCACACAATAATCTGAGTTAAAAGACATGCAGAGGGATCATCAACTCTTTAAGTGAATGGCCTATATGGGGATTGAATGCATGAACCTGGCATTATTTACTAGCAGCTTTGGCTAACCAGGAAAGTCCCAGGTGACAGGAAGTTAGCAAATGCAACACTCATCTACAAGAAGGGTTGGAAAGAGGATCCAGGGAATTACAGGCCTGTCAGCCTGACCTCAGTGCCAGGGAAGGCCCTGGAGCAGATATTCTTAAATACCATCACATGGCATGTACAGGACAATCAGGGGATCAGGCCCAGCCGGTGTGGGTTTGTACAAGGTAGGTTGACTTGACAAACTGGATCTCCATCTATGACAGTGTAACCTGACTAGAAGATGAGGGAAAGGCTGTGGATGTTTTCTATCTAGATTTTACTAAAGACTGCAACAAAATTTCCAACAGCATTCTCATGGAGAAACTGGCTACTTGTGGCTTAGACAGATGCACTGCTTACTTAGTAAAAAAACTGTCTGGATATTTAAAAAAAGTACAACTGGATGGCCAGGTCTGGAGAGGGGTAGTGACTGGAGTTACATCCACCTGGTGCCCATCACCAGTGGTGTTCCTCAGTAGTTGGGCCAGTTCTGTTTAAAACTTTATCCATGATCTCTGTGAGGGTATCATCAGTTGGCAGATGACACAAAGCTGGGAAGGAGTATTGATCTGCTGGAGGGTGGGTAGGCTCTACAGAGGAATCTGGATAGGCTGGATAACATGCCAAGGCCAACAATATGAGGTTCAACAGGATGACGTGCCAGGTCCTGCACTTGGGTCATGATAACCCCATGCAGGGCTACAGGCTACAGAATGGCTGGAAAACAGCCCAGTGGAGAAGCACCTGGGGGTGCTTGTGGATAGCAGCTGAACATGATCCAACAGTGTGACCTGGTGGCTAAGAACACCAAAGGCATCCTGACCTGTATTAGATATAGTGTGGCCAGCAGGACCAGGTAAGTGGCTATCCCATATCTCAAATCCTATGTTCAGTTTTGGGTTCCTCACTACAAGAATGACATTGAGGCACTGGAGCATGTCTGTAGGAGGCTAATGAAGCTGGTTAAGGGGTTTAAGCACAAGAGGTCTAGGGTTATTTAGCCTGGAAAAAAAGGAGGCTCAAGAAGGATGTTATTGCTCCGCACAACTGCCTTAAAGGAGGGTGTGGACAGGTGGGGGTTAGTCTCTTGTTCCAGGTAACAAGTTACAGGACAAGAGGAAATGGCCCCAAGTTGCACCAGGGAAGGTTTAGACTGGATAGTAAGAATAATTTCTTCAATAAAAGGTTATCTGATACTGGAACAGGCTGCCCAGGGAAGTGATTGAATCACTATCCCTGAAGGTATTACAAAGACAAAGTGTAGATATGGCACTGAGGGACACGGGTCACAGGTGGATTTGGCAGTGCTGGGTTTACAGTTTGGTAAATGGTCTTGAAGGTCTTTTCCAAACTAAATAATATTACGACAAGATGAAAGTGCTGCTAGGCAGTAATAAAACCATCTCTGTTATCATTACTGTTTCCAGGACAAATCCAAAATATAACTCCATACTAGCAACTATGAAGAGAATTATTTTAATCCCAGCCAAAACGAATTTTGACACTTCTGGTAGCACACTGAGGCATTGTGAATAGTGGTTTTGATGACAAATTTTTGCTATACAGAATATTCCTCATAAAAATACTGATTTTCAAACAGAAGAACCTTCATTTCAAAGACACCATTGCTCTTCCTTTCTGAAATGCAAATGGGCGGTGGGAAAAATGAAGATTACTTTTGTTAATTTAAAATAATCTTATTCTTAATGAATTTTGACAGTCTTTTTTGTGCTTGCAGATGGTTTTCAAGCTATAGCAGACAGTTCACTAAGTAGAAATACACTTTGTACACACAGAATCTGACATTAGATCTAGTGGTTTGGGTTTTCTTCTTGAAAATGTTGGAAACACATTGTAAGAAGATATTGCCTCCAGTTTGGGACTAGGAGCTTTAAATAAGTAATTATTGTTGGTATTTTGTCATTTTGGCCTTTTTCAAAGTGATTTTTACTAGCCAGCAATTAAAAAATAAAAATAATGACAAAAAAATTCAATCTTGCATTTGATGGAGTCTCAACTCCCTAAAATTCTTCTGTACTAAATTCTGAGAAGCACTGCAGTCATCATTTGTAGCTTTAGAAATATTGCTCAGGAGTCTTTTTTTTATGTAAGAGAGCAATTATGCCATCAGAAATGATCAGGAAGTTAGATGCAATACAAATGACCAGTAGCCAGGTTTTCACACACCTATAAGCAATCTATGGGCTAAAACTGAACTGGGAGAAGGAAACCATCATATTAGTATGCATCTGTGATTCTGCAGCAGGGTGAAATAAATCCCATTAGAGAAGGGAGAGGCCCCTGGGCTTGAGAAAGTAATTATGAGACCTGAGAAAGGAAGGTCTTAGGTTGCTGTTGTGGTTTAACCCAGTAGGCAGCTGAGCACCATGTAGATGTTTGCTCAGTCCTCACCGTGTGGGATGGGGGAAAGAATCAGGAAAAAAAAATATAGTTGGTGGGTTGAGATACAGATATTTTCAGGGGACAGAAAAGGAAAATAATACTTATTATAGAAGAATATACAGAACAAGTAATGCAGAATCCAGTTGCTTACTGCTCCCTGACCAGTGCATAGCCATGAGCAGGCTATGAGCAGGGGGTGCCACCCCCAGGCCAATCTCTCCCAGTTTTTTTGCTGACCATGATGCTGTATGGAATTTACTGCTGGCACAGAAGTTTGATTCCCAGGGGCATTTTAACACAAAGCAGTGCAGCATCTCAGTCTTCTGCCACTTAGAAGCAGTCATCTCCAAATATCTCCACAGGCGCTTTCCTCTAACCTGTGAGCAGATTAAGGAATGAGCCACAGAAATCAGCTCATCAGGAAGCAATATAAACTAATAGAAACAAACCACAGACAAATAAGCTTATAAGGAAGTACATTCTGTTCAGATAATCTGTTTGTCTCAAGTCTGGCTGAAAATAAACTGCTTCCTGCAGCTGTTATGAACAAGTGCATTGACAAGTGATAAATCCTGAAAGTTGGTGCTTATAGGGTTGCATAACAGTGTCCACATTCCTAATTCAAAAGAGGAATTTGAAATCCTACTGCACAAGGATGCTATTAACACTGAGTTCACGGTATCTTCTGCAGTATAGGTTCCCTTAGTGCTTGTAGTGTGTTGCCAGAGTAGATGCAAAAAAAAGAGTCTCAGTAGACTGTATCCAACCTGATCAATCTGACTCCAGATGCACAGTACTGTGCATCTTGAACCTTCTTCCCACTCTGTATTCACTATCAAACACATTTTAACTTAGCCTATTATCTATTTCTGGATAAAAAAGGAATGTACCATTTTTCACTGAGTCACAGAATTGTTTGGGTTGTAAGGGATCTTTGAAGCTCATCTTGTCTTCATCTTGAACCAGTCATCTGTCAACTAGATCAGACTGCTCAGAGCTCCATCCAGCCAGGCCTTGGATGGTTCCAGGGATGGGGCATCTACCACCTCTCTGAGCAACCTGTTCCAGTGTTCTACCACTCTCTTTTATGACAAAAGAGCTGCCTCCCAACACCACTGGTATCAGTGAGGGGCACTAGAAGCACTTTCTTGGACTCCAAAGACTTCAGGGTTCAAGTCTGTGGTTTGTAATATTCAAGAACGACATTGCCTAGCCAAAGAAAGGAATAATCACACTGAGTCTAAGAAGCTGATAATGGAATTGAAATTGAATTACTCCACAATGAAACTTGTGCCAATTTACAGGTTAGAGTTTGAAGTCAGTTGTGCTGCAGCAACACTACAAATCTTAAATTTCAAGCCCTACCCTTTAGAAGTTTTTACTTAAATTTTTAATGCTTAGCTTTATAAAAAATTAAAAGAGAGGGAGTTTTTCTGCAATTAAAAAATACTCCATGAACTTTTAGGAGGGACTACATGTTTCAAAAATTTGGGAGGAGCATTCTGTAACTGGAGTTGACACTTGGCATAGTGAACATGCACACTTGACCCTGCCAGAGTGTCCCTCATCTTGCACATGGAGACATCGTTCTACAACATCTGACCGGCAGGCAGCAGCCCTAAGTCAGCTCTCCAGCTTGCTCAAATAGGTGGGTAGAGGAGCGGAAATAACCAGAATTTATAGTGCACAACAAAGAATCAGGGCATTTGTGAAAAGGAAGTAAAAAAGGAATGATTTCTGGCTTTCATCAAATTCATAGAAAACATTAACGCCATAAGGAAATAGAAGAATTTTGCATAAAAGCAAAAGGGCAGGTGAAGCACAAAGCAAGAACATTTTCAAACAAAGTAACACCAACCTGCCAACTGTCATGTAATGAAAAGAACTTAATGTCAGACCTTGACAGGCAGATCTAAGAAACTTGTTAAGCTGAAAGTGCTCAGATTTGGGGTTGGTAATTTTTGGTCTTTACAAGGCCTCTTAGTAAAGGGAGACTGTAAATAAGACAAAAAGGGGAAATCAATCTTATACATGTTATGGCATGGATATAATGAATATAAATGTAAATCTATCACCCACAGCAGCAAGAAGTTACTTCTGGGATTTCCCTTTGAATGGCTGAGAGTATCTCAGCTTTTCCGTATCTAGCCAAAACTGGTTAGGTGAATCTCTGTGTGCTGGCAATCTTGGAAGATTTGCTGCATGGGTCTGGCAGCAGTGCTCTTGCAGCCTTATGCTGACATCTAAAGTTCACATTTTTAAGAATCGGAGATCCTTGAATTTTTAATGAGAAGTTACTTTCACTTTGGAAAAAATGTTGCCATACAGCTTCAAATTTTTCAGCAGCCAGGAGCCCTGTTGTACATCATGTGAGTTCTTCAGTCAGAAGTCTGTAACCAGGTAGTGACTGGAAAGATAATCTGCTTTGCTCAATGAAATGCAACCAAGGCTTTTTGGGCTAATTTGTACTCTAAGAATTTCTTGATAGCAGCAACTGTACAGTAGTTAATATGAACAGAAGCATTGATATGCAACTGCCTGCACCTAGTCAGAACTAACATCATGCAAATCCTATAAATTACAGCAAGTTACATTTTCTTTCATTAAAACTCCATATAAATAAAGAAAATGTCACTTGTCCACATCCCAGTTTTAGTGTGGTTAATAAAAAGAAATACTAGCTTGCAGTAAAAGAGAATGCACCATGTCAATGTTTGTAAAACTGATATTGGTAAAGGAAATAATTTATTTGCAATAATGCTCAACATTTTTGTCTCAGGATATATATCCAAAAATTGAAGAAAATAATGTGCAGAGTGTCGCATTTTTCTTATGAACAGTTTGAAATACTACACAAGGAGACAAGTAAAACTCTATTAAATGGAGACCAAGACCTGTCTGAGATTTTGAAATTCCCAGATCAGTTTACTCGTTGGTAATTTCATTATCAAAGAGTACTTCGGTAATAACAAAATACAAGCTTGGGATCCCTACAGCAAGAAATTTTTAACATGTTTCGAGAGTCAGAGAAATCTTCATGGTAGTTACAGATGAAGCCAGCCCCTTTTTTCACTTCACATAATTTCTCCCTCTCTACTCAGGAGAGAGAGTTGCTCTTGTCTCAGGGATAGAGAAGAAAATCTGTCTTGCTGTGAGAATTCAAAAATGAAATTCTTGGAATATGTACTTCTTCAAACAACACTTTGAAAAAATATTAAAAACTCCAAACCTGTCATTCCAGGTTGCATAAACCCTTCTAGGCCTATGCCTGACAAATATCATACCTGCAATATTTATATTTCTTGACATGTAAGAGCACTGTATAATAAAGCCATTAATAATAACAATTCTTTGGCTTACATAGTGCTTCTCAACTGAAGTTTTTAATAAAAACAGTCCACAAAGCTTAACATTCACAAGGGATTTAAAGTCTCAGTACTCCACAGTATAAACCAACTCTTCTATAAGGCAAAAAGAACAGCAGGGGTAAAATTCTAAATTATTTCAAAATATCATTGATTTAGTTTTCTTTTGTCTTTCTGTGGAGCATATATATATATATACACATATATATATTACTTGTCTTTCTCAGTGTTGTGGTCAATAAGCTAATGATTTTTGTTCTTTCTCTGTTTTTCAGACAGAAAAGCCATGAGGTATGGCTGAGATACCATTGTATATTACCAAGCTGCCTTTGAGTTGATCAGATAGAATGATTTAGACACCACCACAAACACAGACCTGCAGTATAAATTTTCCCTTCTCAGTCCTATACTTTGGACAGTAGATCACACTTGTGCTCCCTGGAGCCTAATGCCTTCAGCATTTTCACAGCTGTTGTGTAAAATATGGTAACCAGGACCACTTGTAGCACAGAAAGAAATGAAGTATTGCTACATGTATACCTCAGAGATGTGTATATTATTCTCTTTTATGATAATCTTTCACAACATAGCTAGTGGTGCTTCTTTGTATTGTGCATTGAAAAATGTTACATTTTTAAAGTAGAAAACTAATGCAAAGAAAAAAATTTGGAGTATATTTCATATGAAAATTTCTGAAATCAGAAAACCACTCATTTTTAAAATTACTGGTGTTCATTGCAAGACAGTGAACGATTAAGGACATTTGTCAACTTCTATTGAGAATTAAATCTCTTCAAATAACAAGAGACTTGCTTGTCACAGTATTTGTCATAACTATCACACTACATCCTAACAGAATAATGGGCAACAATCATCTTCAGCTTGCACACATGCAACAGTCATCCCTGAAAGCTTTCCAAATCCCAGTGCAGGTGGTGCCAACAGAAAGGATCAGAAAGTGATGAACGATGCAAGAGGATACAGAGGAGTTATACTGGCAGACACAGTCAGAGGATTTTGAACAGAGCTTTATCCCCATAATGTACAGCTTTGTGCTAAGTTTCTAAGCTCTGTACTGCAGCCAGGATAAAGCCACTCATTTAGGAAACATTGCAGAAAATTTGAACATTGTGAACAACCTCCTTTTGCAAATCCACTGGCACTAGAACCACAACCAGGATTTCAAATCTTGTGTGAGTCTTGGCATTCGTGAAGCAACAACATTAATACATTTGTGCTATCACATATGACTTACTGAATTAACATTATGATATTTACTACAGTAAAGTGACTCCATCCCTCATTCTTCATTTAACAGCAAAGCTGTGTCTGAAAAGCATATGTGGCAAAACTGTACACACTAACATTATAATACCTATTGCTGAGCAAGCTATTTAATTTAGGTTTTGAGGGAACAACTCCAGTATAATCTGTTTTTCTATTTTTAATGTTATTCCTTCATTTTTAATTTAAAGCACAACTCCTACCACTCTTAAGTGTTCACATTCCTGACATACAGCTCCCCTTACCTGCAAGCCATTACCCTTCTTTCCATGTGTGTTCACTGCACACACAGAATCTTGCAACTAATTTGAAGTTCCTTTCCTTTAAAGAGATGAGGAACAGACTGGGGGCAAGGACAACACACCATCACACCCAATGAGATGTAGTGTGTAGCGGAAGGCTTAGTCCTTACTCAGAAAGGCCCGCACGGCCTGAAGCAGAAAGCAAAATTCGGGCCTGGTAGAGCAAGATCCAAATCTGAAAAGCCTCAATAACATATGTTTCTTTACTGACTAAATATTTGTAAGATTGACAAAATCAGCATTCTACAGCATGCTGCCGTGTACTGGGAAAATCAGTTAATAATGCTGGAGGACAGAGAGAAATCAGCCAAGGGACAAAGGTCATACAGGCTATACATTGTCCATGTGAAACTGCTGGCATAGCTGCAATGCTGCTGCCCTGCTGGAGAACATGTCCTAGTGCATGCTCTAATCCACATCCCTTCCCAGTGGAACAGCTGGGTGACCTGGTGACAGAAAGTACCAAGCAGTTGCTTGGCCTCCTCAAGTGACGTGCATATATAGCCTAGAAGAAAGCATTTATTTTTTTTGGTAGCCTGAGTTCCTCACGCACAGCTTGAAGATGTCATTAGCAGTTCCTCTGAAGTAATCTGTACTGAATTGTAAAAAATGTCTCAATATTTTTGCATTTCTGTCTGACGATAATTGGGGTTAATTGATGATAATGGTAAGGGTAATTAGTTTTAACAGGCACTAAGGCCCATAACCCAAGCCTCTTATGACAGAAATAGAACAGCAGTCAAAATGTGGAATGAGAAATAACATGGCATCATCCAGTCATTGCAAATGTTGGGGGGGGGGGGGGGGGAGGGGGGGGGGGGTGGAGATTACATAAGCATTTGTATGCATTTCATATGATTGCATACAAACTACTTTAAATAAGCTAAAATCTTGTGCACTGTGTAGTTATTACGTTTTTGTTATTGCTATTGCCTAAAATACAGCAATTTAGGATTTGCCAACAAACACTCCAGCATCAGGTTGGGAAGTTGGACCACTTTGTCCAGGAAGAAACAGCTCCTTGAACTATTGTTTAACACTAGATGAAGGGGTCAGTGCCAAGTTAAATCTTTCATTTTTCTGTAGGTTCCCCCCCCACCCCCCACCCCCTCCAAGTCTTATGAAGCATCCCATATGAGAATAGAAGAGAAAGCAAAGTCAAAAGCAGAAGTTACCATTCTTCAGACTAGTACAGCAGCTTGAAATACGGCAAAAATTAAAATACTCTGTCTCACTTGGTCTTTCCACACAGCCCTCCCAATGCCTCCCCCATCAAGGGTTTCCTCATTGTTGGCCTGGCTCCTCTTGGGTTCACATCAGGATTTTTAGGGTTTGCCTCCCTAACAGTGAATTGAGGTGACCCATGACAGCTGTATCCACCAGCCACCACCCATGTTCCTGCTGATCAGCTGAGACTGGCCTACACATGGTGTGCTGGGACCCATTTCCACACATTTTTAAAAAGTACTATTTTACTGCAGTATTGGGGTGGGTGGGGGAGGAAGTGGAAGCACCAAAAATCAGTATTAGTCCAGTTTTTAATGCCAGTACAGTAAAGCCTAGAAATGGGTAAAATTATTAGTCTGTGAAATTCATCAGAGTGTAGGGAAAATCACATATCCCATTTGGACCTTAAGAGCAGCTTTAATTGTAGAGTCAGTGCAGAGCAATCATTTCATACTAAGGTTAATGAAATCCACATTTTTTAAAATCAACTTGTTCCAGAAAGACTGACAAATATTTGAGATTGAGACACAAATATTTGAGAAGAAACAGGATTGTGTTCTAAGGCTGAAGGGAAGATGGCTGGTCCCAGAACTACAGCATAGCAGTAACTTTTGAGATTCTTGGCTAGGCTGATGGAAGGTGACTGGGGGTGTAATCACAGCGTGACAAGGAAAGTTCACAGTTCGATGGCATAAAAGCCTGATCTTAAATTTTCCTAAAGTCTTTAAAACAGATATTAAAATAATAATGCAGGCAGCAAGCACTTGTAATCCCACTGAGCTCAATTGCTTTTGAATGTGCTCAGCACTTTTGAACACTAAGCTATTTATTTACTTGTCTATGTGTATGTACAGACACATTTCTGTGTCTTACTTTAGACAAGCAAAAACAGGGTTTAATCTTTCCACTATCTTTCCCTAAAATGCTATTATATATCCTTTTAAAGTAATAGGCCTCCTTCATTCTATTTTCATGGGAATAATCTGTGTTTCAAACACCAACAGCAAGACAAACCAGAGACATAATTTTACAGCTTCATTGTCACCTACTTGAGCCTGGAGCATGAAAGCTGGATAGCCACTTCACATAGTTTCAGGGCAAACATGAGTGAAAGGTGATTTTAAGGCCAGTTTAGCCTTGAGACTGAGAAATGAGGTGACTGTTAGCAAGTTGTCCTATCTCTCACCTATTTTCCCCAAACAGCTTTCAATCTACTGATAACTGCATATAACTAAGTTGAATTGTTATGCAGCTATGTTATACCTCTGCCCTGCTTACAGGAACACTGAATTCAATCCAAGGATTTTTAAGTGTTTTGTGAATGCTGGCACTATGAACATCATCACAGTTGCCCTGTAAAAGGAATTAGACATTGCTACCATACAACACATTTCAAGGTCACCAGGGAACTTTTTGGGAGGCATGGGTACACTGCCAATTGTATAGGCTCATGTAATATACTGTAAATTAATAGACCATAAGACCAAAAGTAACTGGCTGTAATCCTGTACCTACACTCTGCAATGCATATTAGAGGATTCCCCTGAATTAATTTATGTCTAAGTAAGGTTTTGGTGGGAAAAAAGGCCCCACAATCTTGATAAGCCAGTTTCCAGTTTTGTGCAATCTAAAAAAATCTCAGTCAAGCTGCTCCAATTTCCAATGACCTCATGGCTAAAAATTAAAGAACATATCAGCTTTATCATAACAGATTATAATTAAGTATTATCATTGGTTTCCAAAATACACACAGGAATGTTAACATCTTAATATATTTGATACAATTTCTGTATGTGTGTATGTATATATATATATATCTAAAACATAATTTTCTAAAGAAAACATCATAAATACAAAGTTCCATTAAAAACTGTGAGATTTCAGATATTCAGGTAAATTCTTTACATAGTTTAGTGTCATTTATGCTGTAGGCAAGACCTATAGCATTATTGCTTGTGAAAAACCAGACATGAGCAATCAGAATCCTTATAAAATGTCATCTTGATGCTGCCTCTTAACATTCCATCTAGCACAACGTTCATGTTTCAACTCACTTTAGAGGCTACTTTGCAAGAAATATTTTCCAGAAATTTTGTGGGTAGAAGATAATATACAATAGTGACTCTATTAATATTATGGTTCCAGGAAACTCGTGGCAGAAGAGGTTTCCAAATTAAGCCAAATGTCTCCTTGAACCAGGCATCAAGAACATCAGCAGAAATGCTAATATGAACCCTTGCCAGTGGCACAGTCATGAATCTCCAGGCTTAGATTGAAGAGAATGAGCCCTTTTAGTATATTTAGTATATTTAGAATATACTAGTATTTTAGTATATTTAGAAACATTGAGTGTTGTGGCAAGTTTAAAACCAAAACCCTTTCTCCTTGCTATATGAATAAAGTCTTTCCTTTTGCTATTTATTTCTGGTTTTCAATCAGAGCAAGAACATCCCTCCAGCCTCTGATTTTAGTGTTTTTCTTAGCCTTCAGGAGCTGGAGGATTTAATTTTTATCACCAGCTCCAAACAGTGCCCGGCAGGATGCATCTGCAGTGACAAGCTGTCTATCAGGAAAACCTGGAGCACCCAAATTGTTCTTTATATCTTCACTTTTGAGGGCCAGCTTTAATGTTAAAATAGAGTGTCACTTAAAAACTAAGTTGATGACGCTAACTTCCTCTGGGAATAGTTCGGATCTTCAGGTGTCCTTCAAAGGAATTCTTGATGCATTTTTACTAAATGCCTTCCCTTAGAAGGTTTTCTCCAGGAGTCCAGTATTTTTTCATCTCCTTTGACTCTGAGGATAAGACAGGCTACTAAGGTGGGCTGGGTGGGAAAGGGCAAAGAGATGGGTTCAAGTTCCCTGATTGTGATGAGATGAGCACTCACTATCCAGAGAAGGATGTAAAGAAACTGAAAACACTTATTGTGCACTATTTCATCTGCAAGTTGATGAAACAATTTCCAGGGAAGTAGTTTTCTACTGAAAGATGCCAAATCAATGAAATTTAAATGTGTCCTGTAATATTATTATAAAATGCTGATGAAAAGTTATCACAGCATCTTGATACGGTTGCAACCATTTGTTTTTAAACACACAAAAGCCAAATGTGCACTTACAATATGACATTTTCACTGTGATTTGTACTGTTTAAATTTCTCATCCTAATCTAGGAAAAAATTAAATTTTGATAAATCCTGCCTTTAAAGAAAAAAAAAAAAGTCATTCTCTTCTTTGACTAACTCAATTTAGTGTATCTCCATAAATGCACCACAGATTTGTCTGGTTTGCAAATAATCTTTCCTTGTGCCTTTCCTTATCCAATTCTTCATAATCCAAATGGGTTCTTTTTCAAGAATACTCATTAGTCAAATGGTTTTTTGCTAAATTTCATCCTGAGCTATCCTGCCTAGCCTAAAGGTTTCTGATTGTACTTTATGTGACAGTTATCCTCTCCTTTGCCTTTGAAATGTTCTATGAATGGTTTTTAACAAACAATTCTGTTGATAAAGTACAAGAAAAAGAAATCAAAGCATTTCTCAGCAGTGGTACCTCTGCAGGGCAAACAGGAATAAAGCACAGTGAAAATGTATTCATGTCACTCAAATTAGAAGATGGGAATCTGAAAGTGTTCTGTACAAGATATTGTGAGAAAAGCCACCAGTTTAACATAGGTTCATTTCAGGAAAGCACTATATTCCACGAGAAATAACTATCCCACTAGAAGCAGGTTTTGAGATCTAAATTACTATCTTCTGGCTTGTGAAAGTTACTCTTATATTAATAGGTTGCAGGTAGAAGTACAGAAAAAATAATCAGAAATATGGATAAAAAAAGTTCTCTGAATGGGGTTTGCATTGATAGTAAATACTGAAAAGCCAAGTATTTCTGGAGTTAATAGCTGCCTTTTTGAAAAGCCTAATCAATATGAGTAAAAATTTAGGGCCATTATCTTTGAGATCTCTGAGTGTTACTGGCAAAAAACTATACTGAATATAGCACAAACATTATTTGTTATAAAAATTGGAATTCTGTCCTAAAAACAATAGATGAAAGAGGAAGAAACAGTCCCAATGATCATCCTAGAAGGGTGATCTGAGTTTTTTAGCAAGCAGCTCACCTCTTCATGTTTAAAATCAGTAAGGAGTGCTTTATTTCATTAGCAGCCTCACCACCTCAGTCCTGGGGGATCTGGACAGGTGTCCAGTTACAAGCATGCTGTAAAGCTGAACTAGAGTAATTCTAATGCATATTATTTCAGATATAATCTATCTTTATATAACATTAGGCTAGGAAAACAGAAAAACTGAATTATATTTACCCACACTCTGGTTAGTCTTCAGGTTTTAGTATTGTGTGATTTAACACATCTGATACCATCGACAAAACGCTGTTGTGCTGCAGCAAAACACAATACACAGGCAGTATTTTAACTGACTGATATCAAGCCTAAGTTGTAAATTGGCTGCACCACAAGTTCCACAGAAAAAAAAAAAGTCTCTAGTTTGATGCTGAGGTAATGGTTAAGTAGCAGAGTATACCACAGGTACACAGTAAGGCCTGTTTTGTGCACTATCTTCATCAGCAGATTTGATAGTAAGAGCACACCTCAGCAGATCTCTAAGGAGGTTCAGTCTATAAAGTCCTGATAAACTTGGGGACTGAGCTGTGAGAGACCAAAATGTTAAAGGTGAATGGTTCAAGCAAAAGCAGTGGGTGCTTTGCTGACAATGTGCAAGGAAACAGCCCAGGTTCAAGAGCAGGCACAGCAGAGGATGACCATGACAAATAAACCTTTGTTTAGCAGCAAGCTAGTTTTGAGACAGATGAGCCAATAAGAGGCTATTTTACACAGAGGCCAGTAAGCTTCTGTGAGGTGGGATAGTGCTTTTTTTGTCTTGCCAATGTCCTCCTCATCACAACTGGCTCAGATGTGAAAACTCCCCCTCCAGTTTACACACAAGCCTGAGAGAGTTCATCCCTTCTGATGGGGCATAATTGGCTCAACTACAGTGACCTGAGAGGCAGCTGTCATATCTTGGAGGGCATCATAAACCATCAAAGACTCCAAAGTGCCCCCAGACTAATTTCCAGGGCTTTCTACTGGAGGACTGTGCATGATCCATGGTGCTGCATCAGACAATGTTAAACTCACCCCTAGGGCAGATACCTGAGTGTTCCCACATAGCCTGAGTATATATTAACACATTGAACTTCTTTTATCCTTTTTTTCTTCCTCTTTTATCTCCTAGATTCTTCTTCTTGAAATATAATGTAAGCCAGACTAAAAAATTCCAGTCATTGCCTTAATAAGTGCCTTAAATTGTGTGGATAAATTGAAGTTCACTAAGTTAAAGCTTATGAAGTACCTTACTTTGGATGTTATTTTAAAATTTGCCAAGTACCTGATTCTATCTTAATTTTTTAAAGTTTGCAAATAAAAGTTTGTTATTGAAGCTCCTGAGAATTTTTCTTTTTCTCCTGTGCACCACCCAGGGTGAATCAAACAACCTTCCCCTATACCCACTGAGCATACCAAGGTATAACATGAGCCAACACATGCCTCAAGGAGCTCAGCAAAAAGCCCAGAGAATTACACTGGGGATCAGTGGATCCCATCTGTCAGCACAGCTGGAAGAGAGCTGGATGAGGAGCAGACCTGCTAAAATGGGCTGGGACATTTCAGTCAACAGTAAGTAAAACATGAGCCAACTCTGTGCTCCTTATCAATGCAGGAAACTGGTGGTGGACTGCCTCAGGTGGGGCTTTCCTATTGGCCATGGAGACTGCAGTTGGAATTTTGTTTCCTGGTTTCAGCATCCCTGTTAAAAAAAATGTTGCTGGGGAACTAAAGGAGAGTATCAACAATAGGTTGCTCTCAGGATGTTTGGGGACTAGAGCTGCTCCTCAGAAGCTGTGTGCTAAACACATGGCTTAGTCTGGTGAAGACTAAGGTTAATTTGCTAATAACCCACAGCTGCATGAAAGAGTTAAAAGCCAATGGAACCGACCTCTTCCTAGCAATGGCAGAAATGTGTAAAATAAGGGGAAATTGCCAAGACCTTCAGCTTGAGGAATCCAAATGGCTCAACAGGAAAAAATTCTTTATGAGGAGACTAGCATAGCACAGGAATGAATTAATTTTGGAGACGATGACAACTTTTGAAGGATTTTCTTCCTTGGCTAGAGAAAATAATTGCTAAAATATGTGGAGAACACATGCTCTGAAGTGGTTGAAGTAGATGGTGCTTTGGGCAGCAGTTGAAGCAGGCTGCCTGCAGAGGCCCATAACAGCCAACACTTCTATGGCTGTGCCATAGTGCTGATGGTGTGTCTGCAGATCTTGTCAAGGGCACAGGGCTGGCTTAACCCAGTTCTCCTCCCTCTTTTCCAGCTGAAAGGACTGTCATAACAGACAACTCATCTTTCATATCTCAAGACTGATCTAATTTTTCCAACACTAACACCAACCTACTTTGGGAGCATGTGAGGCAACACTTACGGAGTGCCTCAAAGCAATCCTTGAAAAGCTCCCAGTCAGCAAAACAACTGTGCATCTATTCCTGCCACCTTCATTAATATGCTCTAGATTTAGTGAATTCTTGCTGATTTTAACAGGAGTGTTCATCGTAGATCTAGGGTAGTAAGAAGGCCTTAATATAGATGACCTCTATTTCCACCTCCTGCAAGAGTGAATGAAGGTTTTCACATATATACCATTTAAATGTCATAGTAAAGACTGCTCCAGAAACACTTTTTTTAGAATAAAATTTGAAAGCATCTTTAGTTCTGTTCAGCTTTAATTTTCCCATTTCCCTGGGATATTCTTAATAGTCATAAAAATGTTCAAGAAAAATCGTTTCTTTTAAAGTTTCAGACTTCTTGAGTCTGCTTTTTGGACACTTTTCTAGGGAACAAGTTTCCTTAACAGGAAAGCAAAGGGGGATTAATACACACTAAAGAGATACTCTCTCTTCAAAATATAAAATAATTTTTGATGATTTCATTTATTTCTCTTAGGAATGACATAAAAGTACAGGATTGAACTTAACACAGATGTTTCAGTTGATACATTCTGAAGTATTCTTTGTGGATGGAAATTTTACAGTGTCTCTTGTTACTGACATGAGACAAGGATGTCATTCAATCTTGTCATTACTGTCATTAATTGGAAAGTTATCCTCACACAAGATAATCCTACTTCATTCCACTTCAAAATTTCAAGCTCATGCTTGAAATCATGAAAAAGGCAACATTTATGCAAAGGAATATATAATTGCTAATTTTAAGAAAATAGAAGGGATTTACCATAAGCTTTTTTTTCCCTGAATTCATTTTTATTTTTCATTACATGGGTTCTTTTCATATACATCTGATCAGATGTGGAAATATACAGTGTAAGCAATACCAATACTCCTTTTTCTTCCTGTTTTCAGAACTGACCTCCTCCTTTGAGATTTGAGAAAGTGATGGCCTTATGTCCTATCAGCTATGTCTGCAAGGTTTTACCATACAGTGCTCCAAACCAAAATGGGGGGTAAAAAGTCCAATTAGTCACTGTACTAAAGCTTAGAAACACATCTCTGCTGTGGTTTAACCCCAGCCAGACACCATGCCCTGCACAGCCGTTTGCTCATTCTTCTACCAGCAGGTCCAGGGAGAGAATAGGAAAATGTAGAAAACACATGGATTGACATAAAGGCAATTTAATAGGGAAAGCAAAAGGTGTGTACACAAGCAAAGCAAAATAAGGAATAAATTTACTGCTTTCTATGGGCAGGCAGGTGTTCAGCCATCTTGAGGAGAGCAGGGTCCCATCACATATAACAATGACTTGGGAAGACAAACACCATCACTCCAAATGCTCCCCCTTTCCTCCTTCTTCCCCCAGCTTTACATACTGAACATGATGTCTTATAACCTGGAATATCACTTTGGTCAGTTTGGGTCACCTGTCCTGGCTGTGTCTCCGCCCAGTTTCCCATTCACCCCAACTTCCTACCAGTGTGGCAGCATGGAAAGCAGCAAAGGCCTTGGCTCTGTGTAAGCCCTCTTTAGCAAAAACAAAAACATCATCCAGCACAAATCCAAAACATGACATAACTTAAATTTACATTTAAAATCAATTAACCTTAGTTTCAAGAGAAATTTAGGTGGTATTTCCACAAAAATAAACAGAATTGTAATGAACTAAACATCAGCTGGTACAGTTCCTCAATTATTGAAAGTTTGAACCATTACTGTGTTCTATTCTTTTCCTATTCTTCTTGAAAGAATTACATGATTGGAAAATGCTATGCTTTTTCATTAGATATATCCTGAAAAGGGAAAGCAGGACCTCAAAGTGTGCTGATAGAGTAATTTGTCCACTTTTAAAGTGCCATCATACCTTCCTATTAAATAAAGTCTAAATAATTAGTTGCCCTGTTTTCAAAAGATATAACAAAGAATTACAGCCACAAAGCATTCCTTTGCCCTCTGTAATACCTCTCAGTCCACTACAGCAAGTATCAAATGGACCCACAGGGTCTGATGTTCAGTTTCTGTTCTGGGCAGAGGAATTCAGAGTGTGGCAGGGAGTTTATGCTTTACCATGCAGAATCAGGGAGGAGCATTTGATCCAGCATTATTTCAGTTCTACAACTACCTTCTGCTAAGCTTGGTGTGTGGATGATAAAGGTATTTCAATTTGTTTTTAATTCCTTTGTTTCTTGTTTTATTTTAAGCTGTTTAAGCTAAAACAAGTAGTAAAGGCCAGCTGCTATTGGTATTACATGCTTGTAAGACCAGTATTTCAAATGTCTGTTGTATTCCTTTATCTGTGAGCACAATACTTCGTGGAGTTTCAGTTGCTGAAGCACCACTCCATAATTATGATGTTCAATCAATATTATGGATTTAAAAAATAAGTAGCTTTTCTTCTGTTCCTTATCTTGTAATCAGAGTAATGTTCAGTTTGTATATATAGATGTGCTCTTGGCATTTGTAAGGCTTTTCTTCTTCCTTTCAGTACTGCATGCTGGAGTGTCACAGGATCATTCCAGTTTCACTCAAGGTGAAAAAATGCTGACCTCATAAAGAAAAAAAAATTGCAACCAAAAAAACCAACACCACTGACAAAAAAACCCTCTAAAAAATAAACAAAACACCCAATGAACTGAGTCAACAGAAAAAGCAGTATATATCAAAGCTCAGCTGGGAGCAGCACAAAATAGCTTTTAGCCCCCATGGTACTGTGGAGGCAGATGTCTTGAGGAGTGCAGACGTCAGGAGCAAGGGGTAAAATATGTACCTGCTCTTTGCTGTATTCCTGTCACTACTCTGAGAACATATATTTTGGTCCAGAGCAGATCTGTTATCTCCTCATGGACAAAACACAGTCCCCATTATACCTCAGAAAGCCATGCTCCTTTCCTGTCACCCACAGGTCCCTCAGCTCACCCTTCTGCTGTTGTAAGTTTTATGCTAGTGAAGGAGTTGTCTAGAGATTGCTTCCCCCAGTTTCTTCTATTTGCTGCATATATCCAGCTGAATGTGAGAGCAGGCTCTGCCTCATCAGAGGGGCCACCACTGTAACCAGAAAGGGAAGGTGAAAGCTTCCACGTTCATTCGAGTAGGAAAGAATTAATTCAGTGGGCAATGGACTGAGCCTCTCTCCCTTCTGCCCAGCAAGGTAACAGATTCCTTTTGTCTCCCCAGTAAATCCACACCTTAACTATCCATTGTAATATGGTACTTGAGATTCTAGTATAATACCTATTATTCTGTTATTGATTCATAGGTAACACATCATAGTTAGGAAAATCAGTAAAGGGAGATGATTCAAGAAGGAAGCAGCACAGGACAGGGATCAGGAGTTGTGCCCCAAAGACTGGATTCAGCCAAGAGTTTAGTCCAGTCTGACTGAAGGTCAAGTGAAATACAGCTTTATGAAAAGCATTGAAGAAACTTTTTGTCATCAGTTGTATAAATACTCCTCTGTCCTGCAGATTCTTTTTGGGTAAGCATTACTAGAATGGCACTTATTTCTTTATCCTCATTATCATCTGTGTGCTCATAAATCAAAAATGGTGCCATAAAATAAGGATTTTAATAGTGATGCAAACACAATTGGGTGTGAAAATTATGAAGAAAAGTTCCTACATAGATGGATTATACTTTCTTATGGAACAGAAGGTAGCTACTTTTGAAAACTTGGAATAACTAGGCACACTCTATGGTAGCTTGGAGTTTTGAAATAATGAGGAAAATCTGTAATACTACCTAAATAAAGGGCAATACAGAACTCCTCACATAAATGGGACTTTTGTGTAGGCAACTGAATGGATAAAATATTTAGGGGTTGGAATAAAAAGAAACCTAAATAAGAGAGTCAGATTTATTTTAAAAAGAGGGGTAAGTATAAAAATGGATATGGGCAGATGGAAGTGACTGAAAATCTCTCTAGAGAAAGGGTAATACTGTTAAAATAAATATTCTAAACTACTCTATATTTTTAGCACCTTTGCAGTATATGCATCATATGGCTTCCAATAATGTGGTGCTGTTGGTTGACTCTCAAAGTTAAGTTCTTTCTAAAGAGATTTCAAGATACAGCATTACCAAAAGTAGGTTCTATTTCACAAAATGAATAAGGACTTCTTCCTTTGTGTCAAAATGATTCCTTGCAGTTTTTGCAATCAAGGAAGGACAGCACTATGACATAATAGTAATGATAGGTAAAATAACTAAACAGCTAAGTAAAAGAAATTGTTTTTTTTTTTTTTTTTCTATTCTCTTCACTGTCTGAGGCATCTAACCATTAAAAATAGTTAGCAAGAAGGAAAGGTAATCAATAGCAATTGTACAAGGCATTATTAAAATTTGTTTATATTGTTATTTTGAGAAAGTTCTAGTAATGCTGATATGAACTTCTCCATTTTATATTCACCTTCTCTAGGCATTGTCTGTAAGAATGTAAAAGCCTTTCAAAAAGAGAGAGTAAGGTTCCTAACTGTTTGGAAAGTGATGAGAGAGATGTCTAAAAGATAACTATTGACAAAAGCCTAGTCCCTATTTCTCAGAGGCACCAGATTCTTGCCTCACCCCGTCCCACTTGGTGTTTCTCCATTGAAACTTTTAGCAAGTTCTCTAAATGTTGCATTTGGCCCTGCTGGGAACAGCTAATGAAGGCAGAGCCTGTGGCATGCCCTTCTGAGCATCATTTATCTGTAATCTGTATAAGCAGGTTTTCCTCCTTTTCCAGATTCTTTATGGGCAAATAGGAAAAAAAAAATATTTCTTCAACACAAGCAGTGTAAAAAGTATTTGGTGGAACCCCTGACAACTGATATCCCTGACAATCCCCATATGGCCTTACTCAAACCAGAGGTTTTGGATTCTGCTCTGGAATTCCAAGGTCTTTGTCTTTTCTTAATATGCATCCAGTGAACAGAGCTTCTGTCAAAGTCAAATCCAAATGCAGAGATGTGCCTAAAAGTAAATTTGGCCTTAAATGCTTTCCTGTCTGGAGAAGGCAAGTAAAAGCAACATGGCAGTGCAAAGGCTACTCTGATGAAGTTAAAGCACACAGGAGACAATGATTTTGATCTCTAGTACTAGAATCTCTGTATTCATACAGTTGTGTTTGTGAGGATTACTCATGTGACTAGTCTGAAACGACATTCCAAACCAGGTATACAAACTGTGGACCCACTTTGCCACTGATTTACTGACATCTGGCTCTTTAAAGTCTGAAGGGGTTTAGAAGAGTAGATCCTGGTTTGGTCTACCTATATTTTGAGTTGCAGTTTTGTTTTGCTCATAATATGTGAAAATAAGTTTCTAAACAGGCAAATACAGATTTTTTTCCACTATTTCCAATGTTGTCCATATCCCTTCCACTCCATTAATCTTTCCCAGTCAAAGAAATAACCTGTTATCACTGATCTGCTTATATTCCAAAATTGGGTTATTAGTTTACTGTCTGGTTTTATGTAACACTTGGTAATATAAGTCTTTCTACCTTCTCAGTAGCTCCGGAGTTAAGTGAACCATGCAGCAAATTGTGATCACCCAAATACATTACTGCCTGTTTGGAAAAATAGTTACCATAACTAATAGTTATCCACTGAAAAATCACACTTCATTAAGTACATGTATAATGCACTAAAGTAGATTATATAAGATGCACTTTTAGTAAGGGACTTAAAAATCATCAGATCAAATACCTACAGAGACAGCATCCAAAATCATCATCTTCATCACAATGAAATTGTGCCTAAACCTGGCAGCGATGTGTTAATCGAAAATCACCTGCTGCACAGAGCAAAAAACTCATGAAGTCTGTATTACCCAAATCATCACAGGATAAAATGTAATTAATTGCCTGTTCTGTCCTTTGCTAAACATATTTCTATTGCCCTCCAGGGTGGAACTTGCCCTTGTCCTGTCAGTCAGGGCTTTACAAAAGCATTGTGCTTGCACCTTGCATTTCAGGGAGACAAGCTCAGAATGAACCTGCTGACAAAACATTTATGCCCAAGGTAAAGAAAAACAGACAGACTTCATATTCACAAAGTCACTGTCCAAAGGTGTTCAGATCTTTCTGTTGCTCTTAATTTCCTGCTGAAGGAAACAGTCATTTCATTGAAGACTAAGGAAAACAAAAGGTGTATTTTGTCTTGAGGTATCACTAGGATAAACATGATTAAATTATTTACCTGGCCACCCGAATTTAAGACACAAATAATAAGATAGCTTGGCTGCCTTGTGATTAGCAAAGTATTATATATATTTATACATATTTGTATCACTAAGAAATGTGCATGCCTTTGGGAGAGAAATAATTCTTGAGTTTAGTTACTCTTATTTATACCAATATAGGCAGATTTAAAGACTTTATGTGGAATTTAAAGATAAATTGCATCAGATGCTGGAAATAACTTACTTTGCCTGTCCTACAGTATCCCGGTCGGTTCCAGCCGGGCTACGCCCAGTGGACTGCCGAGGCCAGGATAGTCTCAGCGGAGGCTCAGACTTGGTCCGATCTCCCAAGCCATTCCCAGCTGCGGGCAGCCAAGCAAGCTCAAGTGATTTTCAGCTCTTTAGTGATTATCAGCTCTGTGTGATTATCAGCTCTTTTGGCTTGCTTGTGGCCGAGGCAGCAGACGCAGGGAGAGAGAGGAGAAGCGCTGTGTAAGGTTCCGCAGGATTCTTTATTAGGGTGTCCCACAAAGGTTCTCAGTGACAGCTCTTCTGCCGAACCAGGCAGAATTAGGGGTTTTTATACCCTACAGGGGTTTTGGAAACTGTCCAATAGCAAGGGTCAGGGAAAAGTGACCTATAGGCTTACAGAGAGATAAGCAGGGTCCGAAAGGCGGCAGAGAGGGGCTTCTAAGGCCCGAGTCATCATGACTCAGGCTTCTGACCACCAAGGAGGCCTTGCAGGCCCTGGGCCTGCTACACTACAGCATTACTATTTGTTTCTCATTTCAAAGTTCACAAGGTAATGGGTTCATTATCCCTTTATCTAATTTCACAGAGAAATGACAATTCCTAGCTGCTGAGGTCATGGCCCATCAAAAATTATACTGTCTCTAATTTTATATCCGATCTCTGGTAGACCTTAATTTGCTTATCTCATTTCTCATCTATCGAATAAATTGCTGAATTCTATTAAAATTCCTACCAGCTGTCCAAGATTTAAGACTGAACTACTGAATTGAGACTTATTGAATTAAGACATTATTGCCAATGTGAGCCAGTAAAACAATGATTAAAATATACAAGAAGAACATGCTTTTCAGTTTCCTGTACACCATTTGAATTCATCGTGAACATGGCTTTGTACACCGTACATATAATATCTGGTCACCCCAGTTAGTATGGCAAAATCATGTCTTATTTTTTTTTAAGATTTTTTTCCTTTATACATTTACTGACCTCAGCTGCAAGAGCTGCAAGAAACAGAGGTAATATTAAAATTACTGTGCAAATTTTCATGGGTGGATAGTGCAGTATTTTTCATGTTTTATTTTTCTGTATAATGCTTCAAACTGAACCCTCTGAAGTGTTATTCTGCAGGGCA
This sequence comes from Onychostruthus taczanowskii, assembly GCF_017590055.1. Taxonomy (NCBI): domain Eukaryota; kingdom Metazoa; phylum Chordata; class Aves; order Passeriformes; family Passeridae; genus Onychostruthus; species Onychostruthus taczanowskii. The sequence goes on from NW_024500239.1 coordinate 2,187,999, forward strand.
TGCTGAAAACCATTCCTTCTCAAGAGTTATACTTAGTACAGTATTTAGCTTCCTGCTCCAATCTCCAAGTGTGCTCATGTTCCCTACACAAAGAGAATGGCAGATACTCTGGTGACTGGTCAATCTCAGATCCACGTTTTCCATTTTGGCCACTGCTGCCATATTTCTGTTACTGGAGGAGAGAAGGAAATTGCACAAGCAGCAAATGCAGTGTTTCATAAAACCCAGTTGGTTATTTATTGTTTGGAGAAACGGGAGAATGGGGAAATGTGACATCTTCACATCTCTTTTCATCCTGCATCCTTGCTGAGTGAGTCTGTGGAACCTTAGGAGAGATCCCCCTTGAATAGGTAACTTGCCGGAAGTTTTATCTTACTCTGCTATCTTAGCACACTGCTAAGAGCTACACTTATCTACTTGTCTTCCCCCAGAACTCTGGTTTCTGACAGCAGTTGCATTTCCAACACCACTGGATTACCATCAGGTAAGAGGACTATCATCATAAGTTAAGAGGCAGTGATAGTTGCTGCATCTTCTTGACTACCTTCAAGTTTCTAAATTTGCAAACAAATGTGTTGCAGCTAGATTTGTGGTCTCAGTGCCTGTTGACCAGTGCCTGGACTTCACCACTTCATCACAGCAAACCTAAGCTAAAGCACATGTCTAAAAGATCATTTCCGTTCTAAAGAGCAGGTTCCAAAGGTGGCATGCAGCCTAATTTTCTACTAGGGCATGAAGGTAGCTTCTAAAGGAAAGATGTAATAGAGAAAACAGATTTTCAAAGTATGCCCAGAAAGACTGATTCTTCACTGGAAGAAAGATTTAACTTCTCATTACCATTTTTCTTACATGGCAGAAATACACTCAAAGTCAAAGAATTTTGTAGCATTCATCATCAAAGGGGGGGGGGGGGGGGGAAAAGAAGACAAAATATGCTTACCAGCACCTCTCACAGTGCTGCTACCTGTGTATGCCTGAGAGTCCAGAAATGATTAATCACAGGGCTTTAAGATCAGGTTATCATAAGCTGTTTTAGATATCCTTGGTACTTCATCATCAGTGTGGTATGGTTCAGCAGAGAGACAATTCAACATCAGAAAACAAACCCTGAGGTCACTTGCTTCTCATTGCCAGAGGCAGAACTTAGATTGCTTTTGTTCTTGTAAGTCATTTGGTAGTTTGTTCAAAGTCTAATAGTGCATCACTTTCTGTCTGTGGCTTCACTTGTGTGTGTGTCTAGTGATAGCCTCAGAAGTATCCTGTTATGATGCTTCCCACTGGACTATTTTTAAAAAGTGAGGAGATCTTGCTACATGCTGACTTGGGTGACCAGGAGGGAAGGGAAGGAAAAATCCTAGATCAGTAAAATATATATGCTGCATATATATTCCAGCCTACTGTATTGCTTATGCCCTTCTGTGTTGCCCCTCCAACTCATATCAGGATGTTTGAAGTCCCCGATAAGGACCTGGGCTTGTGAATAGGAAGTTGCTCCTGCTTGTCTGTGAAGGGATGAGTCTGCTCTGTCTTCCTCATCAGGTGGCCTGTAGCAGACCCCACTGTGTTACCTGTTCCTGCCCTCCCTTCAGTCCTGACCCATAAGCTCTCAGGCAGCTCCTCATCCATCTCCAGGTGGAGCTCCATACACTCCAGCTGGTCATTGACATAGAGAGTGAAACCCCCTCCTCATGTCCTTTGACTGTCCTTCCTAAAGAGCTGCATTCATCCATTTCCACATCCTGGTCCTAAGGGCCACTCCCCACCCCACCACATTTCTGTGATGCCAGAAACATCATAGCCCTGCAGGCATGTGCCTGTCTTTAACAACTCTTCCTTATTTCCCGTGCTGGGTGTGTTTGCTCTCATGAGCACCAGCTTCCAAGGCAGCTAACAAGAGACTCATTCCATACAAGTATTTAATTAAAACAGAGTGTATGTTGACCAGAATTTTTTTTTTATATATATTTGCAAATTCCTTAATGGAAAGCACTTGCCAATTAGTTTGGACATCCCTTTCTGATGTCAACTGCTCCATTTTGTTTGCTTGCTGTTAATGGTTCACAACTAGTCTTAAGTTACCAGAAAGTATTTATACTTCCTGATTAAATATATTTATATTTTAAATATATTTAAACAAAAGATGACAAATCAATAAATAGCAAATACTGAATTAATAAATAATGAACACCACATTTCCAGTAAAAAACTGTTTGATGAAAAATCACTTACACTAAAGAATCATGAATCATCATCCAGAACTCATTAACTCTTTTAAAAGTATCTGGCAATTCATATAAGCAACTAATAATACAACTAAAACAAGCTTCAGAATGAAGGAAGGCAATTTATTCAGATTGTCTTGATGAACCTACATTAATCCACTATTTATTGTCCCATAAGGATCTCCTTCCCCACTGCTACAAAAAGTTTAAGAATATCTTCTTTACTCTTGCTCAGCCCCAGACAATTACAAACAAACATAATGTTATGCCTAGCACAACATAATTATTCAGAATGTGCTTTTAGACATGAATAATCTGCTACAGGGCTCCCCAGAAACATGCAATGTCCTTATTGAGGTCTTCAGCAGCTACCTCAGCTAGCTGCTAGTTAGGATATAAATCATGTGCTGTTTACATCAAGGGCCATGGTTTGCAGGCTGATGAAAACACTTTTGATTGTGTTGGGAACTTAAAAGCATAGGCATGCAACTTCAGCACATGTTGTCTCCTCCCTACTTCCTTTACCTTCCATTTCACATCATCTGGTTGTTCTTTTGTTGTTATTTTGATAAGAGAATACACATGCTATTATATGGACTTTTTTTTGCTTTCCCCAAAATATCCCTTCTTTTGATAACATAGATTTTTCTGCCCTGAAATTTTGCATTGGAAATCAGTGGTCATAAGAATACACAAAACCTTAAGAAAACCCATAATCAGCCAGATAAAAGTTGTGGGTAGCCTAGCACCAGCCTCCAGTCATATGCTAATAATTCATGCCCAAGGAAGAACTGAGGGAGGCACATAGCAACAATCACCCAGCATCCTCCCTTAACCTCAGGTGCTAGCTGCTTCAAGGGCTTCCTGAAGCGGAGATGGTGTCTTAAATATTTAATAACCTTAATTAGTGTTTCATCCAGCAACATGCCCAATTCCTTTTCAAACTTTGAGGATTTTACTGTCTATTGCACTCTGTGGCAAGCACAGCCACAGGCTTTGCCATGGGCAAATCTTTGGTATTAATCTGGTCCTTGCTGGTTTTATTTGATGCCCTATAGTCCTTGTGTACACAAACCTTTTATTCCTGTAAATATATATATTTATTTTAATATATACATATATATACCTAAACAAAAAAAAAAAAAAAAAAAACAAAAGCAAAAAAAAACAAACAAACAAACCAAAAAAAAACAAACAAAAAAAAAAAAAAAAAAACAAAAAAAAACCCAAAAAAAACCCCAAAAAAACCCAAAAAAACCCAAAAAAAAAACCACCAAAAAACCAGTATCAGGTCAAAATTTACTAAATTTACTTTGTTAATGAGACCATTGCCATCTCTGTATCCAAAGGCAAATAGGCTAGGCAGAGATGATAGCAGGGCTCCAGCAGAGATCCTGCCTGCTGTTGTACCATGAGGACTGTAATCATCACTTTCTAGCATCACTCATGCCTATGGCCAAAGACAGTCTCCATAACATAACATTGCCTGTCCCCTCAAAGCTACAGAATACCAAACCTTGTTTGAAACCTCATTCATTTATCTGCTTAGGAGAGCACCAGGCTATCTCAGGTCCTTTCAGAGTGACTCTGGATGCCTGGCAGACTGAAAAGCTCTACAGAAGTGCAGTGTGCTCCTTGCAGAGGAGGCAGAGCAGAGCCACCCAAGCCCACTTACATACGGGCACAGATGCATCTGTAAAACCCTCTGGGCAGCAAATATGAAGATCCTGCACTGCCATTACAAGTTAAAACATCAGCTATGAAGTAGTCCAGATACTGAAAAGACTTTTCTAGGACTGTGCAATGGAGGAAGTGAAAGCTATGCAGAGGGCTCTCATCTGTCAGGGCCTGAATATATTCAAAATATATTCAGGTCTGTGTCAGCATACTCCTCCCATGTTTGAAGATTCCCAGACACATCCTCTGACAATATAAAATATCAATATGGTTATTCAACTTCAGATCTGAAACTGAAAATATCCAAGGTTAAGTTTTTTCAAAATCTGCAATGTAACATTTTTGAAATTAAGAATCTCACAAAAGACTTAGAGCTGGCTGCAGCATATTCAGGACAATGTCAATGGCCAAAGCCAAATACACTACCACAGGAGAGCCACTAGCCATGATTAGGCTACAGCAAAGGCCTTGGCTTTTGCCCCAGTTCCGAGTTGGGGAGGAGAATTTAACCAGCATTTACCTAGCAGCCAGCATATTGCCTGCTCTGTGAACAGAAGCTCTGTTGCTGGCAATTGCTGTTCATGAGATCCTGAGAAGATTTTGCTCAAAAGACAGCAAGTGGGCTAAGACTGAATAAGAAAACAAGGTAATAACTTGCACTTGCATAAAGTCACTCAGGCTTAAATACTTTCCTTATTCTTGAGGGAAAAAAAAGAAACCACAAACCCAACCACTTTTCTGTGTGTATTTTGACTAATTAGACATCAAAAGAAGATACTCCTAAATAAATACATGCTAGACTTTTATGTGGTATATCAAATAAAGCAGTTCCCACTATGTGTACATCGTGTAATATTGCAGAAAAAGTGTCAATGGATGGAGAACTTACCAAGCACCATTATGTCCCTGTGATGAGTACTGTCCTGTTTAATTCCTCTGGGATTCTGTTGCTGGAAATACTGCTCTGATTAGGTCTGTTTACGTCTTATCCATTTTCTGCAGATTCAAAGAGAAATACATTTTGAAAGTCTATGATTAAAGCTATTTGCTTTAACTTAGATGTTGATTCTACTTGTGATGTATGGCCTGCCATCCTTCTAAGGTACTTCCTGCAGAGATAAATTGGAGGAAACAAGTATTTTATCCAGTTTGCAATGGAGAGTTATAAATGCATAAAAAGCAATCTTTGCAGCTTAAACTATATGAACAGTGTGGCATTCTAATTCTATACAGTCATGTAGAATTTGTTTTTATGTAGATTATACTTTATCTTGTTAACTATCTTCATGTAAAAAACATCATTAGTATTCTGAGATATTTTCCTAATAAAACTATGTCATATTCTGTTGCTTTTTCATGAGAAAGCACTATAATTTAATTTCATATGGGAGTGCAACAGTTACTGCTATGTTACTATACTTGAAACAAATTCTGCTGCTACCTTGCCCTTGGAAACAGTCCCACTAGCTTGGCTGGAAATGGCAAAGAAAGGATTTTGCACTTGGACAAATACCACTTTGGTCAGAAGGAAAGAATAACTAAATATTTTACTGCCATCTCTGAAGGTAAAAGGCACCTTAGTGCCCAGGCATACGATTCTGCCCTTTGGGGAAGGTGGAATCAGATAAATCAAATGTATAAATTCAGGAGCTCATCTCAGGCAATTCACATTAGCAAGGCCTATCCCACCACAGGAAGCCAGAAACAGTGCTCTAGGTCTGCACAGAACTAATGGTTTGCAGCAAGTTTTAAGGCATTTCTCATTTTGAACACATCTCTGATGTCTCATAAATCTAGGTTTACCATGTTTATAAAGCTGCAGACCTCCCAATTTGTACTCTAATTATGTTTTGTTATTGTCATTATCAGCTTATTCTTGCTACAAATGTTTTTGTACCACTTGAAATTGATGCTAATGCTCCCTGACATACAGCCTGACATGTATTAAGAATGCAGAAAAATGAAATGACAGAACTAATTAAAAAACCATCTGTTCAGTTAATTTAGAGGTGTGCCAAACAGTTCAAATGAGACTTGGTCAGTAGTAAATCACATCCACCTGTACCATTTGCTTAGCAGTTACTGTCCCTAGTCATGTTATTTCCTTAGAAACACTTCTACTACTCAGTCCAGAGACTGCACACTGAGCAGTGGGAGCATGAAATCACAGCTATTACTCTTGAACAGAAATAGTACACATAAAAATGTAGTATAAGCCTGCTAAATGAAAAAAAAAAAAAAAGACATACAAGAAAATGCTGTATATCATGTAGACTCACTCCATTAATTGTAATGACTGTGCCTCTAAGACACGGAACAATCACATCAGTATTACCTATAGAGATATTGCAGCTCTCTATCCAGGAAAAATTTCCCCCTTAATGTCAATGGGCTGTACTTTTCTCTCCTGTAATCCCATCAAAGTTAATAGAGTTGTACCAAGGATACATTTGGTCTCATCTGATTATGGCACACTGAACATGTTATCTTATTGCCTGGCTGCTGTGTTACTGCTTTACATACAGAAAACATAATAATTCAAAAAACATTCAACTGGCAAGTTAGAGCTTTTTTCTTTTTAAAAAAAAAGGAAAATAAGCATGTCTCAGTCTGATGAGCAGCAGTCTGTCATGTGGCAGAACTATAGTATCACAGATTAGGTATATTTCCTCTGCACCAAAGAAATTTTGCTAGAATAAGAAAAGCACCTATATGTAAAGCAGCGACGTGCTTTTAGCATGAATCTAATAAAAAAGCCTATAATAAACAACAAAACATCTGATAAAAATATGTGAACTCATTATTTTTCACCAGAAAAACTTCCACCATTTCCTGTGCCCAGCATGGTTTCAGGCCAATATTCTTATTTTTCACCAACTTCTAATTTTGGTTTATACAGTGTCATTTTGAATGCTTGGGAGTTTAACCATCTATAAGTAAATGAATGGTCAAGTGCATAAACACTACAAGGTGCATAGAGCCAGAAAGAGGAGGGCCACCAAAACTTGGATATCCGTGTGCCAACTTCCATGGACAGGGAACTTGCATATTGCTTCCATAAACATGGGCATTAGGAGGGACTTTCATGGATGCACAGCTACACTTTTCCACATTGCTACAATCAGGAGAATGAGCAGTGGGGAAGAGCAGAGCTGGCTGAGGGCCACAGTATCAGTGTGGGCAGACAGAATCCAGAAAGTGTGAAGGGAGGGATGGGAGAACCCTTTTACTGGGAGATCTGGGGGTCTTTAATGATTTGGGGAAAACCTTTAGAGAAAAGTAAACAAGAGAGATAAACAAAAACGTTGGACAAACTAAAATAGACAGAAGCATGGGAAGCAGGGCACTAGCAAGGACCCTGACTCACCTGCTGGCAGTCTACATATATAGTAAGAATATTTCTCTCCTGGTTATTCCAAAGTCACTAAGGGGATCATATCTTTCCAGCTACATTAAGCCTGTAAAAGTGTGATGCCCCATTCCATGAAGGTTTGCATTAGAGAGAAGAGTGTTCATTTCAGAAGGATTCACTGAGCAAGGCAGCAACATGCCAGAAACCATATTACATGAATTTACTGGGATATAGGTTCCTTTGGGACCATTATGTTAGATAGACCTATGGGAATGATCTAGTTACAATTTTATCTTTGGTGTTTCTGGTCCAAGCCATTGCTTCTGCTATAAAGTCAAGTATCCTTAAGATTTCCACAGTAAAGGACATAAGATTGGGCCCTGAATAATCTTTTCTGGGTTTTCTCTGAGCACTTTTGAGCCACAGCTGACCCCAGCCTATTATTAAACACCCGGCCTGTGTTTATGGCTGGCCTGTGGAAAACTTCCTTTGGAGAAGTCTTCACCCTAGGCACTGAAATTCAGAGAGGAATTCTTTAACCATGAAGAAACAGGGAGAGCACAGAGTTTGCACTCTCAGTCCACAGTGCAGAAGTCTTCCAAATTCATGTTGATGAGCTTGAGTAGGAAAAAGGAAACTAATCCTGCTTTGGGTGGTGGGGTAGATCCGGTCTCCTGGCATCTGACCAGGGGATTTGCTCAAAATGAGAGTGACCAAGTCCATAGGAGAGACCAAGTAACCAGGGTCTTGTTGGAGCACTGTAGCCAGATGATTGGGGTGTAAATAGATGTTTGTCTTGGATTCACATCCCAAAGAGAGGTTAAAAAGCAGGGCAGCACAGGAGATTGCTCATCTGTCTTGTGGGTGAATACTTCATGTGGGAGCCCTTGCTGGGCTTTGTGCAAGGATCCTGTCAGCAGCTGGGCTCCCATTCAGACCTCACAGGTGCTTAGCAGTCTGGTTTGGGCATCTTCATGTGAATTTAACTGCTGAGGTGTTTGGTGTCTATGTCCAGTAGCAAATATGGAGAAATATGGGTGCTTCAGGAATTAGGTTGATTCCAGGCCTTGGAGCTGTAACTAGTGGTAACTACCAGCCTAACTGACTTTAAAACCTTGTTCAGACACAAGTAGGCTGGGGAAAATACTTTTATGCTTTAGAAGGTAAACTCATTAGTAGAAGTACAAGGAGAAAGGATGGGACGGCTCAGTCAAGATTTAAGTAAAGATCACTGAGCTTTATTATGAGTTCAGTTACATTTCTGTGTTATCACCTTACAAAAAGGTTATCAATCCCTAAAAAAATACAATAATTCAACAATATATCTGCTACTTTCCCACAATGAAAATTAGCATTCCATTACAATTTATGTTAATATTTGTTTCATTCCCAAATATTTGCTGGTTTTGTTTGCTTTTTTTTAAAATCTGGGATAATGTTGACTCTAATCAAATCAATAGCATGGGTGCTGGATTGTTTTGTTGCTTTAAGATCTCTTTCATGATAACTGTTTTAATCTAGAAATTGTCTGAAATACCACGGACAAAGTTGTGAAGCTGAGGGCTGCACTCATAACAGCTCTAGTTTCTGTACTCCTTGGGCTCACAGAACTGGGCAGGGAATCAATATTTGATGAAACTTGAACGTTTCCCTCACACAAAAACAACATCCATACTCACTGCTAGGAAAAACTCCATTTAGTAAGCCTGTACTCCAGTAAAAAAGTTACCAAGATCTTAGGTTTTTTCTCTGCAACCATGGTCAGGTAAAGGCTATCAACACCCACTACCCCATCTGATCTTAAATGCCATTTTCAAGGCTTTCCAGGTTTGCATGCCAAGACTGTTGAATTCTGACATTGTTTGAAACCTGCTTAGAGAAGCCCCAAGATTGAAGAAGCTGGAACCACCACAATTTTAGCCTAAACAATAATGATAGATATACAGTGGTTGTAAACCTCTAAAACATTCTGAAAAGACAGATTCAAGCCAGCTGAGTGAAGGATTCAGCTTGGGGTTCATTTAGCATTTTACTTTCTGAAAAAGGTTTAAAAATATTTTAATTATCTAGGAAAAGTTATGCCCCATAAACTGCTGGAAAGTACCTTGAGTTTTTGAAGCAGAGGTATCATCTGCATATTTCTAGCCTTTGTACATTGTTAACATTGCTTTATATTTCTACACCCCATGATGGACTAAAATCCAAGTTGCTCATTTTGTCTATCATATGTTTATACTGTAAGGTTTAAAAAAAAATTATGTTACTGTTACTAAATGTTAGCTCAAATTTAACATTTACTCCCCATAACATATTTATAGCAGCAAATAGGGGTATTTTTATTCATTTATGCATCATTTTGCCTAATGAGCTAAAACTTACTGATTCATTTTATTTTACTGAACGAAGATATTCATATGCAACAAGACTCATTTTGTTAAAAGGGTAAGCCTGGTAAGCAAGATGCACCAAGCCAAGAACTAAAAGCTGTGTGTGCAGCAGTATAATTTAGCATTTGGACAATGGATATATGAACAAAGCAAGTTACTTATCGTGAAGATAGCAAAGAGTGGTAAGGCAGGAAAAACAGTGATCCATATTTTCATGTGTACCTTCTTATGTTTCTTTTCTGGTATCTACATTCCTGACTAGCGCATAGTGTATATTGAATTATAACCAGAAAACTTGAATTTCCTGATCTAAAATTCTTTCTTCAATTCTAAAAAAACATAATGAAAAATGTAGAAGGACAAAGAAGGAAAAAAAATACTGAAAGACCAGAAAACATGTAATTCAGTGAAAGACCTCTATCAGTTTATAGTCTCAGAAGGTAGCATAAGACGTGGCTTCATAAAAATCTTATCTCCTCTGCAGGAAAAAAACAAAGATTTAGGTGGTGGTTCTGCTAATACCTGAAAGATGATACTCAACAAATTTGTATTTGAACCAAGATGTTTGAAAATTGGTCAACTATTGGAACAAGTTTCAAGGAGACGTGACTTCTCCCCCTCTCTTTTCATCACTGTCAGGCAGAATTGGGCTGCTCAGAGGAAATGCCTGGAGACCCTGCAGTGCCCACCACCCTCTGGAGAGCACACAGGCCACCCCCACAGTATCTGCTGCTGCCCTAAAGACCCTTCGGCTCCCTACTCCTGCGAGGCAGAGTCACCTACAACAATTTCAAAGCATGGCTTGAACAAGCTCCAGCCTGCTGCTCAACAAAGCACCAGCGTATCTTCCATCAAACACGAGTCACTCAGCTCAGTGCAGCTAAAGGAAACCAGACAAAAGAGAGCACTGATATTCAGAGGTCAGGCAGATGGTTTTCCTGTCAGCCTCAGTGCACAGCCAATAGCTGCCATGTCCTCACTCCTTCAGCGCAGTGTGCCTTCTGGTGCAGAAAAATGTGTCACCCACCACTTCCACACAGTCCGCAAAACACTTGGGTAGCTTACCCAAAGTCACAATGCCTAAACAAAGTATTCACAAAAACATATTCTAGTCCCAGTGTGGAGAAGTCAACCCTAAAACACAATGCTGTGATTACGATACAAAAACACTAAACATGCAGAGAGGATGAGCAAGCCAGTTCCTTGGGACTCATCTGCTGAGGCTTATCCTCTGGGTAAGTTTCTACCCAATTCTTTCTGCTCCATAGACTGTGGAAACTGGCTTATTTCCAGAACCTGACTGCAAATGTAAGTTTTATTTTATTTTTTATTTAAAGATGATGGAAGATTAAAAGTTTGATAACACTCTGCCAGACCCATAAGGGATGGAAGTTTGCTATAATTGCTGACTTGGAGAGCTAAAATATAGAGAAATTGAAGGGGGCTTTTTCAATTCACTGTGACATTGAAAAGGCAGTTCATTTACTGTGCTAAAGATACATTCAGCTGTCTCTGTTGCAGTTTGAGCTTTGCAAAAGCCCAGAATAAACCTCAGTAACCACAGACAGGTACTATTTTGCATTACACCATAACCTTTGGGTTCCAGGACTTGATATGATGGAAGGGGAACACAAAAAATTCTGAAATCTTGCTTTCATCTGAGACTACTTTATGTTTAAGTCTGTGTAGCTGTAATATTTTATGAAAAATCCTTTCCTAGGATTTTTCTCTTATTCTAGCAGAAGAGCCTCAGGAAAGAAATGTAAACAATAATTATCTGCTGCTGTAGAATGCAACAAGTGCATGTTGGTTGTTTCTAATTAATAACCAATCAAAGATGCAGCTGCATCAGACTGAGAATCACGAGCTTTTGTTATCATTCCTATCCTGTTCTTTCTAGCCTTCTGAAAGATCCTTTTCTCCCTATTCTTTTAGTATCATTTTAGTATATAATTTTAATATAATATATAGAATAATATAACAAATAAACCTTCTGAAACATACAGTCAAGATTCTCATCTCTTCCCTCATCCCAGGAGCCCCTGTCAGTTCAACCGTATGTCTGGGCAAGACACTTGAAACAAAAACATTGGTCCTAAGCTAGGTTCCCAGGCCTATTTTTTCTAAATAGCATGTTATAATGTTTAAAGAGTTTGTGAGCTTCAGACAAAGTTTGCTTAAAATATTCTGGGATCTTCAGTAAACTGACTCCAGGGGAGCATACCCTATCATTCTTTATTCCCATTTTGGTAATTTTTAACCTTTCATTCATTTCATAGTATTTAAAAATATATATCCCCAGTGCTCTTATTGTTAAATATTTAGCCCAGCTGAATATTTCTTTAGAACACTGATCATTTAAAAGTACTGAAAGAGAAATTAACAACATCAAATGTTAGCCCCAAATGATTTATCTATTGGAAGAACTGACCACATTCAAGCTCATTACAGCAGCAGATTTGTTCATCCCCCAGTTTCATTGCTGCAAAAATATGTATTTAACTTTTGTCTTACTGGCTGTTTTCACAAAGAAGCAAGGAATTTTAACCAGGATTTCCCAAATATTACACCACTGGACTTCTGCACACTGTCAGAATAGCCCATGGACCACTATGAAGCCTCACCATCTGAATTATAATTTAGAAAAATAATTTTTTCTGTTCTGCACTGTTCCATAAGCTGCTGCCTCAGCCTGTTGGCTCTGTTAAGTCCAATGAGTAAGACAAGTAGCATTACTATTTTTGAACAACTTTCAGGGTTTTGTTCCAAAAAGGAAAGGAAAGAAGGTTTTTGCAATACAGGGTGTTTCTTCTTGGTTTGATGCTTCCTCATAACGGTCCACATGCTTCTTTCTTTGTGACTCTCTTCCCTTACTTTTTTCTAGCCAGAAATAATAAAGAAATAAAAGCTATACAGAAATAATTCTCTAATAAAAAGATAGGCCATGCAAAATCCTTGAGGTACTCTTCAGATACTTCCCCCACTCTTTTTTTCTCTTGCCAATTATGATGTACTTAAGATTAAAGTGTGATTTTTTTCTTTGAAGAAGGGATGAATGTGTTTTCCCACTTTACTAATTACAACATGATATGTGAGGCAGAAAGCTTTGCAAGAGGTAGCAGAGCATGCAAGCACAGATGAATAATAATTAGGCTCACATGTTTTAGAAATTAAGATTTTATTAGAAGGCTGTTATTTGAAAGTTTTAGTGCTGTGTGTAAGTGCAGTTATTATAAGAGGGTTTTTTAAAATCCAATCAACCAAGTGCTGCTTATAATGTGGGGGCATCTACTAACTCTCAGTATATTCAAAGACTTCCACTGACTTCAAAGGGAGTTGACTCAAGCCCTAGAAAAAGAATTTGTTAAAGTGATTAGTGTCAGGGCTTTGTTTTAGAGCTAAATTGTAACTAACCAGAAAAAATGTTTTTATTATAAAGATTTAATATACATCTGGGAATAGGAATTTCTCTCTCAGTCACTGTAAGACACCCAACACTGAGGGAGAAAGGATGGTCCCATTGCTTTGTTACAACCCATGGTATCTTCATTGTTGAAAAGTTTGTGCTGCATTCAGCAATACAACATAAAAGAACAGTATTTGTGTTACCAATGTGTACATCTCTAGGGACATGCTGGGAAAGAAGCTCTGGAAAGACAACTAACAAATTATACAAACCCATCTTTTCTAGCAGGATATAAGACAACACATATCCTTAACTTCACTCACCTAACATTAAAAGGAAAAATAACCCATAAAATGTTGCTGCCCCAAATGAAACCCCAAATGCAATTACTATCATTCTTACACATAGTATTTCCTTGAATTATGAAGCTATTCAGCATGGCAGATGACACCAAGCAGGAGCGCTGCACCCTTGGTTTGTCTGTGCCAATCTGAATTGCCCTTCTAGCTGTAAGTGTCCAATTCTCTGAATGCATTATTTCATCCAGCTGGAGTTAGATGTTCCTCAGTGATGAGCAGAATCATCACTGTAGCTATTTCAGGCACTGCATCTCTTGCCTTCCTATTCTCCTTCTGTGTTGTATAGATCCATCCAAGGCCCCAGTATTATATTAGTCCCTTTACCCTGCATACAGTTCAGTATCCACAGAAAAACATGCAAGTCTCCATGAAGATCAGAGGGTCCACCAACACTAAATTTTAGAACCAGGGACTCCAATATTTATTGCTTTAGGCCAAGCCTACCTTTTAGAATTACAGAACCAGTTTGTCGGCAGTTTCTTAACCAACAGACATCTAGAAACATAGAAAATACTAATGCTGAAAAAAAAAAAAGCAACCAATACAGCATTTGTGATTATGGAACCATAATAATAATCACAAGTTATGATTTATGGGTGTGATTGGTGTAAGCTTAAATTGCTAGTATGGACATACTCAGTTTGCAACCTATGGAAGAAACTCCTGCAAGCCTTTTATACCAACCAAACCAAAACCTAAGGAGGTCAGGCAGCAACACTGGTGTAACAGTGGCAGCACAGAGTTCAGAATGTTCTTTGCATATCACAGTGAATCCTGGGATGAGACATGCAGCATTACAGGCACCCACCCTAGCCTAAAACTAGGTATGGGCACACAGCACCTTTCACAACTGCCTAGGTACAGCAGCTGGCAATACACAAAAAAGTGCAACTCTAACAGTGCTTTATTTATTCTGTGAGCATTTCCAAGTGTTTAGGGCTTTAAGCATAAAAAAAAAAAGTCTGGAAATAAATAATTAAAGCTTAAAGAAAAAAACAAAAAAAGTAAAACACAAAACCAACAAAAATAACAAGAAGAAAAAACCAGCACAAGTCATAGATATGTGCTTTAGTTAATATGTTCAAATCCAAGTTGAAGCCTTCTCAAATTCTGGTGACATTTCACTTTGGGATATGGTTAGGCTTAAGAATCCAGAAGTGAGGCCCAGTGGAGCTGAGCAGAGACCTGCAGCCACAGTGTGAGAGGACCTGTACACCTGTGAACACCAAGTAGTGGGCAGGATGAAACATTTGGGTTGAACCAAAAAACAGAGATGATGCCCACAGCTCTGTATACGGTTTTGTTGTAAAACTAGGTCAGCATAGCAGTTCTCAAAAGCATTTCTTCCTAAGAGGAGCTCCTGGAACAGCAATGACACTGACAATTCTGCTGACATACAAGAACTTTCTATTCCACCACCACCCCCCACCTCTTTACAAGATGTTTAACTCTTTGGCAATCAAGGGCCACTCTGTTTGCTGTAGGTTATCTATTGATTTTAACTGCTTAAAGTTTAACAGAGCTTTAGTAAATTCCATATTGATCTATTCAACTTAATCATGATTGGTTTTATGGGTTCTGTTAAAACTTATAGTGGCCAGGTGTCCTAGTCAATACCTATATACTGTTTTCAATTAACTCACTTCAAGTGGAAAAAAAAGTCTATGGAACATATATCCCTGGTTATTTATTTTGCTTGTCCATGTCTTGACTGCTTATGCAACTGACCAAATCAATTTTTAAAGCAATGTAACAAAGATGCAAACTATCACTGAAATTCAGGAGAAGTATTCTAGTATTAACTGCTTAAGGTTGCACTAAACATACAAAGCAGTACAAACACCAATAATCTGTTTTAGTTCATTCTCAGTTTAATTTTCTCATAAGATTATGGTGCACCCTTTTGTTTGCACTGTATTTTGGACCCCTCATAAAAAGCATTCTAAGCCTACCAAGAGGTCCAAAAGGAATTAAAAGATGGTGTTACACAGTACAGCAGCTCTGCCAATAACAGGACAGAGAAGATTCTTCTCAGTGTATAAAATGTCTGCATGGCATGAGGGAAAGCAATCTTAATTTTTAAAGACTCAATGCCAAAGTTTTGGGTTTGGTGGTTTGTTTTTGGGGGTGTTTTTGTTGTTTTTTTTTTTTTTTTTTGATACCACATTTCTTTGCTAGTTTTCATAGAAAATATTCTCCTTTTCTTACAGAGATATGAAAAAACATCCTTTTCTCTCATTCAGGACCACACTAGTATTGTCAAAGATATTTTTTTGGTTTATTTCAACCAGTGAAAGTGTGGCCTGCCAGTTTCATATCCAGCTTATCACAGCTGGTACAAATCATTCCTGTCCATCACAGCTGCAGTATACTTCCATCATCCTCAGAAATTTAGAGAGAATGCTTTAATCATTTTACTGCTTGTGCTGGTGTTCTGACAGTGCAGAACTATTAAAAAAAAAAAAAAAAGGAAAATTTCTAAAACTAGGTCAGATGTATTGTTGGCATAATAAATCAGTTTGTTTAAAACCTGTTTTTATTCTACTTCACAGTTTTGGAAACCACTAATGGTACATACTTCAAAATTCAGTATTTAAGAAGAAACTCCTGATATTTTTCTCATTTCCTTCTTCCAGATTATAAATGTTTTGAATTCCATGATGCAAATTGCCATAGGCTGCTTATCCATAATTGGATACCACTTCTATTCAGAAGCATTACTTGGACAATTATAGTGAAGAAAATCTAACAATCTTAACCTAGATTTAAAAATAGCTGGTTTCCAGAAGAATATTGTATTCACAGGTAAAGCAGGCAGTACACTTAATTTAGTTTGTTTTCTGTATTTGCACTTTATTTTAAACACAGTTTATCTGTTCAAGTTTTGAGAATGACATTTTTAACCACATTGGTAAAAGAAATCCAATTTTAAAACTACAACTCATTTTGCAAGAGAGAGATGTCAATTTGGTTTATAAGCCTTGAGGCAAACCTTACCCCTGTTAAAGCACAGGGAGAGCACTTGTTTAAGTTCCATGATAAAGCTTGTATTGCCAGCACAAGGAATGAGCCATCATGGAGCATCCACTTCATCAGTAAGTCAAGGAAAGAAAGAAGTAGAGCAGAGCCACAGAGCTGACAGGTAACCCACTAAAACAGTGGTTTAGCAGAGATTTCTCCCCACCTTCCCTTTTTGTTTTTTTTTAAGAGACGAGTTCCTATGTTTTGATTGCAAGTACATCAGACACACATTCCAGTAAATCCATTTTGTTTATTTTCTGTAGTAAGAAAATAGCTAGAGGTCTTCTTATTTCCATTAGGCATTAAATTCCCAGGTCTTATTATATTTTGTGTACATTTTATAATATCTGTTCCACGCCTTACATTCTCAGGTGTTGTGTGATATTTTTATGGTCATTTAATTGGGAATTCAAGCAAAAAGAATTACAGAAGTTTCATCCCTCCATGTTTCCTGTAGAGAGAAGTTGACTATACTGCACAGATCAGAAAGCTATGAAGTTAAACTGGTAGGACAGCCATCAGCACTCAAAGCTCTTGTCTATCAGGTCTTTTGAGTTTCTTCTGTAAGTGAGAATTCAGTTCTCTTATTACCTTCTAAAGAGTTCAGAAAAGTGCAGGTTTTTCTGTAACTTGAATGCCATCCTCTAAATGACCTAAAACTGTGAAAATTGCTTGCCAGAAAAGGACTAAAGTTTTCCATGGAAGATCTAGAAAGCAATAAAATATCACTGCATAAATTCCTGTTAATGTAGCACACCCATTATTAACAACCTGTTGATTTCATGGTAATGGTCCTTTCAGTTTGATTTTCACAATTTTATGAGTAAAATATTTTTTTCAAAGTACGTGAAAAGAAGATTCAAATTAGCATTCCTAAATATACAAACAAACAGGAAGGAAATAAAAGGGACAAATAAATTCTTCAAGAGGAAGACAAACAACAATTGACATTAGACAACAGAGTTGACTAATATGGGAAGCAAGACACTTCTTTATTTTGTAGGTTTCAACTCCAAAAGAAGAAAAATATATCTAAATGGGAGTCAGATATGAAGGATGTGAAGTGACTGTTGTGGAAAAAGCCTTGAATATTGCAACCACAGCAGACTATTTATGTCTTTTCAAACACAAAACTTCCAAAGCTTGTGAAACTTGTGGGTTGTTGTGTGTTGTATTCCATTTTGTTTGAATGGTATGCTCTGTCTCACCCCTCCGAAATGTATGGTACATTCTAAGCCTGTGGTCCTGCCCTGAACCATCCTGTATCTGTTATCCCATTGGCCCAATGTGATTCCGCACCCACTTCAATTCCCCTCTTAAGCTGTGCTATGGGATCAGTCTGGGTCTTAGCCCTTCCTCTCTCTCAGCCTCTTCCCTCCTCTTGCCCCTTCCCTCTCCGAGGCTCCCCCTCCTTCCCCCCTTTTCCTCAGTAACCACCATGCTGTTCCCGGGGATGGGACCCCAAATAAACCTTCATCTGCTCAGCACCCTCAGAAGCCGTGTGGAGTCTCCTTGCCTGCCTGCTGCTGCCAGCCAGCTCACAGCCTAGGGGGCCCTCCGGGGACATCCCCGGGGTGCCCCCACCTCAAAACGCATTGCAACAGTTGTGTTTTAAAAAAAAACAAAACCCAAATCAGTAGCCCCTCATGATAAACCTATCAAGATCACAGAAGTTTCTGCAAGAAATTCAGGATAGGTTAAAAAAGTTTCTGAGGAAAGGGTCTGGAGAAATTTTAATTAATGATTCCTTCAACAAAAATCTTATTCTAAAACCTTTTTACACAAAGGTAGTCACAGGGCCACAATAAATATATGTGATAGAGGGTGTGTAACTGATGACTCAGAAAAATTTTAAGCCAGGCTGAGACTCTAACTCACAAGGGAAACCATACTGCAGGCACAAGAAAAAATACTGTCAGTAGCAGAAAAGAGGATTTGAAGACTCATTGATAAGCTGGTGAAAATAAACTATTCAGTTACCAGGCTCTCTTTTTTTGGCTAGATAACTTGCAAATACAAATCAACAGAAGCACATTTCTTGATTTTAAAGAAGTAAAATAAGCTCATGCCCTATTTTCCACCCCTTTTCATTTCTTATGATCCAGCCACAAAAAAAAAAAAAAAAAAAAAAAAAAAGAAAGAAAGAAAGAAATCCCATTGCTCTTTTTAATGGCACAATCAATCCCAGGAATCAAAACTCTGCTCAGAACTGAGACAAGATCAGGCATATTTTCCTCTAAGTTTAAATTTTAAAGGGTTTTACAGACATCCAGATGGAAGATCAAGCATATAAATTAGATGACCTTTGTCCTATTTCAGAAAACAGTGACTCAGTCTATCATAGAGCAACTCTTCAGATTATTTATTGAGATGCTTGTCTCCTAACAAAAACGTCAGCAAGCTTCCACAAGTACATTAGGTTCAGCAGAAAAAAAAAAGTCGTAGGTTGTCCTAAGCAAGAAGGCAGCTGAATTCTGCACTACATTTAGCAACAATGAGCTACAAAAAAATCCTAAAAAACTCACATCTGTCTCCTAAAAGTGAATATTTTAGCCACTCTTAATGCAGATTACAAACTTTTTAAAGGAGATATTACTTACAGCAAGCGTAGTTGATGTTTTTATTTTTCACAGCACACATCACAGTTGACAGCCACCACACACAAAGCATCACCACACAGATTCAGAATGCTTTGAAAACCTGCTCTTCATTGCTCTTCAGTCCAACCTTTTATACCCTTCATCTTATATGCCTTACACCTGTGTGCCCTCTGTGCCCTTTGGAGATTGGTCAGCACACCTGGGCACTCCATGTCCCATTACCTTCATTGCTGCTCACCTGTCCTGCACAGCTGTACCCACTGGGGATGAAGCTCCACTCCCAATTACCACAAACTGTGTGCCTACACTTATTATCTAAGGTGGCTCCTGCTGTGCCCCTTCTGAAGGGCAGTGCCACCTCTCCCAAGAAGGCATGCCAGCCTTCTTGTACACTAATCTTTCAAGCTCTTTGGTAGCTAGGTAGCCTAGCAGGTCCCACCAGCCTGTGTGGGACAGGCTTTCTATGGCTGTGCGCCCACCGGGGCTGCATCCCCTGGCTGGAAAGGCTGAGTCCAAGGAGCCTTGCTACAAGGTACAATCCAGCCCTGCAACCTGGCACCACCTCTGATACCATTCCAAGGTCTCCATCACACACCCACACTACTCAAAAGATGCTATGAGACTGTTGAAATATTGGGTTATATGTCAAATATGTACATAAAATATTCAACAATAAATAAAAGAAATCTTAAATCTCCAGAATACAGAAACCTCTCTCATTCATTATAAGCAACTCCTTAAATCTCACAAATTAGTCCCTAATAAATCAGGTGAATATGATTTAGATTTTTTCTTTTTAACAGTATGAAAATCTACAAGAGAAAACAGACAAGGAGAAATACCACCTGAAAATCCCTGACATACTGAGAGAAACTCTTGGGACTGTGAGTAGCTCATATTGTGCCACCCAAATAAACTGAGTCATCCTCTCTCTAGACACTGTTATCTAATTCAGACTGCATGATTTGACCTTGGAGTTCATAAAAGTTCATTGGAAAAGAAGAGATCTCAGCCTATAAACCCAACAGAAAATTTCTGAGGGCTTTGAAGAGAAAATGCCTTTGTCTCTCTGGAGAGAGAATAGTTGGTCTGAGTCTTGTGTTTGCATGCAATTGCTGCAATGCTAAGTTTTTATCTTACTTATAGATGTACATCTACAGGTGTGCAGCATGTTTTACCAGCAAAGAGCCACATGTCCTCCGCTACAGCACTGAACTCTGACATGGCATTATGTACAAGATGGTTGAACACCAAAAGGGAAGGAAGAGTGCCGGAGGAGCAACAAGGCTGAGCACGTGATGTACAACACCACAACTAAGATTCAAACCATTCATTTGCAATCTAAAAATGCTTCCTTCAGTACAAAATATTTACCCCTAGTTAAACTTGCAAAATGGTAAAGTTTTTGCATAACCTTTAACAGCTTGTTCGTAAAATCTCTGCAGCTGAAATACACAGCCACCTGATTAGGAAAATCCACATTCATTCCTCTTCATCACAAATCTCAGCATCACCTGCCTTGCTCCTGCTCCTCCTATCTTCATTCAAAGGGTCAAGAGGATTCAGTGGAAGGGGGCTTATGCATCTTTGGGGCATTCACATTTTGTGATTCTCTACTGTCCTTACAGGATTTATTTTCCACTCTGCTGTAGCTGGCTGTTACCACACAGACCTGAAGCACCATTTGTTGTATGACTCAGGGTTTCAAGCCTACATAAAGCAAAAAGCTAGACAGAAACTTGTTTTCCATAATGGCAAGAAAGGACACTAGGACAGCATTATACAGCATTCAGGATACATATGGCCTTTTGCTTTAACTTGACACGGGCCAGACTTCTGCTTTTTCAGAAAGACAGAGATAAACCACAGGGCTAGGAAGACTTTGTGCTAATGAGTTAAAGTTCACAGCAGTTTAAATGAAAGCATAGCCCAGCTGGTTTACATTAGTTGTTTTTTTTTTTTTTTTTTTTTTTTTTTCTTAACAAGCTTTCAATGCACAGAGGTAACATTATCTACAATATCTGAAATCCTGTCAATAATTTATGCAAAAGCTATTAAACAATTCCTCTGTTGTGTGCTTCTAAGTTGTTACATGTATTTAAATGGTGGCATCACAATTTTATCTATGTATTTTACTTCAATGAGAGCACATTTCTGTCTATTCCTCTTTTAAAAGTTTATCTGAAACTCAGAAGTGTGGCAGCAACATACAACATAGATCACATAGCTCAAGCAGAATCAGAAAACTTAAAGTCACGTACAAAGATACTATCATCTTTTTCTTGTAAGTATGTTGAAATCAGGCAATAATTAACAAGGAAAAAATATTTGGGAGGAGAATTATTACCTTCTGAAGGAGGACAGAGTCCCAGCACTAAACCAAATATTATCCGGAGAGGCAGCTGGTGTGCTAAGGAAAGACAGAGCAGCGATTTCATGCAAATAACACAAAACTTAATGCCAGATGCACAGAGCTGGAAAGATAAAGGAGAGCACCACCAGCATGTATAATGCTCTTTCAGGCATTTGCATTTTATAAAAGCTCAGAGGATGGTCAGATGTGATCTATCAACAAAGCTGTCTGTAGTTAAACACCATTAAGCAACTTCAGAAATTGCTATTTGTCCTGTCCATTAACTGCTGCATGTTCTTTTTAAGTGTTTAGGAGTTTTCTATTTATCAGAATGTCACAGGTTCTTGCACACCTATAGCAAGAATATTCCAATTTCTTAAACCTTACAGATCCTAATACTTAATTCCATGCTATACAGAGCTTGTGGCTTATATTAAGACAAAAGCTTAAGATAGATTACTTATGAGGATTATTGATGAGAACCTTTTGGTACAAGACTGGAGTTTGGGTCATCCTCCTAAAGTGCAGTTCTCCTTAACCGATATTAAGTAGGTGAGGGTCTCTCATCTGACCTTGAGCTTCTGCAATGGCAGCTATTATGCAGTCTTCCCTGAAAGTTTATCCTTTGTCAATTTTGCTTTGTACTGGTAAGTTTTCCCTAATATTGAAGTTACATTTTCCCTCTCTGCTTGAAGCTTTGGTTTCTTATCTTCCTCTCTAAATTAATCAACCGTGACTGTAACATGCTTAACATAGAAATTATATTTTGATCAACTAATTTCCTGACCAGACATTCCCAACTCTGATTTTTTTCCTTGTACAATCTTATTTTACTCTTTATTGATACTTTGCTATCTCTAAATTGTTTTCAATTTGTCTGTCTTTCAAAAATGTGGTACCCATAATCAAGCAAGGAAGTCTGTGGGTGTAATGAGTTCTTACTCATAAAAGTGACAGTGTAGGGCAATATCACTCTTGCTTTCATATTATGCTGACAAAGAATTCATGTGTTGTTGTGATCCATTATCATCCTCACTGCTCAAACATCTTGTCACTATATCTTATGGTTGATTGAAAGCCAAAAGGTATCAAATGTATGCTGCAGGTAGAGTTGTCAGAGCAGCTGGTAGTCAGGATTTGATTCTAGAGGGAGCACACAGTCTCTGTGAACTGAAAGAGTGGTAGAAAAAGTGAACTTAAGTGAACTGAAAGAGTGGTAGAAAAACTAAGGCAGTTCTTCAAGAACCATGGAGGTGTGGGAGGCCTGCTAGCTATGAGATTGATGATTGGTCACAAAGGAAGTAGGAAAGACAGCTGAAGAAGGAAGGGTAAAACCTAATAGAAGGAAGAAAGTTTAAATAAATCTAAGCCAGGTTTAAAAAAAAAAAAAAAAAAAAAAAAAAAAAAAAAGCAAATTTAATTTTGGACATAAGATGTAAATTCTACAGGCTCTTCCTTAGAACTTCTATCCAAATTTGCCAATATCCCTTCTCACTCATGTATTTACATATATAAATAAGATTGTTCCTCTGGAGTTCAGAGTTCATGTGCTTGTAAAATAAACCCCAAACATGGCATGGGAGACATTTGTGTTTATTTTCTCTCAATTTCTGTATTGTGGGCTCTCATATTATTGGTATTAAATCCCAGTCTTGTAAACTCAATCAGCTTCTGTGGTTTCCAGCCAAGGAAATTAAACTTGTGTGGAATAAATTGGGATATTTGTTATATCCACAGAGTTTCCATTATCTTCAATTTATGCTCCCAGTGACACTGAGCAAAATTTATAGCTGCAACTAAGTCAATGAGTCTTGCTGACACGCAGTGTAGCCCAGCCCAAGCAGACTATTATGGGAATAAAGCAATTTTTATTTTTGCTAGTGAAGCTAACTGAGAGCGACTGCAATGCAAAGATCTGCACTCAGATCAAGGGAAGAGAGACTACTTTAGGCTCCTATTTTTCCAAATCAAAATACACTTAAAGATTTTATTTCACTTTCATTTTACTTTATCTTACAGGTTGTATTTAAGTCATTCCCAAAACATGTTACACTCCTTCTTGTGTATTCTTTCTGTATTCAACTCTCATTCTGTTCTCCAACTTGGTGTTTCAGTAAGATGCTGTTGAAATTGAGGGGCTGTGTGTTTTTTCTCTCAGTCTTTTCTCTTTGACTTTGGAGTTGTTTAAACAGAGAGGTATGTATGCCTACTGCTGGTTCAAGACATCCAGTATGTTCTTTTTGATGATGCTAAACAAAAAACAGAGTTCATTTTCTGTCATCTTTGTACTTTCTATGCTGCACAGTGGATGTCAGAGCATCTGGGCATTCTGCTCCCTGCTCAGGTGTGCCAACATGAAGAGTCACACCTCAGATCCTTTGGCTATCCACCACGTATGTTTAGATAATGGAGTTTCCTGATAATGTTTCCTGCAGGTAAAGTCACAGTAACAGCCTGTCAGTGCCTGAAGATCCATCCCCTCGTACAGTGTGAGTTTTCTGGGTCAGCAAGAAGAGGATTAGTAAGAGCAGCTCTTTTTGAAGATCAAATTGAAGTTTATTGAAAATAATCTTTCCATAAAATTCCTGAAAGCCTCAACACATGAGGGAGAGATTGAGACCTATGCTTTTATATCTGCTTCTTCTTAAGGATCATTTGTCATGACCTATTACAGTGTCATAGATAATGCACTATGGGGAAATATTGTCTCCTATGATGCTGTACTGTGGCTAAGGACTTCACTCCAACCAACATATCCCTGCTGAGCTTCTCTGACAGCTTTTGTATATAATGCCAATGTTTTACTGATATTTACTAGACCTGCTCAGATTAGAGACAGATTTTTAGGGACCATACTTAGCATCCCATACCACCTTATCAGTATTCATCAAACATCACAGCTTGTGCCATTATCATTGAGACAACTGGTTTTGTTTGCTTTCATTTTTCTTTTTTAAGGACTCCCTTTCCCCTGGTAGCTCTGTCTGAGCAGTACTTGCCACTTTGGGCTGCACTGTTGCTCTAAGGTCAGCACAGCGGTGGGGCAGTGAAGGCACTTTTCAGAAATGACTGAGACCATGAGAGAGCTGGCAGTCACGCGGTTTTGTGAGAAAGTTTCCACCTGAGAACATTCAAGCTGTAATTGCTGACAGTGCAGGTTGGATCAGTTGAAAAATTTTCAGTGGTTTTTGGAAGAGACATGGATTTCCATGACTTTTTAAGAAATTTGGGAAACAAGGCTACAGCATGTTATTGCATGTTCCTATGGTTTTCATGGTTCTTGAGGAGAGAATTTAGGAGCTATAAAAGAGTAAAGTTATTTCAAGAACCCCACCTCAGCCTCTGATTTGGAAGGTTAGGAGTTAAGCATGCCTATGCTGTTCTCAGTGAAAATCTTTTCACTGCTCCAATGGGCTAAAGATTGTGCCAGAAATAAAAAATTGTGTTGAAACATGGGTGAAATGGGTACTGTTGATAAAGAGGTCATTGGAGCACTGATGAAAACTTACTGCAGATCTTTAATTCAATAATTGTCCTTTACATTCTCCTATTGAAGTCGTATTCTCATGTGAAAATAATATAGACTATTTGACAATCACAGTAATTTACAAGCAAACACGGTGTGAGGATTGTAAGGTAGTGAGAGTAGTGAGTCATTTGCTAACGCATTCCCCTCCCCACATAGATATAGAAATAAATGTTCTGCACTGGAGTACTTGGCATGTACAATTATGCTGTTTGCTCAAGTACACTCTGTCTTGCAGTTGCAACTGTTAAGCCATTTTTGTTCCTTCAGTACATTTACCTTTCTCTAAAAATGGTGTGTGTTGTCAGGCTTGCAGTGGTAGACACTCTTTTCCTCCTTGAAATATTTTGGTCAGCATTTTTAAGATATCTTTAAGAACTGGGCCTCCAGTATGAGAAAAAAAGAGGACTGAATACCTCACTTTCTTAAGCACACTTGAAAAACCCATTCTTCCCTCATGCAAGGTCAGGGCTAAAAGGGTAAAAAACATACTTTCAGGCCCATCATCTTGCAAGAATTTCTTTATACAAGGTGAATTAAGTATATGCAGAAGCATTTGTAGTATGTGGATTTACATGCAGATTTGATTGGAAAAATACCTTTATATATGCAAGGAAATGCCATTTTTAAGGAACATTTTAATACACTGGTGTGCCTGGCTTTCCCAGATATTTAGCAATAGAAAAAGCCAAACTTTTTAGCTCCGGCATAGCTTTGGGCTAGTAAGCATGTCCTGGACACATATTGTATTTTATATACCGTGAACAGTTTCCTCTTTATTAATCCAGCATGCAAGGTTTCATTTCTTACTGAGGCCCATTTTTTTTATTTCTTGCAGATTTAAAAATCTGTTGTGTTGGCACTTCACTTCTTGGAGACCACTGGTGTCATTTTCTCCAAATTGTTAGCGTAAACAGTCTGTAACTTGAGTAAGCCAAATGTGGGTGTATTAATCTTCCTAGTGCCAGCTAAGCAAGCCTGGCAAGGCACAGTTTAATTCCGATATCAGAAGAGCAGTAAATAATAATCACTTTTTCCCCCCTTTTCAGTGCTGAAAGACCCAGATCCTTGTAAGTATATTTGGCTCTTGTAAGTGAAAAGATGAATAGAAGATGAAGGAAATTCTTTTAATAATTGTATACAGGAGCAAGGATGAGCAAGTTAGGATAGGAAAAGAACAGCATGGAATATTTTAAATAGTGGTCAAAAAGTAGACTGGCATATACAGACCGCTGGCATCAGCAATGTTAGCTAAAATCTAACTCCACCACATCAAATAAAGCAAAACATGATTTCATGTGTGTTCTGCAAGGTTAATAAGTTAAAATCTGGCTACTGTTAGACATCAGTCAAGATATCTGCCGCTCTCCTTGGTGAGAAGCCTTTCTCACAAGCCACTACATCAGCTTCAGCATATGGTTGCCTTGCGAGACATCCTCCTGTACAGAGCCCATGGGGCAGTCCAGGTCAGCTTCCTGCGGGACGCTTAAGCCTGGCTTTCGGGACGGAGGGTGTAATTCAAGCCTCAGAGCTCTCTCTGGGTTAGCAGAAGGTGTGGTGACAGATTTCCCACTCCTTGAGTTGAATGTCAAGAGTTGTTACTTCCACAGCAATGTTCCCCTTCCCCCGCAGCCCACAGATAGAGCTCACTGGGTTTCTGGATCAGAATAGATGGCACAGAGATACAGGAGAGCAGGAGGCAGGGTGATGCCAAGGGAAGGATCCAAACTCTCCTGGCAGCAGAGTGCTTCAGACAAGGAAAATATGGAGAGCCTCAGACAGTCAGTAATGCCGTATCTGCAAGGACATTGCTGGTGCTTCAGGAGTGCACATGGGCAACATGCTACCCCCGAAACATTCGAAACCTCCAGGGAGATTATCAGCACTCTGCAGCCAATTTCATGCCTTCTCCTAGGAGGACAAGTATCTCTCCTTGCATTTGTTACCAGGAAGCAGAGAGATCCCATCACATGCCCATTCCAGCAAAGCTCACATGTAACCTGAATCCCCATGGAATTATTAAGTAAAGCACTGTCTTTATGGATCTTATGTTCATATTCCACACTGTATTTAAATGCTTTGCTGGGAGGGGGCCAGTGCTCCCTGCCATCTGAGCATGGGTTACCAGGAAAAGCACAGCCTAACCTAACACCAGCTTTAGCCCCATAAAAACATCATGGATCAATTCACCTACAGGCTTCAGTATGACCTCAAATAAATCAACTAAAGCTTTTGAGATCCGAGCACTCTTAATTACTGTTGATGTGAACAGTGAAATGGGTTACTTAGTATCCTATATAATCCCCAAAATTTCAGTATTTACATCTATAGAAGAGGTTTGCAGACACACAGAGCCCTTGATTTCTGTAATATGTTTTCCCTGACAGGAGATAATAAAATTCTTGGGAACATAGGGTTGAGTAATCTGTCCCAGAAGCTTTACACATAATAATTTACTACTGTGCTTTCAGGTTTCTCTGGCACACGCAGTATTTCACACCATGGAAGAGTATTGATGCACTCTATCAGGGCGCTGGTGTTGGCATATGAGGTCTACAACACATCTTAAAAAGGCTCTGAAATCATTGTTCTGCTTTGTTTGCTTTTTTCATGAGAGGGTGCATCCTCCTGGTCTGCAGCATCCATTCTCTTCCTAGCAAAACAACATCCAGCTCCTTCCTTTCGGGCATGGTCAGCCAGCTCAAACCTACTAATCTCTGAATGCCATAACTGCTGCTGTTCTATAGCCAACAGAAAAGAGTGGGAAGGCTGCTGCTGAACCCTAGGAAAAGCACTTCTGGCTTTGTGCAGGTAGGTAAACACACACACTTTCAAATTTCACTTTAAAATTTAACTGTAGCTAAAGAGATATTTGTGGTTAAAAGAAAGCATTGGCTTTTCCTGCTTGAAATCAATATTTAGCATTCCATTTTCTCTGACATTCCTGAAATGAATGCAAATAATCATATATACACAAGCAAGAATGATCTGTCAATCGCAGCTCATCGCTACTTTTTCTGGAAGTGAACAAGGCCAGAATATGGGACAAGACCCAATAAGAAAAATAATACTCCAGGAAGCTTTAATACTTACTGTAACCACAGCCTGAAGCATCAGCATTTCAGATATCAATAATTTACAGGAATAGATAATGGCAATCGCTTGATTCAACTTCTCATATGCCCCACAGGAAACAAATCAATGCAGGTAACTGGAGATGCACTGTAGTGATTCTGAAATGCCAAATTTTGTAAATTTGGGTCTAGTACTGTTTCTGAAGTTACTAAGAAATGTGAGGGATGGGCTCAAATCTGTTGGTGTGTGGTAGATGTGAGTCTGGCCATTTATTTCAGCAGGTTTTTCAATGAGGCCCATTGTGACATTTCTCAAGAGGCTTAAAGTACCCAAACCAAATAATCAGCTTAGTGTCCACTTTGTCATTTCGCAAAACTCAGTCACCTGTGGCATGTCAGACAGCAAACATTAAACCCAGACAAGACATGTTCCACCTGAAATAAATGGGCATTTCATCATTGGTTCTGAGACTAATTTCCTATGATGGAGACATACAAACACGGGAAGAAGAGGAGGATCCATAGGTGATTTAAGGAAAGTCTATACCCACTCTTCTTAAACAGAGAGTAAAACCTACTTTAAAACTGACAAATTCTGTCATTGATACAGCAGTACATCAGCAGAAGGCCAATGTAATTGCATTTTTCTACAATGGCAATGTATTTTAAAATCTCTTCAATTCATTCTCTTTTAAATAAAATACAACGAAATAATAGAACAAGAACAAAATTCTATCAAATTATGATGAAACCAGCTACTTTAATCTGCAGGTGACAGAACCAATACCACCTTCATGCTTTATTGAAATGTGTTATATAGATGGCCTCAATTTCTTTATTCCCTCTGCTTCAGGACAGTTCACTGGTTAAGACTAAGAAGTAACAGCATGGTTCATGTGGGATTGATACTGTGCAAAGTCATTAGAAGAAGACAGAAGATGAATAATAAACAGTCTATTTTATGTCTTTGTTTTCTAGGTCTGACATAGGCGTCACTTTGTACTAATTTAATAGCTATGTTCTCATCATTCTGAAATAGAATTATTTCTAACTCCCAGGTATCTTCTCTTGATTTGTGTGACACCTTGCTTAAGACCCAAGTAAATTCCAACCCTGTACATTCAAATGCCAAGTGATTCAAATTAGTCATGAGATGGTTTTCAAAATCATGAGAATATAAATCAACAGGGCCGGGGGGGTTAAAATACATTTAAGTGGGCATTTGCATGGACTTGTGTTACTACTGGTGCTTTATGAAACATCAGCAGTATCATGAACCCAGGCAACATCATGAAGCACATAACACACCTTAAGTTAGGAAGACAGTGCCTGTTGTAAGAGAATCCCTATGTAAATAAAGGTACTCTGCCTGTTTGGGGGCTTTGAGTGAGGTCTTAAGATTCTTCTGTCCAAAACTAATAGGTCTTCTGGTTCATATTTAAGATACATTCACATGTTTATTAAAAACAAACAAAAAAAGTATTTACCAGGAAAAAAAATCAGAGAAAATCTCAAGAAGGCAGGACAGATTATTTGACATTTCAGAACTTCACTTTTATTTCTGGACTGAAACCATTCCCACTGTGGAACTTCCAGGGGGACATAGCCAATGGAAGTGGAGGAGAGGACAAGGCATCCCTGACAATCCAAGTAAGGTTGTTTCCAACCAGTGCCCCAGTGGTATGAAAGGGACTGATATCATTCTGTGTCCATAAGTTGCTGTAGACCCTAGGCTGGGATGGACAAGGAAACAAAAGCAGAAACACACTGACTACACACAATTCTTTCTACTTATGCAGCCCAGCCTTCCCAAAAGTAGCTGTTATCCCCCCAGGTTCCTGGCACGTGATGGTCACACTGGGAGGGAATGAGTCTCCCAGACCCAGATGTCCAAGGTGTCTGGGTGCCCATCTGCTGAAGCAGATGCCCAAAAGTGTCTGGGTGCTCTGTGTTAGATTTGACTGTCCATCAAACAGAAAGTAGCTCATGAACAGCCACATGGACCAGAAACACACCTGGCCCATTTGGTCTGACTTGAAATACAGGCTGTGCAAGCTCCTATTACACACAAGAGGACAGAGTATTTGAAAATCTAGGAAAAAGCAGTGGACTACTGAGCTCAGCAGAGCAAAGATGTGCATCCTTGGGACTGGACAACACCCTCTGAACTCCATGCTTGTTCCCATCTTCACGTTGTCTGTCACCACAATTGAAAGCAATGAGATCGAAACACCTGTGTGGTGTTCTGAAATATTTTGAAAATGTTCTTCTAACAAAAAGTACAAGTCCTTTGAAAAATATAGTGCAAAGGAAATAAGGATCACTGTCTCACAGTGTCTCTGGGGGAAATGTCAAGAAAAACTGTGATGGGGAACAGAGGTTTCACCCAGCCATTTTTTATCAATCACAAAGGTGTCTCCTAATAAATCAAGTTAATTCAAACACACCGAATTTACATTTCACTTAATTTCCTTTCAAAGTTGTTACAAGTAATATAACAACTTGGTCATTGTTTTAACTCCACAGGGATGTTGTCAAGGCAGTGTATCACAATACATAAAGTTAAAAACCCTATGTTGCCACATTTATATCATCATGCAGTTTAGTTCCCAGTGCCATAAATTCCAGGTAGCAAGTTTAGCATTTTGAACAATTCATCTGGAAAAGTGACAGTATATTTACTTCTACCTTATTTCTCCTCTGAGTTCACATAATAGAAGTAACTGGAAAGCTATATCAGACTTGTAATGTAATAAACACGCCACTGCATAAGGTATTTGGAAGCCTTTGACAAGGCAAACCCATAAATGTAGTCCTCAATAAATCTCAGGTCTGGTATAGCACCTGTTGACCAATGTCATTTCCTCTGCTTAAGTATTGTGCAAATGAGTTCTGGGGCAGATTTACTGGCAAAGGGAGAGAATCGAGAAAGGGGTTTTAGTCCCAGCCATTAATCTCAGTGTGCAATGCCCTCTTTCTTTTCCAGATGACTCAGGGTAAGTCCAAAGCTATTTAACCAATTATACTGAGGCTCTACCTTCCTCTGGCATGTGATGTGCATGTAGACATATGTATTGTAGGCACCTTGTTCAGGGACAGCTCTTATTTGTGAAAAATGCAAGTGGTACACCTATATATTCAGTTCTTTTTGCTGGATGATATGAACAGACCCTCAGTAATTTGTTATTAAGAAGCTCCAGCTTCACTGAACTGACATTATGACACACATAATATTTTCATGAACTGTGAAGGCTAATAAGTGTTATTATGAAGTAAGCCCTTCTGTCTTTTCATGAAGTGCCTGATAGGATTGGACCTTCTCTAGAGGTAGGATATGATTAATATAACCTTGGCCTCAGGTCTAAGAATACTTTGATTATTTGCCCAGATAATTAAAGCTGTTTACTTGTGCAATGAAAGGCCAATTTAAACAGATTATGAACCTTAGCCTAGGGAGCATTCAAGAGTTCTGCAGCTTGTTACTGGCAAAGGATGAATTTTAATACTGACATAATTATTTCATCATAATAAACATACTGAGATTGGTTAAAATGCTTCCTAAATTTGGGATTATAATCTAAGTGTGCTGCAGATATACAGAAAGCTGCCAGCTATGTTTTGAACCTGCCTTGTGGCTAGGAATAAATCATTCTGTAAAGAAACGTGGAACACTAACTATAACCTTTAAACAGCTAAGGGAATTATGTTAACAAATATAAACATGAACGTGTGTGCAGCATAACAGAGTGACCAAGTTACGATCATTTGGGGCATCCAAACACACAATTAAGCTGTATGATTTCTTTCCCTGCTTTTTTTCCACATGTTTCTTTCTTAGTACTGAGTTCATCCATATTCTCTTGGACCTCTTGGGAGAATGAATTATTAGAGGCAGGCATGATAGCCAAAAGGCACGGGGTGTAAAATCTTTGCACAGGGCTCGCAGGAAAAGAGGAGGATGTGTTACAGGGCCATGTCTGTGTCAGAAGGTCATGCCTTTATCAGGTACAATGGAAATTTAACTTGCATTATTTCCATTCCTTTAACTCTCTCTGCAGGCGTTCATATTTAGAAGTAAGAGAGAATTTTTTGGCATGGGATTAACCAAAGAGCTGCTGGTGGTAGAGGAGGAATGATATCAGCAGCCACTGCTCCTGAGAAGGATGCTGTGAGCTGCAAGGAGGGCTTGCATTGACAGACTGAGTGGATGCTTTTAATCCCCTTCAGTGCAATTGCCAGGGTTAGGGGAAGTGACCAGTAAGCAACATCACCTGCCTTCACGTGGGTCAAGGTTTTCTCTGTGTGTGCAGAATTAGTCACTGCCTTACAATAAGTAAATAAGTAAGTAAATAAATAAATATTACTGTAAGACTGTGGAGAGGTCCAAAATGTCTGTCTGCACATTCAAACCACTGCTTATTTCTTGTGCCCTGTGAGGACTTCTATATTTCACTGGCAGTGAAGGTCAACAGATATTGCATGGAAGGATTTTTTCCCAGTTTCTATTTTGTTATTAATACACACAAACATCTAACTGATTTTGTTTTAAAGACAAGAAAAGAGTGGAGGGAATCCTGACTGCAGTCTGTGTGCAGTTCCAATAGGACCTCTCATTTTCCCCTTCTAATTGTAGGCATAACCTGCAAAATGGGATCTCTGCCCAGTGGCAGGGAAAGGTGTTCTGTGAAACAATATACTGCCATAGAGGGAGAGTACACAGAAATTACACAGAAAAAGGAAGACGGAAACAATAATCAATAACATAGAATTGTGGGAAAGTAGCAAAAATACATTTGGAAGGGAAAATGCGAATTCTTGTGGGGACTGTTTGATGTAGTTTACACATCCACTGATATTTTAACAGGATGTACTTCTGATTGATTACTATAATACAAAATTCCACCCAAGCACTATGTAGATTTATTATTTTTTCACATAAAAGTACACTGCAGGAAATAGTTTAAAAATGTTCCTAAATTCATGACAATGAATTTGCTCTTTGAAAATGTTACAAATTAACTTGCTAATGCAATATTTTGACCTTCTTACCACTCCTTTCTCCATATTCTTCATCTGGCTATAGGCTAGATGAAGCACAGTCGACTAGATTTTTTCCATTCTTGACAGCAGGAAATGAAACAGCAGAGAGAGAAAAAAGCAAACAAACAAAACCAAAACAAAATCAAAACTGGGGCTGTTAAGAGAATCAAGAAATATTTGCTAAATGAGTCAGCAAGGTCTAGATCCTTGCTCTTCCCACAATTATGTGCAGAAATTACTCTGTGACAAGAAATCCTGTTAAAGAATTACATTTTTAGGTAGAAGTGTGAAAATCAAATATGGGGTTTTAAAGCCATTTGATCTGCCCTCCAAAATACTCTAATACTTTGCTAGAGAGCACTGTCATGCTGGGATGCCATCCCATTTAATTTTAAAATAAATGGGTAATGAAAAAAACA
Source organism: Onychostruthus taczanowskii (assembly GCF_017590055.1). Classification (NCBI taxonomy): domain Eukaryota; kingdom Metazoa; phylum Chordata; class Aves; order Passeriformes; family Passeridae; genus Onychostruthus; species Onychostruthus taczanowskii. Next base: position 2,221,435 of record NW_024500239.1, read on the forward strand.
GAAAGCATCCCTAACCTCTAATTGCAAAATTCACTTTTCATATTGTTCAGTTATTTAACGAAAAATTAAAAATCAGAGTGAACTTCTTATACATGAAATGTTTTAATTAGAGTAGGCTAAGGAGGTATCTGTCCTCAGAAGACCATATGGCTTAGGAGTAAGTAATTCCACATCACTGATTTGCTGGCAATAATGGAGTGAGGCGGAAGAATGAATTCATTTTAAATCACATCCATAAGGGAATGAATTGTTCAGAATGTTCTTTGTGCCACACAATGGCTGTAATTTTAAACTGCTAATACCTTACAATAAGACCCATAAATGGGTTATTTCTTGCTTTTCATGGGGCCAAATTCTGCTCTTTTGATTTTCTTGTGTAGCTGTTATTAAGATCAGTGAAAGTCAAGCCAACTTTTACAAGTGGGGGATTTGTTTCAAATCTATTTGGACGTAGTCAGATAAAGTTGGGCTGCTCAGCTCAGCAGTTCCTCCCTGTGTGCCAAAGAGCACTTGCAGCACTGGGATGTGCAAAAAGAGGGTTCCTGCCTAACTACTCTCTTGTAATGAGCCTTTTGAGTCAGGGATTTGTCTTTAATTTCTTTTTTGCACGTCTGGTTAGCTCAATGGGTATCTCCCTGTCACAGGTTGCCTGTGCTGGGTCCAGCTTGCCTGATGAGCAACTTGCCTGGAAAACATAAAATGTGAGGATGTGACTTTGAAGGATAGGATGCATCTGACAAAGCTGAAAATATAATTATTGATTTAAATAGTTCAAAGTGTCACACATTCATTACCTGGAGAGGAAAACCATTGTTGTTATTCCATGTTACTCATGGTACAGCCAAGCTGGAGGCCTTGATCTGCAGGATCAATAGGAGATTAAAATTCCCACTGTGTCTGGAATTATGCCACTAGCAGCATCTACCATGTTGGCTGCTGTTGGCTGGTTTATACATGGGATCATGGCTACAGGTACTCAAATATACTGAACGACAATGACCACAGCTTTGAAGGACTGAAACTTAAGTGACAGCACCGCATGGCTTCAGAATTTGCTCCCTAGTTTCAAGCCTGCCTGGATGGAGAGGCACCGTGTTGCAGCCCTAAGGGCAGCTGAGCAGAGGGTATGAGCTGCAACTCACCCAGGGACAAACTACCCTGATGTGACACAACCTCAGCAGGACACAGCCCACCCCAGGACACAGCCTGAATGTGAGAACATGTCCTAAATCCCACTGGTGTCACCAATGGATGAGCCCCTCAAGGTCGAGGTGCTGTTTAACCTACAAAAGGGTCTGCCAAGCACCTGCAGCTGTTAACTGAAGCTCCACACATTCTGCTGGAGTTGACAACTCACCATCCCAGAGGTGCTCAGCTTCTCGCTGGCAAAGGTCTCCCAAACCCCCTGCCATGACCTGAGCAGCTCCAGTCTGCAAAGCTGGAGCTGCCCTGCTGATGCTGCCTCACTGGCTGGGCTCATACAAAATGAGGGGGGATGTGAGTCAGCTCTACAGCTAAAAAATTTGAATGTAGGAGGCCTCAGTTAAATTCAATCTTCTTTCTGAAGGCATCTGAGTCCACCTCTAAGAACCTGTGAGCCATTATAGCATAAAGTAGACAACCACAGAGATATTAGTCATCATCCCTGGCAGGACTGCTCCCTGGCATGTGACATAATGAAAATACCTAGGCTGCAATGAATGCTGTTTTGACTCTAAAAGCTACACTGTTTCACTCAGTATTAAATTAAATAACGCCTTCACTGGGGTGGGTAATGGCAGTCAGGTTTCTATGGTTTACATTGCTAAAAAACAGGACCAGGTCTGAACCTCTTAGTAAGCTGAATTTTAATTTTTCAGTGCCAGGTGTAGAAGCTCAAATGAGAACAACTTTGAGGAAACCAACTACTGTCAGGTGACAGAGCCATTCCTTTTGTACCACTGCAGGAAACTTTTTCAGGGGGAAGTACTTTGGCTAAACCCTGCTAATGAATCAGCTGTGCCTCGGTGCAGGCATGGCCTTGAGATCTCCCTTCTACAAAAGATAAATGAGAGATCAGGATTATTAACTGTATTAATGTAGAGAAGCAGACAGAGAAAGATGGCATGACCTAAACGGGGGAGGTCCATAAGAATCTGAAAAGAATTATACTGATGCTTTCCTCCATCATTAACATTTGTGTTCAGGTGTATTCTCCTCTGAAAGGATTCATCAGCAGTCATATACCATGCAAATGTAATTTTTTTCTCATATGGAAGCAGAAAACATACACCTGCATATTTATTTTTCCTGTATTGTTTTCCATAAAGTACACTTGTAAAAACATAGAATTGACTAGAAGAGCTCTGCAATGCTGTTAGTTCAGAGATAAGCATCCTACTTTCCTATTCCTTTCTGTAGCTAGACATGTCAAAATGATGGAAAGAGGCAGAAGAACAGTGGCAGAAATAGAAGTTTGATGGGCTAAAGTAACAGAACAGAAAAATTGGAAGAGGCTAAAAAACATTCAGTGATCTTTGCATACATATAGGCAGTTTAGAAACACTGTCCTAGTTGTGGTATATCCATTGAAGCCTAATCAGCCCCTGAAATTCTGTTAAGAACAGCCCAGAACAACAGCTATGTTGTGAGAAAGGAGATAAGCTCAATTTTTTTTTTTTTTTTTAGTTCTTACAGTGACTGGAACTTTGAAACTCTAGCTCATGTTCCACAGACCAAAGAACCTAAACTACAGTGTGAGGCTGCTCAAAAATGAGTAATACTTTTTTTTCTTGCACTTGCAGTAAGTAAGTAAGCTCCATCATGAACTGTAAACAAGCAGCTCTTCAGAAAGGAATCCCAAATGTAGCCCAGGCCAGTGAAAGCAAGAATGGATGCCTGGGTGGGTAAATGAGAGCCTGCTGTGCTGGGACCGCATACCTGAGGCAGGGCAAGCTCAGCTCATAGGACAGTACTTGTCCTGTGCTTAGAAGTGATTGACCTTGATTCCAGTGCTTTTGTGGGGCACCCTCCTTTTTCTGCTCTCTGCTTCCGCAGCTCCCATGTGACAGACAAAGCACTGGGGTCTGAATCAGCTACTGTTTGTGTCAGTTGGTGGAAATTGCCAAAGGAGGGGGCAATTTTTGGATCCTCTGTTTCTCCCTTACCTATCTCTGCTTCACTCACTTGTTAATTTTCCCTGTAACTGTAATAAAGATTCACCTTAGTGATCACTCCAGCCCAGTTCTGCAACAAAGAACCCTTCAGTTGCCAGTCAGCTTTGCAAAAAAATTATTTCAACAATACCCAAATATGTGGGAATAAAAAGAATCACTTGGTCTTAACCAGTTCTCTTTGTTCACAGTGATGATTACAAAGCCTTCTCTTCTTGGCAGGGCATACACCCTTTTTATAACCCAGAATCACTGGGTACATGAAGACTTCCCACAAATAAGTGAGATTCACAAAGGGACTGTCAGAGACAGGGGGAATGGCCCTCATGCCCTGAGGCTGATTTATATTCTGCTTCATGTGTGATGGACATCAGAGTGAAAAAAAAAAAAATGTGTTCATTATTCCCTAGCACTGCTGGGATACTACACTGGGTCCTTGTGTGAACTGAAACAGCCCATCTGCCTCTCAGCTGGAACTTGCACTGTGTTTTGCTTTTACTGGGCACAGGCAATGGCCTAATGGAAGAACATTTCAATCCGACTATGCTGAGCAGCTCAGGGAGAAACACAGAGCCCCGCTGAAACTGGAACAAAATGTCTTAAGTCTGGGTCTCAGAGGTGCACCCTGTATCCTCTGCCAGGGCTTACTTGACAGAAAAACTGCCAACCATAGCACTCAAATGTGCAGTACTTTGTCTTGCAGAAGCTGTTGCTGCCACACTCTGCAAACACACCCTCCCCAGGCAGCAATTGCAGTAGGTATTGTACCAGTGTAGCAGCCAGCCCCAGCATTCTGTGCCCAGACACACTTATTCCGCTTTGTTCTGCTCTGCCATCATTTTACGATGCAGAAACCACTGAGAAGTTCAAATCTTCTGAAACTAACCAGTGGTAGAGTGGAGTGATGGTAAATAAAAGTGGTGACTATTGTACAGCCTTGATTCTGTCCCTGACCTTGACTTATTTTGGGATTGTACACTAGTCATTTTATTACTTTGTGCATTTTCTGCCTGCAAACACTGCCTTTTCCTTGATGTTCTTTGGATGTTCTTCTTTCTAAATGAGTCTGCATCGCTGGGTTCTTGCTAAAACTACATGATAAATAAACAAAAAACAGTAATAAATGGTGCATCTTGGAAAGTGTCTTAGCAACTCAGGAGTGGATTGGATAAATCTAGGCTCTCTTGTGTACTTTTTCCAGGGAACAGTACATACAAAGTAAGACAGATCTTGACCTCCTCATCAGGGAATCAGGATGGCTCCATCACCTGAGAAAGGATGAGCAACCTCCTTAACTCTGCAACTGCACTGCAACATTAGTCAGCCCTGGAGATGATGGGGAGATTATTTAATAGTACTGAGCATCAATTTCTCAGGAGAGGTAAACACTTCTAAGGTAGAGTGCAGCCACCACATGGTTCCCTCCTGGCTGATGGGAGCTGAGGAGCTGGCCCTTGCTGTTGCTGCAGTAACGCAGCTGCTCTGAGTTGTTACTAACTTTTACACGGTACCAGGAGTGCAGACACAAATCCAAAAAAAATTTTTAAAAGGCCACCAGAAAGATACAGCAGACGAAAAATATAAGGGCTGGGAGCTAAGTCAGAAGCCATCAGGCCTCCAGCTTCATTGCTTTTTGTAGAAAATATGGGCTGTCATTGGAAAAGCTTAAAGCTGTATCTCTGCAATTTGTGCAACTGAGAAGCCTGATAAACACAAATTAGCCTTGCTTCTTACAATTTTAGAGTCAAAATTTATAGTTTTAATGCATTACATGGTGGAATAAGAAGAAAAATTATGGCAATGGCATTTGGTATAATTTATTTTTATCAACCTGCAGAAGCTTTTATTTGGGTGGAAATACAATTGCTGAAATGTTTTTTCATGTTTCAGGTTTACATATTCTCAAAGACTAGATTCTTACTTTACATTGTTAGGCATATGGAAGGTTTTTATTTCATATTTAAGTCAAATATTTTATTTGCAATGTCTCCTGCAATTTTGTCTTTCTGCTTCTATAAACCTAATTGAAGAATAAAGGTCATAAGCGTTAGCCACTCATGGAGAATGATTAACCATTATGCAATAGATTCACATATCCATTCTTAACATTCCTCTAAATTTATTCATTTTATGGTAAATTTAAGAATCACCTACATCGTGTTACCTTTTTTTTTTTTTTTTTTTAATATAAATGCTCTATAAACAGCCAAGGCTATAAAGCTAGCTGAAGCCTACACTGTTTGGTCTCAAAAATTCAATACGCTGCAGTAAGCAGGAAAGATTAAATTACTTGAGTTCAGTAGTTTAAAAATATTTTCCAATTCTCTTCTCTGAGAGGTTCAAGATTGTTCACATGACTTTCTCCTGCTGAATTATGATCGCAGAAAGAAAGCAATTACTCTTTCATACTCAGGCCAGAAAAGAAAACTTGCATTGAAAGAAAACTGCTGAAGATGTACAGTTCAGAACTCCAGGAGCAAGAGGTAGACATCGCATTTGCCACACGCGAGCATCATTGCATCAGTATCACTGTTTTATAGATGGGAAATCCTAACACGGAGAGATTAAGGTAAAAAATACCCACTAATTCTGATTGCTCTGTTTGAAATACCTTGAACCTGCTTTATCAAAGGATTTACTGTATACAGCAACTGTATCAAAAGACAGTTTCCATGGATTTCAGCAGCATTTGAAAGTTATCACTCTTTCTGCAAATGAGACCCTGAGGTATCAAATCAGATATCCAGAAAATGAAGAAAACACAGTAAAAAAGACTACAAGTGAAATACCTGCTTTACATTATGTTCAGTGCTTTTTTTTTTTTTTTGCATTTTCCTTCTGTGATGCTTTTTTTCATTAGCGGCCTCTCTTCCAAATCTTGCATGTCCCCCAAGTTCTGTGAGTGCTATCCCACAGAAAAGGAAGCTTAATTCCTAAAAAATTGCACACCACCAGCAAACTGAAAATTGAAAATAAAATTAGTTTGATGCTTCCCTATATGACCATTTTTTTCTTGTAAATCAGTGATGTAGTAAAAGGAAATAATTTTGAGGAATGTGCTGGCATGAATGCTTTGAATTTATTTTTTTCTTAACTACAAAATGTTAGCTTATAATAGTTTTGGAATAATACCCTTACACCTGTAATTCAAAGTCACTTTTTTGGATTATGGGGTAAAAATGCTTAAAGGAATAAATGCCAAAACTTATATTCAACTTTTTGAATACTGTGAATAAGAAACATGTCACCTGACTTTCTTTCTTTTTTCACAATTTAGTCTGGAAAATGTTTGGGTTTGGTTGGTTTTTAAAATCTTTGGTTTCCTTTGCCCTTTCAGAACATACCCTCCAGTCCCAATCACGAAATTGTAGAATTTCATACAACCTGGAAAAACTATATCTTGCAAATGTCACGAAGCACTTTAAGACACTTATATGATCTGGTTTTCAAGTTGGGCAGTGTGGGCTTTTCCTGCTTCTTTGCTCATAAATTTCTATTTTACTCACTGAATTTATTTTCCAGCCCCCTTCACCTTCTTTATCCACTTCTGTTGGTCCTTATTCCTGGGTTATTTTGCCTTCACACTCTTTGCATCTTTTTCTCCTGTTGCTTACTGACCTGCAATCCTATTTCTCTTTCCAAAGGAGCTCCTTGACAAACTCTCCTTTTTTCCACAGGCTCGTTTTCTTCTTCTCTTTCTCTCAGAGAAAGTAGATTTTTTTCTTTCCCTGAGCTCCATCATAACAGCATGGAGAGCTTTGAAACAACCTTGTTTCTCATAGTCCAGTTGGATAAATGAAGATGAGAATGCTGCTGCTTACAGCTGCATTTGCTAGATCTTGTACGGCTTCACACTGAATTGTGCTCAACAGAGATAGGAAGTTTGGGGAATTTTATCCATGAGCAATGTCCATATTTTAAGAGTCTTTTTAAACAGCTTAGTCCTTGTACACATACCAGGTTTACCTCCCTGTCCTAACAGTCTCTCCTCACCAAACTTCTTGACCTTACTTCAGATAATCAGGAACAGCAAATAAAAAATTACTGATTCTTAAAGAAAAAGACTATCAGGTACCATTTGTTTTTCAACATGTGTGGGGAAAAAAAAAGCTTCTCAGGCATTATTCTCTAAAACAGCTGGAATGTATTGAAAATATATACCTAAATAAACCCAACAAAAGCAGACACCTTATCAGCATGAAATTTTAAACATCAGTAGTTTAAAACTTAGACAAAGTTATAGGAAACTAAGGGGAGTTTGAAGGGCAATGTTCACCAGTTTTAATAACAGGCAGTGCTATCTGTTCCACTGCTAATAAAATACAAAGTGAAATAACCCATGAGTAAAGCAGTATGTTAGCAACAGTGTTAGCAGATATTAGTCTCCCTCTAGTCAAATCTTTCTGGTGCAACATTAAACGTACAAGGTAGTAGGAAAAAAGTTGACAACATGCTTTGGGATTGAATTAGAGGATTCTATCTTCTAAAGTTACCTTGCCCTTTTTCCACTCAAATCACACAAGTGTATGATCGAGTTTCCAGTGGTAATGTGAGCCCTGTTTGAACCTGAGCTGACCTGTACAGAGCCAGCTAAAATGCCTAGGTATTGATGTTACAATTTATAAAGAAAATCCCCGATAAAACGTCACCCATGGAGATGAAGAAGCTGGCTATACTGACACTGCCAGTGAACAGAACACACTATAAAATAGTTTGTGTCACGTGGCATCTGAAAAGAGTTCATGAAAGATTCTTTAAAAGGTGCCAACACTGTATGTCTCCTCAGCAATTATTAAAAAAAAAAAAAAAAAAAAAAAAAAAAAAAAAAGAGGGAAAAGTTGTGGCTTAGGTACAGTTTGCATGAGGTTTGCTGAGAATATTCCCTTTCAGCATAATAAAAGTGACAGATAATGACAAAAAATCTTGTGTCTTTTGTGGCAGCATTTGGCTTTATTTGCATCAATCATGAGAGTTCATTCAGTCTATTTCATTAGGTTGGGCTGTAGCGAATACAAAACGGCTGGCAGGAAACTTGATGTGCTCTGGAGGAACAAACTGTGTGGGCTTAGTCTCATCAAAGCCATTGTGCTGATCATAGTTAGGAGACAATAGTTAACAGCTGCTCAGAATAAAAACAACTAAAAACCAAAACAAAAACATCTTTATTCCTTTTTGGTGGATTTATTTTTAAAGGAGAAAGGATAAAATAAGTTCTTTTTAAAATTTGGCTGGAACAGGGATATATTGGGGTTTCTTGCATAAGATGAGGTTCTCTATGCTCACTCTTCACACTGAGCTATCTAGGATAGCTCTTAATGCAGTATTTGACTATGGACTAATGCAGTCATCAGTGCACGTGCCCTTGAGATCTTTGTGGTGTGTTTTGGGATGTCAGTACATTTTGACAAAGTGGTCCATCCTCTCTGATTTGCAAGCTCCACACAAATTCACGCAGAAAGCAGCTACAGCCCAGCCTCCAGCCCAAGCTCCTGTTAATGTTGGTTGTACAGTGATATTGGCTGTTTATAAATTGCCACCAATGTTTATCAGCTAGTGTGCTCAATGGAGGAGGAAAAGCATCATGAAACAAGATGAAAGGTGCCAAATGACAAAGTGCAACAGCAAATTATTGTACTAATGCATCTAGAATTTTCTGCAGATACAACCTTCAGATACAAGACTCATTTAGGCAAGAATTGTTTTTCTTTGGAAAGAGATGATACTTTGGAAAGGCATAGGGAGATTACAATATATCTATTCTAATATATGGGGATCAGACAAATTGTATTTGTAGGACCCAGGGCATTCAATTGCCAGCCTAAAAGCTAGTTAAAGAGAACAAACCAAGGTACAGATATAGAAAGAACTCTATTCCCAGCAAGAACAACTTGTTTGCAAGATAATTGGCTTCATATGGGAAAAAAAAAAAAAAAAAAAAAAAAATTGAAGCATTTATATAGCAGACTTCAGGTTGGCAAGTTTGACATGCTGGGTTTTGGGTTTGCACAATCTCAAATGTAAGATCAGTTTGTAGTGGGCCTTGGAGACATGGAACAGAGATAAAATATACTTTTGAAAATTGGCTTAAACGTAATAGAATAAGAAACTGAAATTTGCCAGCCTGCAGAACATACTCAGATCAGATTACAAGTTTTGATTTCTCGTTTTTAGGCTCCTTGGTGCCATATCAGACTAGGTTTAAAAGCAAAATAAAACAAAACCTAGGAATATTCAGAAGGAAAATAAAAGTGAACCTTCAAGAGGTTGGAAGAAAGAATGTCAAGAGGGCAGTGATAACCACAGAACTGAGCACTCACCAGCATTTGGCAGAGTTGCTCTCTCTGTAAAAAAATAAAGCCATTACCACACAGCCTCACTGACAGCACCAAAGGGAAAAAAGGCACGTGTCCAAGGAAATACATTAGTTTGTTGTAGAAATTGCTTGAAACAGAGTCACATCCATTGTCTGGAATACTGTCTAGAAGCTTTGACACTGCAGAGATCCCACAAGTGAGTGCGGTATCTGAAGTCAGAGTGAAAGATTTAGAGAGAAAATGAACGCATAAGGAAAGATATAACAATGATGCATTGCAGAAATTATTCTGAGAGTGGGTGGATGTGGATGGGGCAGAGAGGAAAGACATATTCTTCAAAACAAAAGGGTTGAAATTGTTTCAGAAATTCTCGGGCTGAACACATGTATTACCCTGACTAATTACACTTTATTTCATAGAAGGGAAGGCAGCCAATAAGGTGGCAAGCATCGATATTCAAATTAAAAAAAGGGAAAGAATAGCCGTGATTTCAGCAACTAGCCTTATAAAGGAAAACAGCTTTCTCAACTTTCAGAAAGTGTGGTAACATAGAAAATATTATGGAAATATATGAAAAAAAAATATACAAAAACAGTATCACTTTGATACAAGTAATCTAAATAAAACAAAAAATATTGGTTGGTATCAGACCGGTTTGAACCTCTTAATGCTGGATCATTTGTGGGGCACTTGTTAATTCATATTCCCATTACACAGAAGTAGCACTGAGACCCCTTGTACTTCCCAATCTATACAACCAAGCACCATTTGTTGCAGAAATTTTCAGGAATTTTTATTGAATTTTTCATCTTTTGTGAATATTCCACTTTTAAATTCTCACGTGTTTTGCCTGTCCTTTCACCTTCCTCTAGATGAAATGTGGGAACTGCATTTGTGAGACAAGCAACAATTCTGGAAACAGCCTGGTACTGACCAGTAAAAATTTCTGTTAGGCACCACCTAATTGTTACTTTTCATTTAAAATATTTGTGCCACCTTAAATTGTCACCAGTGACATTTATAATAATTGGTAGGTCACAGATGAGAAAGATCATTTTGCTGCTAGACACAAAAGGCCTGCTAGCCCCTACAAATCATGAAAATGTTGCATTATTTTGTGAAAGAAAAGGGGAAGACAAAAAAGCCAGAAAAAGATAAAACTTCTAAATCTTTAATCAGGCACTCAAATTCACTGATCTAGAAATGCAAGTGCAGGGAATTTATGCTCAGTATCAAGAGAGAGCCTACTCTGCACAAAAAAAAACCTTTTGAAAAATCCTAGTAGTCACAGAGAAAAGGTCACTGGCCCTTTATAAATGCTTACAACCTGTTTATTACGAGGAGATTTTTACAGAGATGGCATAAATATAAGCAACAGATGTTAGGGATCTCTTTGTAGGGAACACAAGGCAATTTTTGATAAAGCAAGATAAAATTAATAAGCATAATTGAGGAAATAAATATTGACCACAGCTTTGAGGTTGGTCTGTCCAGGCTTTCATCTCCAATGAGCTCTTCCTCAAAGACAAAAGCCTTTAAAGTCAGACAAGTCAGGTTTTACTGTAGTATTAACTAAGATCCCTAACTTGTCTGAAGAGAGAAAATCTGAAGTGACTATGCCAGATGGAGTCTAAATATCAACAATTAAATTAAAAGGTTCACAAATAACTTGTCCTTCCTACTGTGTCCTTGCAGGTGAGTCATTTCCTCAAAACTACTTTCAAAGACAACTCAGAGACTCTCTGAATTACAGCAAAATCCACCCAGCAACTCCTGGTCTCTGGGATATTTTTCAGGAGAATTTGTATCTCAGCTCTGTTCTTGCATCCTCTTTTCTGCCACAGAGTGGGCCCAAATATTTCAGCCCCAGAGACAGGTTCAGTTCTCTACAACACCACATCAAACTCCTCTTCCTCCTGGGAATTTCACTCCATTCAGGCTGTTAATGGAAATATAAAGCTATTGCAAATTAATTACTATATATATATACATATATATATATGTATGTCATATTGGTGCAGATATGCAAATACATTGATAATATTATTGTGTATAACTGATGTATCTGATGTCATGAAACAAGGCTGATACAAGATTGATAGATTGATGTAAACAAACCAAAGGAGATAGCTCTTCCCACAAAATGCATCAGAGCACTCAAACTCTTTCTAAAAGACCAGTCCATTTTGGATGCCAAAAAATTTACATGGATACAAGCAGAAGCTATATGAATATTTGGAATAAAACTCCACTGAAGGCTACTAAGCTTATGAAATCTGAGCTGCAAGTAGTTGACTGCTGGGAATGTATGAGGGTAAATGTCATGTGCTTGCCCTGCTCTTTGCCCAAGGAATCAACCTATGTCCCCTACTGGGACAGCGCTCTGGTCTGAATCAGCACAGCTGCTCTTCAGAAACTTTTGAGTAATGAAGAAAAGCCTACAAAGCATTGTTTTTCTAAACCAAAGATATGGATGCTTACAAGCTAAGCAAATGGGTAGCCTCAAGCTTCTCAGCACACATATATATCTCAGAATGACCTTATTGACACAGCACAGATCACTGACACATCACAGCAGAAGAGTCTCATGAGGGAACCTGGCTGGATGTATCTGCATGTACACCCATGTCTGCATGTATTTATGTATGCATGTATATCTGCATATAAGAAAACATCTATGCACGTATGTATGTGCCTATCTCTCCCTCTCTCTATCTACCCATTTTTAGCCCATCCTTTTGTTTCCTGAAATATGTATTCCCTCCTCTGTTTATCACAACCAGCATCAATCTCAGAGTGCAGAATGCATTAAACACCAATTAAGGCTCTTTATTCTGCAGGTGAGCTTACTTGTTTAGTTTTGTTTTCTTACCAGTCATGGCCCATTTGCTGCTTTTGTTCCTCAGAATACCTAGCTTGTATTATTTTTCCTTCAGTTAAGGTTTGCTACACATAAAAGCCAACTGCAAATATATAATTTTTAGATGAGCCACCTGGATATTTTCATTGCTGTTATCATTTCCCATTTTTGTGTCATTGCATTTCTTTCTTTACAAAATGTTTACGAAGTCTCTATGGATCACCTTTCTTATCATTTGCTGACATATTGATTACCAAACTGATTTAATTATTTCAGGGCCTGTCACTTTTTTTTTTCTCTAGCTCTTTAGACAATAGTCAACCCATAAGTGGTGGCTTGTCAGTTTGAAAATTTCTCAATGTGTGATCTTTCTCCCAGTGAATCAGCATCTCCACACTAGGATTAGGCTCCAAAGAGGGGAGGAAACCTTGTACATAATGAAATGAGTTTTATTTTTGAAAATATTCCTTATATGTTTCATAAATATCTTGATGGAACAGATGAGGAAGTTTCACTATCATGTGCAGCAAAGCATAGACTTCTACTATGTGATATTTATTTTTATGATTTATTTATTTTTATTTAAATCACCCACTATCTTTGGAAAGAGTAAACCTCAGAGTGGCATGACCTGAGGTCCTGACATCCTGACACCCTTGCAGAGACACCAGTCACTATGACAATAAGAAGGAGTTCATGTTGGCTGGACTTTCAGCATGCAATATTAATATTAGGAACAATATGAAACAAAAAAAAAAAAGGCAAAGGAGTGGCCAACACTGAAATACCAAGAGATTAAATCAACACTGCAGGATTCAGGACAAGGAGCAAACACCAAGTCAGGCACAAATTTTGAAGGCACAACAAGCAACATCTAGGCAATGCCTACCTGGATCAGGTTTCCCTACATGTAGTTATTAGAGAGAAGACAGCCAAGGCTTGCTGCCACCAGCCCCAAAGAGCCAGTGATCTAGATAGGAATATATATTGACTAAGATTCCTCTTGAGGTATCAATGGCAGAAGCTTCCAAACCCCAAACAGACCAAATAGTCCAAAAGTATTGCTGTTGTACTTACTGCTTGTTCACAGAACCACAGAACAGGGAAGACTGGAAAGGATGACTGGAGGTCATCTAGTCCAACCTCCCTGCTCAGGCAGGCTCCCCTAGAGCACAGTACTCACAGGTTTTCAAATGCACCTCAGTTCACACGGGCCTTGTCATTAAGTTGTGCAAATGGTACAAATACTGAATTTCATGGAAATCTGTCTTTTGTTGCACTGAGTTTACTCATTATGATCAGCAGCTTGAAGCTTATGAGCAAGGGAAATATTTAGTGTCTGTTAAGTACCTAACTGTGGCAGAAGCCAGAGTCAGCCAAGGTTTTGTGAGGGAACTGCCTAGACCTTTTCCTCATAATGAGATCCCCAAAGAAGATTGAAAGACTGAAACTCAGAAAGCAATTTTTATTAAAGCTTGAACCAAAACCTAAAGATTGAAAAGAAAAAGTACAAAAATACCAATTCAAGCAGATTAAAAACAAAGAAGGTTTTCTGAACATGTCTTCCTTGGTTACAGGTTTGCTTTTGGTCAACTCAGTGACTTATTTAGTTTGTCATAAACTTGACTAATTTCCTCTCATCCTAGGTAATCTTTTCCACAAGCCTCTGAAGTCTGTCTGTCTGCTCCTCCTGAGCTGCAGGATCCCAGTTCTCTGCTGTAACTCTTCTACACTCAGCTGTCTTGTAAAGTTTTTCCACCCACGTATGCCCAGCTGCTGGACAGACAGGAACCATCTGCTTTACCCTCCAAGGGACTGCACCTGACCTATCCTTCATAAAGGGACATACTACCACTGTGAACAAAGGAGAAAAAAACAAAATTAATGTCCAGTATGCAAATCTTTAACAATTTGATGATAACCTGTTCATGGTTTTTAGTAGAAAAGGAAATGCTAACACTAATAGATGCAGCACCAGTCTAAAATTAGTTTTTCTGAAGTACAACACAGACAAAACAACACTGTTACTAACCACATCCAGATACATTTGACAGCAAGGAGGAATATGTTAGTCATAGCCTTTTTAAAGATCTGATAAAGGAAGAGGGGCCATAGAGCAGAAGTGATTAGATTTTACATTTTCTGAAGTTGACACAACACAAAATAAGACCTCTTCTTTAAATGGTAAAACAGTAAATACATAAATGTCTCAGATATTACCACTGTGGTACTGGAACAGAAAGAGACACCTGAATGAAATGTCTTAGAATAGCAGAAGACGCCAAAACACTGGGAGAAGAAAGCATTGCAAAGTTTTGATTATGGGTATAAGATGGTTATGTGAAAGTGGGGTTGATGGCTGTACACAGGCTAACCATGGTGGTTCCTCTGGTTCAGCATTAAGTATGAAGGATGAGAGCTCTACAAAAGGCATAGAAAATCATGGTGTCATAGTTTAACCCCAACCTGCCACCAAGCACTGAGCAGCCGCTCACTCACTCCCCCACCAGCAGGACTGGGGAGACAATAGGAAGGGGAAAAGATGAAGAACTTGTGGGTTAAGATAAAGTTTAATACAGAAGGCAAAAGCCATGCACACAAACAAAGCAAAACAAGGAATTCACTGCTTCCCATGGGCAGGCAGGTGTCCAGCCATCCCCAGGAAAGCAGGGCTCCATTACATCATACAGTTACTTGGGAAGACAAACATCACCACTCCAAATATATCCCTGTGCTTCCTCTTTCTTCTCCCCCTGTTTATATGCTAGGCGTGAAGTCGTATGGTCTGGAACACTCCTTTGGTCAGTTTGAGTCACCTGTCCTGGATGTGTCTCCTCTCAACATCCCATACAGCCACAACTTCCTCATGAGAAATACAAAAACCAAAACAGCCTTGGTCTGTGTAAGTCCTGCTCATTGATAACAAAAATATCTCTATTTTATCAATCCTGTGTCCAGCACCAATACAAAGCAAAGTCCCATACCATCCACTGTGAAGAAAATTAACCAAAACCCCAGCCAAAACCAGCACACATGGCCATGAGAAATAAAGAAGAAGGACAAAAGGTCCTGGATCTCATATGGAATCAGCCCCAAACATCTTGCACATGCCTTATGCTAAGGAGTTACCAAGTTTAAGTTTAAGGCCAGGGCTGAAAGTCCATAGCACAAACCAGTCTTCAGATTCTGCACAGGATTTTACAGATATGATGCTAATAGGAAAGCTGTGTGCCTTCCCACTACATGATGACTTTTGTGGCTCTGGCATGACAAAAGCAGGGAGATGAGCTATGACTTGGCAAGATTCTGCCTCTTGCGTATCCTTTAGCTTTAGCTTGGGGAAGACTAAAAGGAAAATGCAACATTACACAACAGCCAACATTGTATAACCTACCAGCATGACTGTCAAGACTGGGAAACCAGTGGGCTCAAATGGCAAAGATCCAAAGGAACAGCTAAAGGCCATTAATTTGCTGGTCTTCTATGAATTACACAATTAAAATTATGTTCCAACTAAAATAGTACCAAGCTAATTTACACAATTTCACTAAGAAAATTAAAAAATCAAACATTTAAAATCATGCCACAGTGTAAAAGAAATAGGCATATTTATAGGCTCGAATTTTAAATCACCAAATCAGTATAACATGTATCCAGATTCATGACAAATCCTTCATTGAAACCTGACAATGTCAGCACCCTTTAAAAGTAGGTAAATTTGCAAGATTATGCAAGTGACAGAATCCCTGCATGAGGCTGGAGTAGGCTAGATTTTAAGATCTGAAGACAGGGCTCTCCACAGTCAGTCAAGATTTGGCAATAATATTGAATTAAACATGGCTTGTACTTGGCTCACTGAGAAATTTCATTTCAGCAGAATTGGTAAGTTCACTGATGACTGAAACCTTATTATTTTTGTTAAAATTATCTAGTATTTGACTTCATTTGCTTCAGTTGTGGGAGCTCATTCAGTCTTTCTTTTTGATTAGTTTGGGATATAAGGGCTAGCAAGAGCTCTGTCAGCTCTGGAGGAACAAACTGTGTGGGCTGAATCTTGTCAGATTCACTGATGTTATGCTGATCATGTTTAATATCTGTTCAGGGATGCAAAAACTTTTTTCCAGGAGTGAAATTGTACTGGCTCTGCCCACTACCTATGAAAGAAAGCTAATCCAAGGGCAACTGAGGGAATACTATTCACTTGTTAAAAATTCCTATTTTAAACAGATTCTAAAGTTAGCTCTGAGCAGAGACACTTTTTCCAGATTAATAAACCTCTCCTTTCTCAGAATACTGAGCAGATTTACATAGAGCCCTAACGTTAGTTCATAAAACGTGTTCAAAGTGGCATGAGAGAATTTTATGATAGAAGAAATTTCACTGTTCCTTAACCTATACAAAAATGTACTCAATATTTCTATTATGTAAGGGAGCACAAGCCTATGGATATGATTGTTATTTACTGCCTCCTTCCTGTTAAAATATATATTTTAAATGCAGCCCTTCTTTATTCTCAAACTGCCAAAAGAAATGCCTCTTTTTAAACCTGTCCTTTAAACAAAATAAATCAAGAGGCTAGAAGTGTGTCATATAACAATTCATTCACAGCTTTGAATTTCCAAAAGATGTAAAATCAAAATGAGCCTGTGACTTGCATATACAGGTCCTTGAAAAAGTGAATCTCTAAACCTGTGTTCTCCTTTTCAGGTGCTTGCAGAGATCTTCTGCTGTTCCTCTGCCTGATCTTCTCGCTCTCAGATCTCCAGCTGCCAACCTCTCTGCTTTAATTTCTTTGCCACTGTGGCACATGTGTATCTCCTTCACTCCTGTGCCATTACACCTTTCTTATATCTACCAAGGATCTTTGTTGATTTTAGCCATCCCCTCAGCCCTTCTAGTTAGTTGCCCACCCCAGCAGGTGCCTGGGAGTGAGGGACAGTCAGCCACACGATCCTGCTATGAGGCCTCCCAAGTCCTGTTGAACCTACCCTGTTGCCCAAGTCTTAATGACAAAAGGCTTCCTGGATGGGGCAGAAGGAAAACTGAACCATTGGTAAGGCATGAGAGCACAAAAGATGTGACTTCCAACATTCTAAATGCTCCTTATGGGGCACAGGATGCCCTTTTTGAGCTGCCCTCTATGGAATGTGGACTGTGTTCAGTAACTTTTTGGGTCAGAGATACACTGCAGCTAAAACTTCTGAGCCTGTTAGGATAACTCATTTAACATAACTAGAATCCCAAGTGATTAGTTTTCTGAGGAAAATCTTCTACTGAAATATTCTGTGTCACATTCCTCCTATCCTTTAATCTATAGGCAGTGCCTTGAAAACTTATTTGGAGGTAATTTGAATTTAAAAGAGGAAATAAATCCACCCAAATCATCCCAACAGCAGCTGACTTCACTAATCAAGAAAGATTTTTACATAGCCAGGGATCTTTCATCAAAGACATGAGGAAACCTTCAGTGGAGTCACTCAGGACTTCGCAGGATATTATAAAGCATCTTTCATTCAAGCCCTGTCTGAAATGCATTATTAAACTAAGACTGTCAGAAAAGGAAGATGACATTGGGCAAGACTTGTGTGGACATATGAGGCTGTGCTCTTTCATAGAGCCTCAAACAATCCCAGCACTTGTGCTCCACTCAGACATCCCCTGTGGGGAACCCTAGAGGACAGAGCCTGTTGCTCTGATTTTGTAAGACTTTGTTAAGCCTTTTGATGTTTGCATTCTTTCAACAAACTTTCTCACACACAGTTCTGTAAATAACTTATGTTTTGCATTCTTTCATGGAGGTGGAGAGAATTGATGGACCCTTGGTCTGTCTAGTGGCATTGGAGAGGTGGCACTGTCACCCTCCAATCCGCTGTCACCTTTGGAAAACTATAAATGTTGAAGTCAAAAAATAAAGTTCTTCTTCTTCTTCCTTTTTGTTCCCCTTGAGAGCAGCAGTGTCTGTGTCATCATTTCGTGCCATATCACAACAAGAGCCTGCTGCCCTCAGCTGTGCTCAGTCGTCCTTACTCATTTATGGCACAAATTCTGTGTACTGTGAGGTGGCAATGTGTCCTCTCACCCCTAATCTTCATACCCATTATACTGAGTCAGTGAAATAAAGAATTGCCTTAGTTGATGTTTTCTGTTTGCTTTTGATTGTGGACATTTTCTCTGTGGCAGACAGAACTGCCTTGGTTTCTGGAGTAAAATTTCAAAAATATCTTATTGAGCAGGAGGATGTTAGCTTGATCGCCCACTGAAATGAAGCTTGTTTCATCACTCATTCTTCACATGTAGGTACAAGCTGATTTCTAATCCATTGCTGAATTTCAATCAGATTTGACAAAGATTCTTTGAGTTTGGTGAAAACAAAGTGAGACGATAAAAGGCTGTTAGTTCCCACTGGGAAAGAAGACAAATAAAACGACAATCTTATTTTTCTTGGGCAGTAAGAGACTCAAAGAGTTAAGAGAGTGAAACAGTGGAAGAAAGATATGTTGAAAGCCAGGCTTTTTGTTTCCTCTGCCCAAGGAACAGCTTGTTCCATTGTTAACTTCTATTCCTGAAGGCAGGAGCTCCATCATTCTTGCCACAGCAACTATTACAATTCCAAGGTTTATAGGGAACACAGTACTTCCCAGTTTCCAAAAATTTCTTCTTATTTCCTTTTTTTTTTTTAAATTTTTTTTTTAAATGCGTAGATGGAGAAAAATCCGCATAGGAATCAAGAGCTGAAAGAAAGAGAATCTGTTACTGCTTACGAACTGAAATGATGGGACTTGCTGAAGTTTTCCTGCTGATACCTTATATGTCAGCAGTCACTAAGTGTGAATTATTGACAGTTTCTGCTCTACACTATTTTGTTGCCATCCATTGGCTCTGTAAATAGTGTGGCAGGTGACAAACTGCATGGTTCAATGCTCAGCTCTTACTAATCAAAGGGCTTCCAGGAAACACCGAGTTCCTCAGAGATCTTACTGTGAGGCAAGTATGAATCATATTTGACAAAAAAACCTACCAAAACCTTGATTAAAAGAACAAATGTGATTTTTTCTGCTTATCATTTAGGGTAATCCTTTGTGTCCTTGAATTAGGAAGGCCAATGTCATGCCAGCTGTATTGGCATGCTTTAAAATTCAGTCTTTAGCACAGAATAATGATGAAACTTGGCTTTATAGGAGAAAATCTGATTGAATTCCAAAGATGAAAATACACCCCCCCAAAATAGAAATAATGTTAGTAATTAGCTAAAAAATAGTGAGATTCAATGCCTTAATAGTACCATTCACAGTTTTAAGCCCTTTATAATTAAGAAAAAGTTTAGAAGAACAGATTATGAACTCTCCTGTTATGAATGGAGGTAGTTTGCTAGGGGTGTTCTGGCAGCAGAGTAATTCCCAAAATAGAGCACTGGATTCACTCCCAGCTAAAAGGAGCAAAACTTGCAGATGTTGCTAATGCAGACAAAAACCAGAACATATACATGTGACCAGATGCTGCAATTCTAAGAATTGCATCTGGCACAGAACATGTGGCTGTTTTAGCATCATACCAAGAAGTGTTACTCAGTCTTTATGTACCATATCTTTCAGAAGGCAAGCATTTTAAATACACGTTTAAATTAAATATCTAAGTAGTCCCAGTGGAATTATTCAGATACACGGGGACAAGTTTAAGCAACCTTCTGAATCAAAATCCTCAACAACCTGATCTGACTATGAGTCACCTGACTAACAATGTTCGCTACTTTTTCCTGGAGACAAAAGCTCTTTTATTTTTTCTGTGCTTTATTTGCCTCACTCTATTTACTTCAGATTTATTTCTTCTCTTGGCTTTTGGATTTCCTGCTTCCTATTGTTTATCCTTCATCAAATATTTCATGTACAAGTGCTTTCCAAAACAAGGCAATCAATCCAGAGCAACATATTTCCAGTAATATATAATTAACTGAGTACTTTTTCTGTCATGCAATTGCTCCAGGATTTACAAAATTATTTTCTGCATGCATTTATGCTGATAAGCTAGAAAAGTAAATAAAATTTCATGTAAAACCCTAAAGAGAGCAATAGATGATAGCTATGTGGCCTCACATTATGAATAACCACATTTTGGATTTTCAATTATATCCACAACATGATGAGGAGTTGTTGGGAAATTATCCACTTCACTACTTTCTTCTTCAGCTTCTTTCTTCAGCTCTGGACTGTCCCATCTGTCTTGCATTCATGAATTTTCTGTCTCAGGACTACCAGACTTGGTGCAATGCAAAGCCTTGAGGGCATTGACTGGTCATGGAAAATAGCAGATGACAAAGATTCCTTAAATAAATTTAAAAGTACAATACACAGTTTCCTGCTTCTAAAAAAGAAGGTAAGAGATCTGTTGGTCAAATATTATAAAAATGCTGCTTTTTTTTTTTTAATATACTCTTATTATATTTTCCTATTTATCCATTATTCTTTTTACCAGTAAGACTGCTCACCTCCATCAGTGAAAAGGAAGCAACTGAAAAGTGTCATTTTTTTCCCCATCATCATAAATAACTGACTGGGAGACACATTCAAAAGGGGCATTGTATTCTTGCCCACTACTGGCCCTGCTTTCCTTACTCCCTGGCCTCTCTCCTGACTGCCCAGATCAACCATTCCCCCTTGTGCCAGCTCTGGCACTCGTCACTCTTTTCCATGAGCCAGTTTAAGCTGCTCACGCAGCAGTTAGCTAGCCACAGTTGTTCACTGCTTCCGCCTTCTGCTCTCAGGGAGGTCCATGGCAGCTCACAGACAGGCCTGGCAATCACCAGAGCCATCCCAAAAGGAGAGGTGGGAATGTGTGGCCATGAGCAGGTTGGTTTCTGGAAGGGGGAAGTGGGAAGTCCCTCACGGAATATCACGCAATTCATGAACTTTTCCACAAAGCTGTACTCTTAAGATGATGCAGTTTTCCCAAAGAACTTGAACAAGAACCACTGGCAGTATCCATTTCTGATGTATGAAATTTCAGTATGTGTCAAATATATGTGGCACTATATGGTCAAGGGACCATATAGTGCCACATGTCCTAAGGAAGAGCACCAGAAATCCCACTTCCACATGTCATGCAAACAGGGCAGTGGAGAGATGGGGACTGGAAGGAAAAAAAAAAAAAATCAAAGTGACTTGGAAACAGTTTACAGGCAAAATGTGGTCTAATTCTTTAACTGTTGGTAGTGAGTTTTTCACCTAGCTCTAATGCTTTACCTCCAAGAACATTTTGAGGAATAGCTGTTATGTGTGAGGTGTTTTATGCATGAAAGTGCTAAATGTCCAAATGGAGGCTACTCCCACCAGCTGCTTTCTGGCATTGTGCAGTATTGCAAGGGAAAGCAATTACTTTAAACAGGTATTATAGAAGCCATTTGACTGGAAAAAGAAAACATTCCTGAAAATGCTCAAAGGCAAAACTTCTTGCACAAATAAAAAAAAAAAAAAGTTCATTTCACCATTCTGGTGCCTGCTTCTTGCACAAAGAAAAAAAAAAAAAAAAAAGAAAAAAAAAAGTTCATTTCACCATTCTGGTGCCTCCAGGAAGACAGCCCTTTCCAAGCTGAGCAGAGGGGTCACTAGGCTGCTTGCCCTGGGAGCAGGTCACCTAATTAATCTTTATTGAGGAGAACACAGTAATTGGCCTCTGAAGTAAAAGGTGTTCATTCAGATAAAAACTAGATGTCGAAAACTTTGAGATTTACTTATTCATAGTTATTAACCTTCATCAGACCTAATTAAGCCCTGTGAGTAAAGCACAAGCAGTGAGAGATTTTATACCCATGTCATATTTTCTCAAGGGAGTCTAAGTACAATGTCCTCCACCCCTCTTGTTTGTGAAGGGGTTATTCTGTCATCCATTGGTTTCCTGCAGATAGTGGATAACTTCAGATACTACTCTGTCTGGAGTAAACTACATTTCTGCAGTTCACGTGGAACATGAAGCACCAACACTACTTTGGGAACCCTAATTATTGCTGCCATATAAGTCTGTTTACTCTGAGTGCTCCATGTAAATCCTCCATCCACACTAAATATGGGACCAAGTGTGAGAAACTCCCTGCTTTAGAGACAGGAGGCATAGGCTCAAATACTTTGTTCAGTGTCTCAGCAAGCAGAGCACCCCTCTATATCAATTTATTTGGATAACCATTGTCAATGCACTGATGGGTACTGAAACTACTGACATGGTAGAGCCCTGGATGACCTAAACCTCAATTCTGCAGCATTTTTCATACACTTCAATTGCTTGATTGGAAAGATGTTTAAAAAGAGACTTGATCCTTTAAGATTCACAACTGAGTCACACATAGCTGAGGTGAAGCTGATGTGAGAGATTCATATTCCAAAATTCTCAATGGGGAGCTCTGCTACAAGAAAAACCTGTGAGCGCTGTGGCTGGTCTGTCTTGACAAAAATAGGGAAACATTTTTAAAGTATTAGCCTGTGTCACAAAAACTGTACAGACTGTAAAATGACAGAGTGTGTGATTTATTTTTTTTTTATTCTTGCAGTTCCTGCCTAGATTTCTCCAGTCCCTGGAGGTTTTACCATGTTCCAGTGACTCACTTAGAAATCCCATGTTTGCAAGTGGCATGAGTTCAGTATTAAAACCTACAATGGTGATTTTTAAACTGTAGCATTTTTTGTCTGTAGGGAGTCAAGTAGATCCATGACATTGCTGGCAAGAATGCCTTGAAGCATAGAACTGGAACTGCTGCTGATGGGACTGCTGCATTAGAGAGCTATCTTTGAGCTCAGCAGGCAGAAGCATCACCAGAAATTCAAGACAGGAGGACAGGAACTTCTGCTGCTGTAGAAAAAGCTGCACAGGACTTGCTATACTCACCAACAGGAGCACAAATTAGTGCAAACAGCAGCAGCTCTTTCAGCAGTAGCACTGACTTCTCATTGAACAAGTAAGAGAGTCATTCTGTCACATAAGGCCAGAAGGCAGAGTTGCTTTGAAACCCCTCTGAGATGGCAAGAAAAACTCACATCTTTGCTGAGGATGTCAGTCTTTCAGAGCCTTCTTCCCCTGAGGTTCAGCGTAACCTCACTCAGCGCACGCCAAACAAAACAGGGAGCTTTGTTCACTGAGTGGGAAGTTAGAAATGTTTCCAGGAGCACTGTCATCACTATCATCTTCACCCACAGGTTCAGAGATGACTCAGTGTGTCTGAGGATGCCACTTTAGGAAACCAAGATGAGCGTGCTGCTCGTGCCAGAGACAAGGCTGATGTCAGGCGTACTAAGCAGGCGTAGCATTAGCCCCAGCAGTCATGCATTAGTTTTAGGTGTTGGGGTTATTTCACTTCTTTAATTGAAGGGTAAGTGGGGCTGTGTATTATGGTTCTGTGGGTAAAGTCACTATAAATTAGCTTAACCAGATCTGGTTGTGAATCAGTAGTCAGAAATTGTGTAAGTATTTAAGTCAAATTATGTGAATGCATCATGGGACTGTATTTGAATGATCATGCACTTTATTTTCAAAGACTGATACGTAAAATCTCTGCAGCATCTTCAGGCTTCAGTGAGGGACATAAAAAAGCTACAGGTTTTTCTTTTAATGCAATACTGCTTCCATTGATAACATGGTGCTAACTTAAATAGAGGAAATTTTGTTTCATTTCACCTTAATTGACCGTATTTCTTTCATATATAAGTAAAGATACCTGCTATTTCTAATAATCATTCATGGTCACTTTAAAACATATTTAGAAACCAAGCACATTTTTAAATAAAACCCCATTTTTCCTGATTGAATCTCAAATGCTAGTGCTGACCTACAGACAGGAAAAAGCAGCATGAACTGCTCCACTGGAGCAGCAGAAGAAAAGAAATCTCCTAGGCAAGATTTGCTAATACCAGATTGGGTGGCATGGTACATTCCAAGTGTTTAAAAATAACAGTATGACATTACTGTATCAATGGTGGAAAATCAAAGGGCCGCTGTCCTGGTTTGTAGGTCAGGAGTCTGGCATTCACTGCTATTTTAAGTGGTAGTAAATTCTGCATGGTGACAGGACCATCAGGAAAATGTTTCTAAAGAATGTTGGTCTATTACACCAGTGACTGAAGAAAAATTTCAGTTGCAAGGCTGCCTGTGCATTGCAGGTTGAATCTGTCCTGCTTGGCATGTATTTATTCTGGCAAAAGAAAAAATGCCCATATAAATGTTCACAAGCAAGGTGGACATGGCAAGAGGTGCACAGGTACTTGAAGAAAAGCCAGGTGAGTTGAAGCAAGATAGCACTGCTTGTGTCTAGTAATTATCACTTGACTGGGGCCAAAGTGAGATGATCATGGAATTGGCTGCCAGAGTAATTATTCAATATTTATTACTGCATTTTAATACCAGTGAAATTAAAAAGCTTATAAAAGTAGGAGCTTGCTCTGTCAAGCATATCTGAATGAGCAGTCCATGAAGGTTTATGTTTTGTTGTCCTACATACATATCAAATCCCTTGGAATTTTCAAAGGTAGGGAAATCCATCACCCATCTTCAAAGATCTTAACTTAAACTTTAGAAGTCTTCTTTCCTCGGTTGCCAGTATGGACAAATTTCTCTCATCAAGAGATTTCATGATCAGAATTTTGTTAACAAAATTAATTTCCTGTCAAAGTTTTGCTGTTAGTTAAATATAGAAATGGCAGAATAACTCTCTGAGTGGATCATTTTAAGTCTTCTAAGAGGATTAAAATATCTGATTCAGAGACACAGCCATTAGAGGGATGATTTTTCAGAGTGAAGCAAAGCTCAGCCCTGCTCTGATGTTTATCCTGAAACTTTTATACTTATTAGAGTTTACTTTGAAGGTATGTTACCAGTGTGTTGATTCTGTATTTTGTTAATGCTGAATGTGATTGCTTATACTTTAAGTGACTTTTACTTTATAATAAGACATAAGAAGCTATAAATATATATATATATATAAGGAATGATGTTTTTTTTAGCTATGCTCCCTATTGGCTCAAGTTTACTGGGACTTTTGAAAGCCTTGCTTGATGCTCTGCTTTAGGATCAGACTTGGAAAATAACAACTTTTTCACATTCTAGACTTGAAATTATAATGCCAAAAGGAAGTGTATTACTGCTGCTGTTCATATTGCATTGCTATGTGGAGCTCAGAGCTGCTCCTCATGCCCAGCACAGTGCAAAGCCTCAGCACGGCACATCTTTCATCTAACAGCTCATCTTGTCCAGATAAAAGATGATGTATCTAAGTAGCATCTGTCATTTATGTGTTTTCTCTAGAAGGGATGGCCATCATTTTGCCCAAACACCTTGTTGATGCTACATCAATTACTAAAAAATGGGATCAAGAACTTTATATTATTCCTAACTAGTAGCAAGCTAAATTAGCCTTTGAACTTCCAGTGTTATTTCCACTTCAGCAATGAACTGCAGCACATTGTCCTCCTGAACTGTGTGCTATGTCCTTCTGTAGAAAGATAGATAGTCAGAAAAATAGCGTCATGTGGTTAAAAGCATCATTCCAGATTTTGTGGTGAGACACAGCCCAAGTACGCCAGCATGCCTGGGCTGTCTGTCTGCTACTTTTTTCAATCTTTGTAAAAATTAAAGCAAGTAGGTAAAATCTAAATATGTGAGACAGAACTGGACATCCTCAGTCACCTGTGACTCAGTAACAAATTACTCTGCTCCAGAAGCAAGCACTGCTCCAGCAGTCTTAAAAAACTCTTTGCTAAACTCCCATCAAACTAAATAGAACTCTGTAAGCTCTGGCCTGGACCACAACTTAAATTAAAACTGTGGCAGAATTTATGCTTAAAAAATAAATAATCCTTTTAAATTAATTTGGTATGAATCATTACCTTCTTGGAAGTGACAGCTGGAAGAGTCTTCAGACTCTGCTCAGACCATAACATGCTCCCTATGGCTTTGCACAGAGATGTGACAATAGAGTTTATCAGAGAATGAGTTGAACATGGCAACTGTACTGTACAAACACAGGACACTGCTACTTAGTGTGGGCAGCTGAAACTTGGAAGTACTTCATGGTGCTGCAGCTACACTGGTAGTATCTGACTCACTTGGGATCAATATTTCTTTTTCCTTATAGAAAATTATTTTATTTCTTCTTTTACCTTAGAGAATCATGGTCTTGCCAAGGTGCAGGGTTCTTCAGCTGAAGATGACTGATCCAACACTGGTTTGTCATGTGGTTTTCTCAAAAGCATTTAGCTTAAAAAGAAATGGAGTTGAAGTGTTGAGGTGAATTTACCAATCTATGCTATCACTGCATTTATATTCATTCATTCATAAATTCATTCAATCAGAGCTCTTTAAGTTACTAAGTTACTTGCATGAACCTCAGTAATTTAGTTTATAAACATAGCATCCAACAAAGTTTACCAGCTACACTGAATAAAGGTCCAATCTCATAGGGACCCTCATGTTTTAAAATATCTGCTGTCTGTTTTGTGGACTGTTTTAGGACTGAAAAGCTATTTCAAGTCTGAAACAGCAGAAATTAGTTTTGTGAATTCCTTTCTTAGAGGGCATAGATGGAATTGAGATTAAGTTGTTTTGTTTTTTGTTTTTTTTTTTTTCTCAAATATGTCTTTTAGCCAGCCAAGGGTCAAGCTCAATGCTGTTAAGGCTTTCAAATTCTTGAGGCATGTCTTGAGCAGATGCTTAGGATTCAGCCCTTGCAGATGAAGTTGGGTTCTGTAAAATGTCTGCGAGCATGCCTGTCACTCCCTGCTTTGTTTCTGTTCAGGACTTTCAAGAGGAGATTCTCTAAACACTGAAGGAGGATAGAGAGAGTCCTTCCATCTCTGTCACTAACTTCCTGAATTACTACTGCTTCCTCCAGTCAGACCTGGCCATGTGTGTTGGATGAACAGTGAAACAGATCTTTGACTGCTAAAAAACAGCCCCCGATGGCATTTTACTGATAGCCATGCTGAGAGTCTGTCCTACTCCAGTGGGTGTCTGGCGATGTGTATTGCAGAATGAATGCATGTGAATCTGCAATTTATATATAAAACATTTTGTTAACGCTTACTTTCCCTAGGTATATTAATCTTACTGTCTCCAGATTTTATGGTTCATGGCATGCACTAAAGAGTTTGCTCATATGCATAAGAAGCATTGAAAGAAGCTGAGTTATTGAAGGTTTTTGTCTTTTTACAACATCACTGTGCTAAACGGCCAGATGCATGTGATGCTCTGTTTATTTAACACATCCCTGTTTATTCCATATAAAAGCCAAGTCATCTCTTCTAAATTTGTAGTCTAATCTCCAACATAATACAGGGCCCAACATTTCTAAAGTTAATAAAGTTAATTTTTTTTCTGATATAACATTAGGAAATTAGGTTAAAGTTAAATAACATAAAAATGTAGATCAATATTAAAAGAAAAAAAATGAGACAAAACTAAATGTAAGTAAAAATACTCATTCAATACCACTACCTTCAAATGTCCTCCACTGCACTATTTTGAATCCAAGAATGGGGTTCATGTGTACTATTTTCTTGGAAAACAAAAATCATTTTGACCAAAAAAAAAAAAGCAGAACTTCGCAATGGCTAATTGCCATTTCCATACCACATGTGGTTACAAAGAGAGTAGTAGTGATAAGGGTATTCCCTTGACATGACTACCTATTCCATCCCATTCTTTTCAATAATCATTCTTTAAACAGTTGGACACTCACAGGGTTTAATTTTCCCAAACTCATTCTATCTATGTGCAGAATAGAAGTAGTGATTAATTTTTTGAAAGGCTTTGTTAAAGCCTTCACTATTGAAAAATTAGGCAGCAGGAATGATAACACAAAACATGATTGCTGCTGTTGTCTCTATAATGCTTTCTCTTCTGAAGTACTGGATTTCACCAATTGATGTGCCTAAATACTACATAGAAATTGGCACCTGTTGAGCTGAACATCAGATTTTTTTTTTTTAAACTGAGGAACAAATATTGCTAGAATTGAAGTTTTTGCCAATAATTAACTTATTAGGATATACATTTTTCTAGGATATACATTTTTCTTCTGATCAATCATGAGATACACAGAATTTTTTTATGCTTTTTCTGCCATTGTTTTTGTAACATTGCATAAGTAGACTTTTGTGCAACAAGCAATGGAATGCACCAGGGAAGAGGGCACACCATCTCTTTCAGAGGTGATCCCATGTCCTAGGCCTTCCTTGGTAACAGTACTGGCATGGTAGTTTTTTGCCCTGAATTATAATGCACAACTAGAAATGGAAAATAGGAATTGTGGCTGTAGCAAATCACTAAGCACCACAGACAGTGAGTAGAAGAAAATTCCCCAGATGCCCTTCCCATCCAATTTTCTGTGCCTTTGGCGCTGTCTGTAAATACTTATGTTGAATCTCATTACTTAAATACAGAAGGGGTATCTTTTCTTTTTAATAATCTAATTGTAGAAGGAAGATGTGGTTTAAAACAGCACAATCTGGTGCCAGGAATAAAATTTTAGGAACTGGTTTTGCCTCTTAGTGATGTAAATGACACAATTAATGTCCTGATCTTAAATCACTGAATATTGTAGCCATAAGGAAACAAAATAAAGAGAGAGAGGAATCTGAGCAACTCTGTATTATACAGAGTTTCCAAGCTATATGGATTTAGTACACAGGCATAAATACTCAGAGCAAGACAGGGCAGAGCAGGGAAAGCTACTTCAAAAAAAGCTTCTTCAATTTCTCATTCAGCTTTCAAGTTGAAGGCAACTAAACAGATCCTATCTGTTTGGCACAGGCCACACTAAAGAAGATGCTGGCTAGCAAGCAAAGTGCAAGCCTAAGTTTTGCAGAAAGTTTATATTTAGCTTGCCAAGCCGAAGAGCAACCCCTTACAGTATATTGTATATGCTACACATACAGTATAGTGTTGCTATTACCTGCATCCCCTGAGCCAGAGCTCACATGTGCATGTCTGCCTGCCGTGCCATTACACCTCTATTTCCTACACTGATTTTCAACATGAAGCATGAAAATAGAATTCCAAAAGAAAAACAGATCAGATATCTATTTGGTTTCCTAACCCTGTCTCTTCCCTCCTCTCTATGTTTAAGACCTTATGTAATAAATTCATTGACATATCTTCAGGAATTTGCCTCAAGCTATGTTTGTGCCACACACAGGATATCACTGACATCCCACCTTTGGTAACAACCTTCAGGAATAACACTGCCCTGGGCACCCTGTGGTATTCTGGCACCCTTTCGTACCACACTTAGAAGCACACTTTATTCCTTTCTGTGCCCAGGGTAGTGTGCTAACCCAAATGACAGATGTCTCTTGTCTCTCTGTTTAGCGTGCATAAAAGAAGCAATGGTTTTGATCCGCCCTTCGATCCTTTGAGTTTTACGTTGCTTTAATCAAAGGTTGAAAAAATCATTGCAGCAAGACTGCATGGGAGTAGGTGTCCAGGAGAAACACAAGTGTACACTGTGGTCTCTGTGTTCAGCAGTA
Organism: Onychostruthus taczanowskii; assembly: GCF_017590055.1. Taxonomy (NCBI): domain Eukaryota; kingdom Metazoa; phylum Chordata; class Aves; order Passeriformes; family Passeridae; genus Onychostruthus; species Onychostruthus taczanowskii. Next base: position 2,251,259 of record NW_024500239.1, read on the forward strand.
TCAAAATAGTGTCTCTCTCCATAAAGTTTGAAGAAAAAAAGGATAAGAGATAGGCCCTTTTTTATGTAAAACGGGGGCACCCATAATGTTTCTCTAATCACAGAAAGGTAATGTGGATAGCTATGGCAACTACATATTCTCATTCTGCTCCAGGTAATCATTTAGAAAAGTTAAAACCGTCTCACATAAGTATGTGAAGATTACTAAAATGAAGGCAACAGTGCAAAGATGGAAATAGAAGTAAAATAAAATTATTTTAAAATGCACTCTCTATGCAAGATGTCAAGTCCTAGTCAGATTATAAAAGGGATTTAATAACTTCAAAGGAAAATTAATACATAAAGTTGATTCTTAATATCAGAACCTGGTCTGCCTGAGCACAAATGCTAGAATTCCTTTAGATCTCAAAAATGGTAATTTCTTTCTGCCCTCTTACAGCACAAATTGCCTTGCTGGGTTAAGTGCCCATGGACAAAGGACCATCTTGTCAGTTTTACCTGGCTAAAACCTCTGTGTTTCTTTACAAGACAGAAAATATAAGGAAGGTAGATGATGACATATGATAAACTGTCATCATTTTACTGGAGATATTCAGTAATTCTCCTGTGGCTATTTCTAGTCATGCTGATATTTAGGAAGATTTACCAACCTCCTGGTATTGCCTTCCCTGTGGCAACAAAACCCAACTTCCTTACACATCTCAAAATTTTTCTAAAGCAGTGAATAGAAATGCAGTAAAAACTGAATGTTTGGAATTTTTACAGCATGTTTTTGTCTCTCCAATTATCTCATTTTTATACTGAATCTTGGACATTTTGTATTGCAGCAGGTTTGTACACAATCCTGAACGATGTTGCAGGTGACCTTATTCTTTGCCAGACTTCATTCATTTTGGGTCACCTATAGAATTTAACTGCCCCATGAAAATTGTGCGGGTTTTAACTGAAATTGGTTTTGTAGCCCCAAACTAAGGACACAATGTAAGGCTCAAGAAATATAAACATTAAATAGTGCAACTAAAACCTTGATAATTTTAGTGGAGTTATTTCTTTGAAAACAAAATAGGAACAGAATGTCCAGCTCTCTTAGTCTTATAGGAAATATCCTAAACTAATATAATTACAATTAAGAATAAAGTGCTATTTTCCACAGTTCATTATTTAAACCAAAATTAACTGAGAATTATTTTTCTTATATCTGATTTTCCCCAATCTCCAGTATTTTTTCAGAGGTTGCTGAATTTAGAGCAAGTGAAATAACCATTTACTGAGTCACTACAGGTTTTCTAGTGTCAATTTCTAATGTGAGTCTCCTGTTAGCTTTTGTTGGGATTTTGTATCAGCCAGGTAAATCTTTCTAAACATAAGCATTGTAGTAACAGCTGTGGTCACCACTTGGGACAGGATAATGAGGACTGCTGCCCAGATCTCTGGGTTTAAGAGAGTATTAGATACAGACCTGCAGTCCAGCATAAAGCAACACGAGGTTTCATGGATATTTTGTGTCAACAGAAGAATGGCAGGATTCAGGAATCACTGGTTCTTTTCTGGACTCTGAGGAGAGCTGATCAACACTGGCCACAGTCTATTCTCTCTTAGTCCCTGTTTCTTTCCCCCATCTTGTTCTTTGTTCCTTTTCTTTCTTCAGGTTGCTCATTGACATCCTCATTCCACACAACCAGTGTTGTCGTCTCAACTTTTCTCCATACTTCCAGGATCCGATCTTCCATGTGTTGTGACATCTATACAGGTGCTGTATTTCACTATTTAACTTTGCCAGCACCTCACAGAAATACCCCTCCTAAAGCCTTGTGAGAAGTCTTTGCCTTCCCAGACTAAATGCTGATGTTCTGCAATTCCAGACTAGGTGTCTGCAGGATTTTACATCTAGTGTCTTCCCACAGGAACAAAGGAAAGGGATCTTTTAGCTGAGATGACATTCTTTTTTAGTGTAGGAAACTGCTTTCTAAACTAGAAGAAACTTCAGACAAAACAAAACAAAACAAAATAAATCAAATATTGTCTTCTCTAGATCTCCTTTAACTTCCAGACCAAATTTAAGCAGATACAATTTATAAGTTTATACCCTTTTCCTTGTGCCAGTATTCCACATGCCATGTTAGCTGATTTACCTACAAATTTCTAGAATGTCCTCTTTTTAATTTTTGCTAAACTAAATAAGATATGTTCTAAACTAAATAAATTCTACTCCTCTAGTCCCCTTCCTCCAGGTAAAGTTTTCCATTACCCATTAATTTTAATTCACCTGCTCTGCACCTGTTTGAGTCTGGATTCATCTTCACTAAACAGAATCACCCAGAATAGAGCAAAATATTGCAGACTAGAGATGCTACATCTTAAGTTTTCGCATACATTTTTAAGGCTATGCACGTCAGACTGCTGTCTCATATATTCCAATAATAGACTTAGACTTCCTGTTGCTTTAGCCTCATCAATTTTTAAGAGTTGACAAGTTCCAAATTCATCAATGAAATTTGTGTAATTCATTGCTAAACCCACTTCCAACTACTGAACTGAACTCTACTTGTGCCACTCCAGTTGTCAGCGATATTCTGAAGTACACCCTGAATTATATTCTAACTCTGCTTGAATACTGTCAGTGCCTTACAACTGCTTGTTATCACATTTAGCACAGTGCCATTTTTGGTGTCAAGGTCATTAATAAAAATATTTAATGAGTTCTGTCTCAAGACTGATCTTTGAGGAGTAATCACTCTATAGCCAGATAAATGCTCCTTCAGCACATTCTAGAGCTCCCTCTCTTATTTTTTTCCTTACTAATCTTATCATTCTTCTATAAAAATTGCATCTTCTACAGTTAAACTAAAGCTTCCTACGTGACATCAGAGTGAAGAAAAGACAAAGAAAATGCAGTATCTCTTATCTGTAAAATCAATTCACTAACATAGAAGGGTGTGAAGCCAGTATAGTGTGAGACATTTTCAGCAGAATCAAGTCATATTTTATCACATTTTCACTTACTTTATGCTTTTAGTTATTTTCCCTACAAACTTTTCCGTGAAGTCATGCCATGCCCAGGAGGCCAAACACATGGACCCTGTTAATAATGCCCATTCCCCCATCACACCTCCCAAACATTTTTATTGTCCTTGTTGCTATTTTGTCATATGGTCCAAACCCACAATAATTCTGTTCAAACTTGCTATGAACCTTTCAAATACATGTGTCAGGCAGTTCTGTATTCTGCAACCCATGGTGTATCCAACCACTGTGGCTCAAGCACCCTGTGCTCTTTGTAGGCTGTTTCCAGGTCAGATAAGTTTATTTGGAGTTCTAAACTCTCACCTCTTTCACACTTCCTGGCTTCAACCCTGTACTAAACACCCCATCCTTCTTACAGAGGCTGATATCTATTAGCTAGCTCTGCAGATGTTCGAAATCAACAGCCACCAATTCACCTGCTGTACCAAATATTCAGCACATCTGCAAAAAAGGGTACAATAGGATCTGAAGAAGGGAATGACCCCCAGCTGGCAAACATTTCCACAAAGAAGGAGAGAGAATCCTGCTCCCAAGGGCAAATAATTTAATTATTTAACTTCTCCCCAACCCAAGATTCTCAGTCCAAGGTTCTGATGGCCCATGTCTCCTGCTAGTCTTGCCTGTTATTCCCTCATGCACACTGGCTCCAGAGCTCCAAACAAGTTAGGTACACCCCATCCAGTCCACCCCTGATTTGCTATGCAAAGGAATGGCTTGCAGGGATGTTTCCATGCAAGTGGCAGACAGGCTAGCAGCACTGCAGCTGGGAAGGATGTAGCTTTCAGCTCTGGCCCTCTAGGGCGGCTTCTCCCTCTGGCACTTAAGAGAAACCAGATGAGCTGAGGACAAGAACATGATTTTGAAAAGTGAGTTCAAGACAGCAGGATGCATCTTCCACATGTGATTTAAGGACACACCAATGCTACCATCTTAACTTGGGGCCAGGACACACACCGGAGCCACAACCTGCTAAGCACCCACACTAACTGATTTGTAGTCTAGCCCATGTCAGCTGGCTCTCCAAGAAGGGTGCAGGGCTCAGATATGCTGCAAGTCTGACAGCTGAACTGTCAAGCAGCTGGCACTGGCCATGCTCAAAAAGAAATTTCCTCTGAGAGAAGCTCAAGCCTACCTTCCTGCACAGCTAACAGAGGAACATCTCACACCTCTGGACTCCTTTAAAATCACAAATAGTGTCAAAATAGTGCTGATGTCTTGGTCATTGTGAAGCAGTACAGCAGGCTCTGACTACAGATGATTTGTTCAAAGTCAAGTAGGAAACCTGTTTCCCACTCGAAAAGGGAAAAAAGTACAGAAAAGGAAAAAAAGCTCAGTTTTTCCAAATTTCAGAGATAATTTCAGCCATATTTTTTCACGCTTTAAAAGAAAAATTAAAGCTTTACAGTTGAAAATGGATGAACTATTCATAGCAAATAATGTAGCCATCAAACAGAGACTTTTAGTCACTTGATGTATTATCGATGAATAGACTGATTTTTATGAATATGCTCATTAGCTGTAATTGTTTAACAAATGATTTATCTGAAAAAGTTTCATCCCCTGAGTTGTCTCTGATCTACTTGCTTTTTGATTATGCAGTAGATGTGGTACATTATTACTTTGTTCCCTCATAGAATAAGTGAAATATTAGCAGTATCTGTGAACACTTGCAGCATGAATATTCATTTGTGAATGCACATGTTATATGACTTGTCATTAAAGGCATCCATTATCGCCCTATGAAGAGTAGTTTGACTCTTTTTAAAAATAAATGTAATTTATTGTGGCATCTATTCATTATCAAGGTTACTGTAAAATACAACTAAGTAATTACCTTTAAATGTTAATTCATCCCTTGCTGCAAATATTTTTTCTTTTCAATACAATTTTTAAATGCTGTTGTAAACAGAGAAATGGACTTTACTCTTGCTCTGCCAAGTATGGGTTATTTTCAAAGAATGAGCATGTCTACACTAAAACCCAGCTTATGATAACAATTTGCATTCACATATATGATGTTCTCCTGAAAGGCTGAGAAGGGGCTGAGAAAAGTTAAGGCATCCAAAAGTTAAAGAGAAAAAAAGGAGAGAAGGGAAGAAATATGAGACTTTCACAGGAAAAACTGAATTCCTCAGAAAACAACAAAAATGCCATAAAGTAAACAAGTTGAAGTGCTGTGGTACAGTTAAAAAACTTGACAGAATGTAATGATAAATGACTCAAGAGAGGAGGACATTGAAGATGGAAATTCTACTTGTAATTTGAGCATATTAAAGGAAACCTGATCTGTGTAAAGGGCTGGCATTAATTTATTTGCTTACACTGGAAAATATTACATTGTTTTGAAATTAATTCTTTTTATCCAGAAATAGCACTCTGAGTACTACTGCTGTGCTGCTGCAATAGCTTCTCACATGTAAAATCAATATCTGCTAAATATGGCATACCAAGTGAGGTACTGACAAATAATGGACCACAATACGATTTGTTAGGAGTTCTTCTGATGTTCTGCTAAAGAATATGGTTTTAAACACTCCAGTGTCTGGTGTACCCACAGTGAATTGCCCTTATAAAAGCTCTGCTGAATATTTTTAAAAACAGAACTTCAAAGCCTTAGAAAGAAATTCAGATCCCTGCTTGGTGACAGAGTTTCAGGGAATGGTTGTAATAATTGCATAGAAATGTTTTCATACAGTTCAGTAGGAAGTTGACAACCTCTTAGGTTGTCACTACTGCTGATGAGAGTATAGATATTTCTTATTAGCTATGAGAAAATGAAGCAGATTATGTTATGAAAGGTAAAGGAAGTTAAAGTTCTTTCACCCATAAAACACTAAATATAAAAAAAAAAAACCAGGAAAACATGGGTGCAGAAGGCAAGTGTCACTCTGGAAGATGTTACCTGTTCACTGCAGGAATTGTTAAGTAGAGGTAGATCAGCAGGAGAAAGAGGAGACCGTCTCAGACGTCTCCAAAGGAAGGAAAAACAGAAGCTGCACTCCAAGCCTACAAACAGTAGGCTTGTCAGAATGGTCCAAAAAGAATGCAGTGGATCAGATGCTGTAACGGAGTGAACTGTGTACATATGCCCAGAAATTAAAACCTGGGACCTCCTGTGAGGGAAAATGAGACTGAAGAGATTGACTCGAACCCTCGTGTTATAAATCTTCAGTCAGGAAGATGGACATACTTGACAAAGGCCCATTTAGAGCCGGGGCTTGGCATCTGTGGAGAATCCTGCTAGAAGTCTAGCTCTTGCTCTTTCCATGTGCTTCCAAAGAAAATGTTCTGTATCTACCACTGGAGAACTATGCTTGGTACCTGGAAACAGAAGCAAAGACAGTAAAACAGTGGAGCAACTAAGGAATACAGTGTGTTTAGAGCACTTACAACTGCAGAAGTAAAAAGGGAAAGGTCCAAACAAGAATTTGGGATCTTTGTGGAGGTGGGTAGAGACAGAGCAAAGAATGATAATTTAATATGCAAAATGAAAACATAGTAGACTCAGAGTGTGGAAGAAAATACAGACCAAAACAGAAATTTGTTTTCGAACAGAGTTGCTATATTAGTGAGAAACAAAATCATTTTCCAAAAGAGACTAAACAAGGATAAAATGGACTGACAAGAACAGCTGTGTATGTATTTCCAAGAAAGAAAAGTATTCAGGAACAATGAAGGTCATTATAATAGCATCACTAAGGATTTCCAGTGGAAGAATTAGGTCCAATAACTTGAATAGTACCTCGAATATAAACGGAGCATGTGTTAATTCCAAATTGGATGGCAGACATCAAGTCCAGTTGCACATCAAATTTACAATTAAAAACTGAAAAGAAAACCTAGTCATGTGGAACACAGGTGGCAAATCTAACATTTTACATTGGAAAGCCTACTTCTAGTGGGAATACTTGAGAACTGGTAATTAAGTGAAATAAAATCCTGACAGATTATCTAAATTGGCTCTCGTCTTCCTTTCCATCCCCTAACCTATATAACTAAATTTGATTTGAGTATTAATATCTTCAAAATTGTGCTGCTTTTGATGGTTAGGGTACCAAAGGTAAGCCAGGCTATTGAAATGCTTCACAGTAAATGATTCTTTTCTGGTTCTTCTGTCCTAATATAGATGTTACAAATTTCTAAAACATAGCTAAAGCTATGCTGCCTATGCTTATCTTTTTATGGATATATTATTCATACAACACAGATTGAAGACAAATTGCCTCAATAAATTGTGTTATTTGATGCAACAGCGGTTACAATGTTGTTCTTGTTGTGTTGGCATCATTGGAAAGATATTTCATTGCTGTAATGCCATAGAGATTTTTATTTTTCATTCAGTTTAGCACCATGCAGTTTATTGCTTTTAGCTGATCTTTTGATTTTTATTCCCATGCCACCAGATATTCCATTTAAAAATCATAATCATATTACTTCCTTTATGGTGAATGAATTCTACCTTGTAAAAATCCCTAGTAGAATTTAATTGAATTCATTGGACTTTTCAGCCATTCATTCCCTGAATAAGAATAGATACAAATTTTTCCCTCTTTAAACTAGTGGTGAAAACAATATTTTACAACGTGAAACTTAGGAATAGAGTATTTTCTTAGATTCCCACTTGAAATACTGTGCCACTTGTTCCCAGAATCTTCATGGCATAACAATTTTTAAGGCCTCTCAGGTTTAAGAAAAATGTCATCTGAAATCTGGCTGCTCTGTTAATTGATTGATTTTGTCCAAAATGTTGATGCAGTAGAAGAACTGCATGAGTAAAATTGGGAATTCTCTATATTTTGGATAAATATCTTCATAAATATTTATCTCTAGGCACTGTGTTGGGTGTCTTATCTGATACTGTGTTTCTGTGTGGATATAGTTGAATGAACAGGATTCAAAAATGAATAATATTTCAAGGTTTGAAACCACTGAGGCAACTTGTGTAACTTTCTCCAAGTGTCAGCATACAACCCAAAATGCATGGTGACACCCTCTCTAAAAAAAATTCTTGTCTTTCTTGTGAGTTTCCAAATATATGACAAAAGGGAGCGAGGAAAAAAGAGACAAATATAGATGCTGATAATTATAGGAAAAGCCTTCTGGCACGTCCAGAAATAGAAAGCAAACTTCTGACTCATAGGTTTGCATCCTGGCCACTGCACCACACTGCTTCTCCTGGAGACTTATTTTTATGGAGTAAATGCATATTTCATAAATATTAAGATTGATATGTATTGTAAAATTGTCACCAAAACCTCATTTTGAGTACTGTTATGAGTTTACTGTGCTTATACACATTATAAAATAATCCCCCACAAGAAAGCCCCCAGACTGCAAGATGTTACATAATTTCACTACAAATGCTTAAAATTTCATAAATCAAAAATGTTAATCTATCTGAGCTGAGCTATGAAAATCTTTCAAGCGTAAGTAATTGGAATTTTGCAAGGATCTTTATTGTATGAAAAAATACAAAAATGCCAAATGATTAAGGTGTTTTCATGAACAGAGACAGTATGCTATTGTGAATTAAATTAGTTTTAGCTTAACATTTTGTCAACATAGAGGAACACTGTGTGTGTCTCTGATCTTCATTATCCATTCTCACTGACTTCATTGCTTTTAGGAAGGCATCTTGTGTACCGTTTGAAGGATATTTTAATTTAAAAATCCCAAGTATAAAACATTCTGGTTTCTAAGAAATACATGAGCTTAGTATCCTAAATGTGTTCTCCATCTAGCGTTTACTGTCTTAAATGTGTGCCCCTTTTTCTCAGTTCACTGAGTTCCAGAAGCTCAATTTGCATTTTTTGCATACAAGTATCCCCCTGTTTCTTGGATGCATAAATTATAAGGAGAAAGTCCACTACATGAAGGGAGCCTACAAGGAAGATGGAGAGGGACTTTTTACAAGGGCATGTAGTAACAAGACATGGGGGAATGGCTTCAAACTGAAAGAGAGTAGCTTTAGATTCCATATTACGAAAAAATGCTTTACTGTGAAAGTGCTGAGACCCTGGAACAAGTTGCCCAGAGAAGCTGTGGATGTCTCATCCCTGGAAGTGTTCAAGGCCAGGCTGGATGGGGCTTGGAGCAACCTGGTTTAGGGAAAAGTGTCCCTGGCCATGGCAGGGGTTGGAACTGAATGACCTTTAAGGTTCTTTCCAACCCAGGCCATTCTATAATGCTATGATTCTGTAATACATATTTAGGAAGCACAAAGAATACAGATCTAAAGTCACACATTTATGCAGATGAGTAAAATAGCACACATATATGCCAACATTCTTTATGTTTATGACTTTTGGGCAAACCAGCACTAAATGCTTTAATATATTTTAAAATATGGGAAAGGAGAAGGTTTGGGGTTTGTGGAACATTGTTTTCCCTATTATGTGCACAGACATCCAAGCAGTCAGAATGGTCTACTTGGCACAAGAAACTATCTTCAAGAGAATAGTCTAGCTACAGCCACTGGTGGTGCGTGGGCAGCAAAAGGGACAGAAATAAAATCAGCTCCTATTTTGTTCAAAATCTAAATGATGAGGAAAAAATGAATCAAAAGACCAGAAGACACGAAGACTCTTTATATACTGATGTCTGGGCAACAGGTGAGAGATATTCAGACTGCTTCCTTCCATATTTAATTTGTTTACTGAAGCAGGAAGGGGGCATATTAATAAAATGTTTTAAAACTTGATATGTTCTAATATATTTGTTCTAAGGAATGAAACAGCAAAAGCAAAACAGGAAGGGTGTTCTTGTTCATCCAGCACTCCCAAGTCATTGAATGCCTGAAACCAAAAGGCTTTCACTCATTATGTACCACCATTCCAACAGAAAAATCACAATATGGATAAAGTGTTTATGTTCTTCCTTCCGTCAAATCTGAGAGCAGGGTGAGCTCCAAAAGCATTATTTAATAACATGCAGGGAGGAAAGTTAATTACTGTGTGTTCTTTCTCTCCATCTGACAGATGTTTCAGCAAAAACTACACTTCTGCCTCTGGAACTTGTGAAACTATAGGTGAATATTTCCTGACCTGTAATTGTGTTTGACCCTGAGGACATGGTATGCTACAGAAATTCCTTGATTATCAGGCTAGTGATGCCTAATTCAGTGGGAGTGATGAAGTCTGATTTAAATTTCTTATGTGGAAACAGAATATATAACTGTGTAACCAGTGTGTTCTAAACTTGGAGCATTAATAGGGCCAACTTAGAAATGCTGAAAATAACTATGAGTCAAATCAGTTGAAAAAAAATATAAACAGAGGCATCTCAGAGATGACTGGAATTATTTCACATTATATTCAAAATCCAAAGTCTAAAAAACTGGAAAAATATCCACACCACTGGAAAAGCAACTTAATAAGGGAAAAAAGCAGGAGCAAAACTATATTTAATTTATATATGTATGTATATGTATTTTTAAAATGAAATGGGGAGCCTATCCATAAATGTTCAAAGTGTTCTGACTATGGTTCATTATTTTAAAATGTGGATAAACATGGGGTAAACTATCAACATAGTGTTAATAATAAGCTTTTGATGAGAATACTCTTCATTCCTTGTTTAATATTTATGAAATAAGCATTTACTCAGTGAAAGTAAGCCTTTAAGTGAGGCACATTTCTCTGTGACCAGAATGAAATTAATATAAGTAAGTTAGAAAGTAAGAGTTATAGGAAATATATAGAAGGAAGAAACAGAAACATGATGAAAAACCTCTAGTCAGCAGAGTTAAAAACAATGCAAATTAGACTTTAAAGTAAACTAGGAACAAAAGAAACCCTGAAAACAGTGCCAGTCCACTGTTTATAGATAGTTCTGGTCTCTGTCTTGGCTCAACTCAGAATTCCACTGCAACAATGATGCAGTCTCCAAGCAGGAGGAGGTGGTACACTTATTCCACTTAATTGAGGAAAGGCAAAGTGGTCTGTCAGAAATGTGCTTTTCCAGCAGTGGGAGGATGCAGCTAAGCCCAGTGGTGATGAGGACACTGGGATAGTTCCCATGCTACCAACACTCTGGTCACTTCTGCTTCACTGCTTCCTTCAGTGAGTGTTCTAAAGGACCACATCCATGCAACTGTATATTTTAGACAGGAGCTGATTTTTGTTGGTGCATTGGGTTTGCAGAGCCAAGCTTTGGTGGAGGGGGCACTTATGGCACTTATAGGGGTGGCTTCTGTGAGGAGCTGCCAGAAGCTTTGTCCATGTCCAGCAGAGCCAATCCCTGGCAGTCCCAAAGCTGGACATGCTGCTGTCAAGGCTGGGCCAACCAGAACTTGTGGCAACTCCTCTATAACATATTTAAGGAGAAAGAAAGATATTGCACAATTGTAATTTTGGTAAGAGAACAGTGGGGTGAGAACAACCCTGCAGACACCAAGGTCAGTGGAGAGGGAAGAGGAGGAGCTGCTCCAGGCACCAGAGCTGGGATTTCTCTGCAGCCCACGGTGAAGAACCAAGGTGAAGTGGTGCCCCTGCAGCCCCTGAAGATCCATAGCAGTGCAGAGAACCACCCACAGTCCATGAAAGAGTGATCCAGGTTGTAGAGAGCTGTTGCCTGTGGGACGGACTTATGCTGGAGAAGTTCATGGTGAACTGTCTCCCATGGGAGCAACCCCATGTTGGAGCGGGAGAAAGACTCCTCTCCCTGAGCAGAGGGAGAAACAATGTGCAATGAGCTGACCATAATCTACACTCCCTGTTCCCCTGCATCCTTGGGGAAGGTGGCATAGCTGGGAAGGAGGGGGAGAGAGATGGGGAGAAGATGTTTTAAAGGTTTTATTTTACTTCTCATTATCCTGCTCTGATTTTGTTAGTAATAAATTCAATTAATATCTCTAATTTGAGCCTGTTTTGCCTGTGATGATGGCATTTGGTGAGTGCTTTCTCACACTCCTTATCTCAACTCATGGAACCTTTGTTATATTTTCTCTCCCCTGTTCAGCTGTGGAGGGGAATGAGAGAGAGGCTTTGGTGCCTGGAATCCAGCCAGGGTCAACCCTGTACAATTGTCTTGATCTTCCCACTGGGAGCTAAGTATTAACCTTTTGTGAATTTATTTGTTAGCTCTGAAGACACCCTGGAAGGCTGTGTGAAGAGAACCTCTGTAAGATCTTGCATTCCCACCTCACCTATAGCATGCTGGTCAGGCCGCTGTCAAAGAACCTTGATCACCTTCCAACAAAATGACAGAGGGGCAGAATCTTGGAAGCTCAGAGATTACTGGCCTGCAAACTTCTCAACACTTGGCTCTTTTGCAATGCAAACTCTCATGGGAATCTGCAAATCTGTCAATGAGCTAGGAGAAGCAAGGGCCACAGGGTCTTCAGTTAAGGGCCAGTGAGTCACATGAACTGCCCCAGAGTCATGATTCTTGGCTTTTCCTTTTCCAAAAGGACTTCTTCATCTGTCAGGGCTTTGGCTGCATACTCTGAATATATTGCAAGTAATCCACACAGCCCCTGATGTCAGCTACAGGAAGAGGAAGCCTTGGAGACTTTATATTAACGGAGACGACTTAAGCTCTAGCTTCTCTGTTGGGGAAGAGGAGGGGAAAAAGCATCCCTGCACAGGACAAAAAGGAATTTTAGGTAGTGTGAGGTGGAAGAAAACAGCATATCAGAAGTGTGTTATTGCAGATTGGAAAATACAGTGGGAGTGGTATTCCTAGTCCCACAGACAGGAGCTCCTATGCACTTATCCAAGGTCACTATGCCCCAGACAATTACTTAGTCAGGCTGGAGCTCCGGGGTCACCCATTGGATCATCAATCAGTGTGGCAGCACCATTTGTGTGGGAATAAAAAGGCACTTACAGAATAACTGGAGAAAGGGGAGGTCACAGGGGTTTCTGCAGGATCTGTAGCCAGAGGAAGGCACTGCCTAGAAATTCTGGACAGGGACTTGGGAGCAGGTCTCAAAAGCCATCACAGTCACTGTACCTACCAACATGCTCTTCAGACATACCCTGTATACCACAAAAAGAAGGTCTTGAGATCTTTCCCTTTTGATGAATGCTACACATAAATAAATGGTAGAAGGATTTCTCTATCCAAAGCAGTTTGGTAGACACAAAAAAAAAAAAAACAAAAAACAAAAAAAACCACCAAATAGAGGCAAGCTGTTTTTTATGTTCTTTCTGGTCCACAGCTCTTTAAAATGACTTTTATGGAAAATGTCTGTTCCTTCTCCTGAACAATGTTGTTGCTATGGTTTTGCTTGGTCCCATCTCAAAGTTTCAGTCCCTCAGTCAGTGCACCTACACCCATCTGCAGGCAATGCTTCTTGTGATTTGGGAATGCTTGGCACTTTTTCAAGTTAAATCCTTCCTTTTCTCAGGACTTCTTCCAACCACACAAAGTTAATTGTCACACCACCGTGAGCCCCATGCCAGAGGTAAGTTATCAGCACAGCTCCTCACAACATACCTGACTAAAACTCACAGTACAGTCTTCCAAAAAAGGCACCATCCCAGACTTCCTGTGGCATACTTAAGTCTCTTAAAGTCCAGGGCATTTCAGCAATGCTGGACTGGAAAATCAGTGCAGTTCTACATTGCATTGAAGGCCACATCTGAAGGTTTTTATGTTAAGCAATCATAGACCTGTGCTTCCAAAAACAATGTTATTTTGGAAATTTCAGTTCTACAGGTGCTTAATCAAAAAGTCTGTAAAGAATTAATTTTCTCTGAAAATTAACTACTGAGGATTTGCCTTAGAAATCAAGTCTAACAAAAAGAAGAAACTATTAAAAAAAAAAAGGCAATATCAGATTGTTTTCCCTACAGTAATATTCTCCCCATTTTAAAAACAAATTGATTTTTGGATAATGCATCAAATCTCCCTTTTCCTTTCTATCTCTCTCTTGAAATATGGTTTGAATCAATTCTTCAGACACATGCATTTTAACTATTTACTTTAAATTGTGATTTGCATACTGCAACGTATTTAAATGTAGCTGTAATTACAGTGGTTGGGAGTGACAAATACCAGGAGACCAGCTATCAAACTAATTTATCTCCCTATCTGTATCAGTATCAATCCATTCACTGTTCTTCTTTTACAGAATCTGAGATAATATGGTATTTACAATGTTATGTGTTTGCCAGATGCATGTTAATTAAGCAAGAGGAGATTTAAACGTGTCTTTGGCTGGTTTCTTCATTCAACTGTCTTGAGAAATACTCAAAAGTAATTTCCACTAACTGCTGTGCTATTTACTGGTGAGGACGGAAATGGTCATTAGTGACTCCCTGCTGCTGAGTGCAGCCCTCCACTCCATCATAATTCTTGGGTAAGCTTTGCTTCAATGCTAAAAGAAACTCTGCGTATCATTGTTCCAAAACCGCTCCCTTGTCGCAAATGCCAGCACAGACTGGTATTTAAAGATTAGAATGTGAGTTTTAACAGCTGAAACAAAATCTATGCATTAGCAAGGGGAACACATCTTTAACAAACTTCAGGAAAAGAGGAAAAGACCAGTGGTGAGTCCAATTAATCTGATATTCTTATAAAAACCTAGGCCTGGACCTTCAACATCTTAAACCAGGAAAGATTTTTGGAAGATTTCTTTTACACCTTTTGTGTTTCCTTCTTTGTGCCAATATGATGTGCAAAACTGTCTGGAACAAGATAGGGGTGGTGTCATAGCCAGTTAAAGAAATGACTTGCTACTAACACATGCCCTGTGCCAGTCTCTACTCTACCCTCCCTAGGGCTCAACTTTTTTTAAACAAATCATTTTAGCATGTACAGACCTTGCTTTTTAGGCTCTCCTGTGTCATATTTTCCCACGTAGATGAACTATTCTTGAAGAGTTTCTCCATTCTATAGGACTTTTCTTCAACAGCAGATGACTACTGTACATATCCTTCTCCTACCCAGCTATTCCACAGCAGGTGTATTTACTGCACAACCAGTATATTTATTGTGGAATTTGGGAGAAAATCTCACTTGGGATTATTTTTATAGTTCTCATATTTTTCTCTCAGTATCTTCAGGTTGTAGCATAATAGAATCGCGTTCCTCACCAACACTGTGACACAAAAAAAGCAGTAAGTGGCTGTTGGTTTTGTTGTTTTTTTGTTGGTTTTTTTTTTTTTTTTTGGGGGTTTTTTGGGTTTTTTTTTTTGGTTGGTTTTTTGGGGTTTTTTTTTTTTTTTTTTTTTTGGGGGTTTTTTTGTGGGTTGTTTTTTTTTTTGTTTTTTTTTTTTTCTTTTTGTTGGGGTTTTTTTTGTGGGTTGTTTGTTTTTTGGTTTTTTTTTTTTTTGGTGGTTTTTTGGGTTTTTCTGTTTGGTTGGTTATTTGGGGTTTTTTTGTCTTTCTTTTTTTTTTTTCTCTTGTATTTTTTACTTTCCCCACAGCATTCTGACTGTTTAGGAAGGCATAAATTTTCAAACACCTTAATTAATGGGTTTAAAACCATCAGTAAATCAATCCATGGAAATTCTTGGTAGGGTAAAAAAGTAATACAAGCTATTTCCATGAATCACTGCACTTTTGGCTATTTCATTTAATCACTATGGAGAGCTGTCTCTTTTAGGTACACTGTCTTGCAAAGGTACCAAATGATCTTTCACTCCATTCAAAATTCCCTGTTAGTCTTTTAAACAGATTCTCCCCCCCAAAAGAGCATATGAAATATCCCTTTAATTAAACAGGCACCTAAGCCTATGCATAAATTGATGCTAATATGCATATCAAAGATTTTCTGCAGAACCATACAATGCCAGAAGCACTTTTCTGTTTCATAAAAATCTTAATGAAGCTTAAAACAGCAACTTCTAACATCTTTACTTAGAGATATAGAACCTTGTAGGTTTGGGTTTTTTTTAATAAATACACTCACTGATTTCTTTAATTACATGCAATAAAGTGTACAGGTTTATATACACATCGAATGAATAAAATTATGTTATCTAGACAAATGATGTTCTCATGCATGGAGAATATCTATTGAAATGAGAATGAGGACCCGTGCTGAGTGCATGAACTCTGACTGCTTTGAGAGGAACACTATAATTTATGACTTACAAGTGAGCTGTCCTCTCCACCAAGAAACTGCTTCTATTCCCTTCCAATTTGTGGAAATTTTCATCATTTTTCAGCACTTTAGGTTAGGGAGTACTTGCCAGGTATAGGTTACAGGCAACTGAAAAATAGAGGAAAATTCCAATTCACACCCACAAAATTGTGACCAGTGGTGAGGTTTGTGGTTTGCAATTATTGAAGGAAATGTATAGTCTTTGCAAGTACAGGGTCTTACTTATTTCCTTTCTTTAAGGAATGATAATGCAGTAAATCATACACCTACGAAGTTTTATTAAATATTTATCATAAAGATTTTCCAGTCTTATTAGTTTCACCTCTGCCAGCAGAAGAGCTTTCACAAAATGGAATGGGATTTCTATTTTCCACTTCTCAGCCTTTGAATACAATGCATTAAGAAAATACAGTGACTTATTTTTCCAGATGTGTTTTTCTTTCTTTGAGCATAATTTTTTCACTGGTTTTGTTTAATTTTACACTTGACTGAGGTGTATAAACTGAAGTAGCTGAGGTAATTTCAGGAAAATAAATGTGTGGATTAAAAAATGTTTGAATCATAATTTTGACAAAAAACCCCCAAAACTAATTGCAGCAATTACATAATTATCTGGAGTCTGAATAGAATTTGCTTAAGAAAATCCATGATGCATAGCAATGGCACAGCAGTGGTGTAAGAAATACTACTCCCAGCTTAGATCAAGTGATGGACTGAACATAGGTGCTTCATTTCTAACTTGACCTCAAGCTTTTTGATTCATGTCATGACTCATGCAAGGCCATCTAGAGCTGATTGTCCAGGACTGTGTCCAGATGGCTTTGCAACATCTCAAAGGATGGAGACTCCATAGCTTCTCTGTTCAATACTGTTCCAGTGTACCACCACCTTCACCAAAATAAAAAATGGATTTTCTGATGTCCAGGAGGATTTTCATGTTTCAGTTTGTGCCCCTTGCCTCACATCCTTAAGGCAAGGGAACCTTGAAGATAGTGGGACCTCACCTTCCATGCGAAGGTGAAAAACCAAATGAGAAAAAAAGACCATGAAAATGCCTCATATTATGCATATTTAGCAATTATGCTAAATATGAAGAAAGATCAATGAGTAATAACAGAAGTTTGAATTACTCTTATGATACAGGTAGTCAGTTTGTTATTTTAGGTCAAAATCATAGTTATGTACTGCTCTGTGCAATGGGAGACCTGCTTCCTGCCTGGATCCGTCCATCCTCCTCCAGCAACCTAACAAGATTTCAGGCTTTTTTTTCAAGTTTGCTGGGCATTTCTGGCACTTTCTAAATTAAATCAGCAGTGAATTATTAATTAAATCAATTTTTGATGTTAATAACCTGATCTATGGCCCTAGCCTTGCAAGCTGTGCTCCCCACAACATTGTGTCTGAGCGCTTCTGTTTGCTACCAATAACTGCTCCCAAGTGCTCTGTCCCAGATGTGCCACCTCTGGGCTCCTCAGCTCCATGACTGTGCCTTCTGCAGACTTGCTAAAAGATTGACCACAGGACTGGCTCACACCTGAGCACAGACAGGGTGCAGTAGAAGCCTGCTGAGCTTCCACCAACCCATTTGTAAGTGGAAGCCATGTGGCCTGCATCCCTCCTGCGGACAGGCCACTGCCTGAGGAATGTCTGCTCCCTCCTGATCTGAGACTATGCAAGTTCTCCAAACCAGTGTGGTACTCCCATGTTTGCTAAGGTATAAACTCCATCCTGTAGCAGCAATGCAGGATGGAAGAATTAGACTAGCACCAGGTAGCTGATATCCACATGCACCTTCACTCCCATCTTGGGATTGTCCTGACTCCTTCTGTGGTGGCCATAGGTTTGAAGCTTGATTTCCGCTTACATGAAGAAATATTTTGTTCTGTTTTGAATTTATTCATAGATTTTGCTGTCACACTATAAAGGGTTTATAAAACCCTATTCCTGATTGAAACTTTTGTTTGCAAAACACCTGGAAATCAGCATTAAAAGCATATGCCACTAATTTTGGAAAAGAAAATGACACTGACTAACAAAAGGTTTGTCTTGACAAAGACCTTATGCCATTTCCTACACACTGAAGTAGCTATAAGTGCTCCCTTTTTCTAGATCCCCCATCCTTAGAAAGAAATATGGCATGATGTACAGGAGGGTAGCAGCAGCCCTGGTTCTGTCCAAGGACCCAAGAAAGGCATCCAGGTAAAACTATGATCCAAAGGTGACAGAAGCTGTGAGAGTCTCCCTTGCAATGACCTTGCTCATCTACTGGCCTTGATTTTATTTCCTACTGCCCAGCCCCATGCCACCTCCTTGGGCTTTGTACTTGCCAAAGCAGGAACACAGCTATCCCAACTTTAGCAATTACCCAGTGACTCCCAAGCCTGTGGCAAACACCAGTCTGTGTATCAAACCAACTTAGAGTCAAAGGCCTTGAGCTGCTTTATTGCCAAAAAAGCCCCAAACAAAACAAACCAAAACCAACCCAAACCAAAAACAAAGCAAAAAGACAACGAAAAAAAAAAAACACCAAAAAAAAAAAAAACAAAAAAAAAAAAACCAACAAACCAACCAACCCAACAAACAGAAGAAGAAAAAATGCTGCTGTACAAAAACATTAGAGTTCTTGTGCGATATCTCAAACTCAGGCATAAGATAAGGGATCATCTCTTTTTTATTAAAGAAGGCATATTAAGTTTTCCTTGTAATATTAAAATCTGTGTCTTTGAGAATTCTTTACCCATATATCCAGGAAAAAAATTCACTTAGTGGCATAATCCTCCTTCCCTAAGTCTTTAATTTCACTTACTTACCTTCTGCTACCTACGGCTTTTCCTTCAATTGGGAAGTAACTGTTTCTGACAGCTCATTAATTGGTCTCCTGTATTGCAGTTAGGAATAAGAAATGTCCCATTTGCTTTCAGCTCGTGCTGCTCTTGTGGTATTTATTTGTGAAGTTTCTCTTTTGAGGTTTTCATGCCTTTCTAGCTAAACCCTCCGTTCCTTTAATGTTTTGAATTTTCTGTCATGTCCAGATTGCAAACCATCCACAAATTAAAGGCTTGTATTACATTGCTTGTTTTGATTGGTAAATTCTATTTGCTTTAATCATAGCTTAATTCTGTGTCTCCTCTTTTTAAGATCTGTTCTCTTATTCAAGACATACGTACAAAAAATTGTGAGCCTAGCTCTACAGTCTTATATCAGTCAAAAGCTCCTCTATGTTTTTCTCCCATTCACACAATCTCTGCCAAAATTCATCATTTTCTGTATGTATTCATGTATTTTCAGATGGAGCACAATATTCCTCAGATTTCTGTAATATAGTTTCATAGTCAGCCTCCTCTTTCTGGGATACCTAAAACCTGAAAATATTTGCCGCTTCAGAATCTGCTATTATGAGAAATAGAGAACCTTCACCTGTCTACCTGCCTTCTGCTGCTGGTGGGCACTTTTTAAAACCCTCTTTTATCTCTAACACCATGTGCGGTCCATCCTGAGCCAAGGATTTTAACAAAGAATTTTTTCCTACCACATCCAAATTCCAACAAATCAGCACATTATATTATGGATTTTGATATAAAATAACAACACTTTGATCAATTAACAGCAGAAACTTCTAAGGGTCCCTACAAGCTCTGTAGTAGTAGAGCTCCTGCATTTTTACTCCCTTTTTTTTTTTTCCCTGAAACTATTCTGAATTGATCTCTATGCTGTTTGGTGGTGCTTTTTAAAGTAGTAAAACAGCTTCACCTCAAATACTACTCTCTCCATTGGTACCACTAATATATTTCCTATGGGAAAGCAAAGGCTTGGAAACTTCACAGAAAAATGTGTCTTAAGAAAAC
The DNA here is from genome assembly GCF_017590055.1 of Onychostruthus taczanowskii. Classification (NCBI taxonomy): domain Eukaryota; kingdom Metazoa; phylum Chordata; class Aves; order Passeriformes; family Passeridae; genus Onychostruthus; species Onychostruthus taczanowskii. The sequence goes on from NW_024500239.1 coordinate 2,271,181, forward strand.
CTTCAAATCAGTTTGTCTTTATTACTTCCTCATGGCTTCCTTGCCCCCACTTCCTGCAATAGCTTTCATGTATATATTCAGAAAATTCAGAAAGGGTTTTTCCACATGAGAAATTGTCACACTGCAATTCAAGTCTGAGGTGTTGAATGTTCTCAGAAGGTTTTGATGTTTTGCCACCATTTGTTTTCCCAAAGAAAGGAGAGAGCTAACATCTCTTTTTCACTACCCCACACAGAGCTAGGGAAAAGAACACCCCTACTACTTGCTGAGAAAGGACTAAAGGCAAGCTAGAATGGCAATTCCATTTTCAAAGTTTCACCAAATTTGGTAGATTAAATGCTGATTATGGTTTATCTTTATCTGCAGTAATTTTGCAGACTCTGTTGAGCTTCCTGCTTCTTACCATCTCTGAATTTGGATGTCAAAATCCCACAGGGCAGATTCAGTAACCTAGTACAATTTAAGGCAGGGGAGAGGAGCCATTCCATGCTATCCAGAAGTTTGCACAACTGCACTGCACCAACCTGAATTCACTTGCTCATTACCAAACTTAAACTTTAGACCCTTTTTTTGGCCTAAAAGGAGGGATCTGCCCCTCACTAACCCTCACTGTGAGGCCATGCCTCCCTGTCAGAGGTTGCTACAGACAGTAATCTGGAGGAGGAGAAGCTCACAGGCTCTACTTCACCAAAGAGAAAATGTATTTAAACTGTTTACACTAACCCAGCTGACCTTGCCTGAAGCAAAATGGGAGCATTCACCCCTGCTGCTGGTGGCTGTGGCTCCTGGCCCATCCCTGGTCATCCTGAACTGGAGATGCCCCAGGCTCAGGGCCAGGGTGAAATAAGTTTGGGACAGGTTTGGAAGACTATTAGTGCAAATAAGACACTTGAAAGCACTCCTAAATGATCCAGGACAATCCCTGTCTCAAGGGACACTGGACTTTTGATTCATCTGCCTGAGGCATGTTTGTGCTCAGGAGTCACCAAAGAGCTGGCATTGAGAGCCAGTAAAAAACCTCCTGAAGAAGGTCAGATTGATGAATAAAGATCCTTGTAAAATGGGGATCAGGATGAAAATATTCTTGAAATATTGATAGGATTTGATATGTCAAATGGGAAAGATAAACTATTTCTGTTGTTGGTTGAAGCAAAAATACAGAAGAATCAAATTATTCACAGAAGGAGTCTGCTTCTTCCCAGTTGACATAATCAAATACTACAAATGAACACATGCACTAATTCAATTAATTTGGCAAATTCCCTGTTCAACACTCAATATTTAACAATTTCAAATAATAAATATAATTTCCTCTTATTAAAATTAAAGTAACTTGAGTATGGGTCTCCCGTTTCCATACTGAAAGACTGTATCTTGTCTGATCCTGTTATCACATACCAGAAATAGTAACACACCTTCTACATGCCAGTTTAAAAAAATAAAAGGCATTTTTTTTTCCTGACAACATTCACATTAGACTGCATTTAAACTATTTAGGTCAGTTGAATAAATCTGATGCTTCATGCATTATTTTCTGAAAGGAGAAATTAATTGTGGTAACTGAGATTATAAAATCTGTCAGATCATGCATGAATTTAAATATAAAAGTGGGAGAGAGTAAATTGGATTATGGGCCAGATTTATAAGCATAAGGGTAAACTACACTTAATACAGTTGAATTTACTCTGATTAATTCACAGATAGTTATCTCTTTTCAAATACAGTCAGAAGTTACTGTCCACAATATAACTATACAACAATTGAGTAATATATATGTTCCATTGAAATATTTCTTATTCTCTTTTATATATTCACTTCACTTGCATTGGTAAGTAACATTTTCATTCATGCTGTGGTTCAGTTATTTTGAAAGCAGGATGTGAAATCCATGGCAAAAAGAATCAGGGCTACAACTGTTGCAAAAGGCTTGATAAGTTTTCTATTTTTTTCCCTATATTCTGGTCATTTATTGAATTAAGACCATGAAACATGAAAAAGGTAAAACTGAAATATTAAAAGGCTGTGGAATACTTTAACACAACAAAGTAATAGGAATTTACATTTATCTTAAAATATACTTCTGAATGTGAAAGTATAAAATTATATTGCATTTGATTCTCATTTTGTGAAATTGCTCATCAGTCCAAGGCTGACAAGGACAATGAGAACTGTGCCTAAATTTATAATTAGGAAGCAAGAGGAAAGTGACAGCAAGAAAATCTGAGTTGACAGAGAAATATCAGAAGATCTGACAATGGAAGGGCTGAAGATACATGAAATTGGAAGTGGTATCATTAAGGTGAAAGAAGCATTTTTGACATGGGTTGAAAAAATGCTAGACACAGCTAATGATGATCTGATCTAAGCTCTCCTGGTATAAATCCACACTCACATTGCTGCAAATTCAAATTCTGATTTGCTGGAAGTCAGCAGTCCCTTCCTAATAAAGTAAACAGTGAACTAAATACATACCTAAGGAATGAGAGCAAAACGTGCTCAGCTATTGACCTGATGCTACTTTGGTAACAGGAAATTCATGGCACAGGTTGGGTTACAGACAGAAGTTGGGAAACAGAAGTAGGAACACAGGAGAAAACAGATGTCTTCATAGGAAATCCTACAGACACCCATGGCAAGTAGAGATACTTTCATCAGAGCAGAATAAGATGTAACAGTACAAATGAAGGCAACTTGAAGGAGAGAACAAAGAGATGAAATATAATGACTTAGTAAGATGTTCTCCATTTTGGCACAGTTGTAAGGGCAAAGCTCCAGCTGCCACCCAAATAGGTAGAATAAACACATACACTCAAGCTTTCCCCCTTATTCCATAGAAGTGTTATTATTCTATAGCTGCATTATGCTTATGGGAACCTCAATTTTTCCTCCTTACTCTTTTGTTCCATCCTTTCTTTTCTCTTTCCAGTTTTCACACAGGTTGGTTTTGTTTCCTTTTTCTCTTGTTTGTAATCACCTGTCCCCTCCATCCTCCTCTTTTGCTTATTTCTAAACTGGCTTATTGCTACACACCTAGTTTGCATCTCCTCTCTTTTTCTGCAGCCCCTCCTGTCAGCATAAAAACACGCAAAGGGAGCAGAGATAATTCCCTTGTTCCCTTCACCATCACTTCACCACCATCTCTTGGCTCTGAATGCATTAATAAGCTTACTGGCACTAACCAGCCTTATCAGGGGCCTTGACTCACACCACCACCCATGGACACATCGGCTTTTTTAAGCTCTTAATCTCTCTCTTGGCTATGCTTTGGGAGATTTGCAGTCTGAATTTCCAGCTTAATCTCAGATCTCCTAAATCACAATGGATATGCCCAGAAATCACTGCACTTGATCTTGTCCCTGACTTGTGGATTGATTTCACTCAAACTTGTCTGATGATCTGGATTTTCATTTGAACCTGCCTATGAATTCTAGTCTTGCTTTGTTCAACTTACTTGTATGTTGGGAGACGAGATCCAGAGTAGGGCTATGGAGAAGATTAAAGGACTGGAGAATCTCTTTGATGAGGAGGAAAGGCTGAGGAGCTGGGCCTGTTTAATCTGGAGAAGAGCTGACTGAGAAGCAATCTTGTCAATACACACAAATATCTCAAGGACAGGTGTCCAGAGGATGGGGCCAGACTTTCTCTCAGTGATGCCCAGTGACAGGACAATGGGCACATGGGGCAATGGCCACAAACTTAAATACAGGAAGTTCCATCTGAGTATGAAGAAAAGCTAACGTGATGGTGACAGAGCACTGGAACAGGCTGCCCAGAGAAGTTGTGAAGTCTCATTTTCTGGAGATACTCAAAACCTCAATGTGATCCTGTGTTACAGTTCTAGGTGAACCTACAGGGGCTGGACTAGGTGATCTCCAGAGGCCTCTTTGAACACCAACCATGCTGAGTGATTAATATCCCTGGGATGCAAAAAATTTGAGAAGCTCACTGGAATTTAAAATAATTCAGCTGCTTCCTTAAGACAATCCTGCCGACACTTTTTTATATGCACAACTGCAGAAGAGGGAAACTTCATGTCTTTCTGTCAGAATCATCAGAGACAAACGAGACCAAATAGACAAAGCTTGCGTAGCTGTGAGTGGAGCAGGACTCTTGTATATGTTGCTGCACTATTTTACTGGCTTGATCTTGCCAAGGTGTCCTGTAGCATAGCTACATGCTATGAGCTATGTACATGCACTGTAAAGTCAAGCAATCTCATTCTTACTGTTCACAATGTATTTGCTATAAATACTTGAGATGAGTTGTAATCTCTGACTCACTGTATATATGATGAGAAAGACAGATTTGACAAATGAAGAGAAAGCTTTGACTTTTTTTCTGACAAAGGAAGAACACGGACTGACAGCCAAATGAGAAATCCATTCTAGTCTCCTTTTAAAATGAATGAACCTGTCAGTAATCTTCTTGGTCAGATAAGAATTACCGATAAATCTGAACAGATAGCCTAGAAAAGTTTAATAAATAAGCTAATAGTATGGGGGAAGAGCCAGTGTTATTCCGATCCATTGGAAAGAGCTTGTAGAGGTCAACCTTGTGTGTGCGGTGCCAGGTTCCAAAACAAGCAACATGCTCTGATGCTTATGGGTAAAGAGGGTGTGGTGCATTATCCAGGGCATGGCGCAGCACTTCACACAGGCAGGGCAAGCAGGAGGGGCACTGGGGCAATGCAGCTCAAGCATCCAGTTTAGGTGGTGGCCATTGCTCTTGGCAAGAGAGCTAGAGTACGGTGGCCACCTGAAGGGGAGACAAAACATTTACACTCACCAAAAAGGATGTATGTAGCGACCCAGGCACAGCTCCCAGAAAAACATGGTGCTGTTCAGGTTTCAGGCTGTGGGAAGTACCTGAGCCTTTCACTGTTGTGTCAAATGTGACCAGGTGGATGACTTGCTCAGCCTGGTACCAGTTACACTATGAGGTAGAAAGGTTAAGGAATATCAGAGAATCAAAAAGGGAGACAGACTGTTGTAATCAAGCTCTGGCCTCCCTGAGACAGAAGCAGACATCAGAAATAATTCAAGACCATCCTTTCTTCATCCCCCAGCAAGGAGAAGGTAGAAGGTGTAAAGAAAGGAGTGCATGGAAGGTAGTCCATGTTCACTCTGGATGGCAAGTGAAATCCTTCTTCACCCACCTCACTCCCCAGGTGCCTTGGCACAAAATGCATGAGGCTTTGTACATGGAAGGCCAGCCAAAGGAGGAAGATGAAGGTCCAGTTACACCAGAGGGGTCACACGATCAGAAAGTTTAACCCATCTCATTACAATAACTTCCAAGAGTACAAAATGGTGGATTGAAATAGTTGTAGGCAATTCCATCCTAAGGGGAATGGAGGGAATATGCGGACCAGGCCAAACCCACAGGGAGCTCTGCTGCCTCCCTGGGACTGGGGTTAAGGACATCACCAGGAAGGTTCCTAGCCTGATGCAGCCCTCAGACTACTACCCATTACTGCTCTGCCATGTACAAGACAATGAGGTAGCAACACATAGTCCAAGAATGATCAAAAAGGACTTCAGGGCCTTGGCATTGTTGCTAAGGGAATCCAGCACACAAGTTATTTTTTCCTCTATATTTCCAGTTGAAGGCAGTGACATTGGAAGCAATGGATGGACCGAGTCTATTAACACATGGCTCCACAGCTGTTGTCACCACCAAAATGTTGTGGGTTTTGACAATGGGATGGCCTACTCAGCACTGGGCATGCTGGCACCAGACAGAACTCACCCTTCTCAGTGAGGGACCAGAGTCTTTGCTCCACAACTAGTGGGGCTCATTGGCAGAACTTTAAACTAGATGTGATGGGAGAGGGGAACTCCACCAGGCTTGTCCCTGGCAAGCTCTGGGATAGCATGCAAATGTTAGAAGGACACGGTACTAGCAAGGCCAGGTTGGACAGGGCTCCTGGTCCAGTGAAAGTTCACTATCTGGTTTTAGTGAAAGTTGTCCCTGCTCATGGCAGGAGGGTTGGAACAGGATGACATTTAAGGTCCCTCCCAAACCAAGCTGTTCTTGACTCTATTACGCACTTTCTAAAATGCAATCATCATTTAATAAGTCACTGAAATGGAATGTAATTTTGAGAACTTGTTGATTGTTTTCTGGAAGAAGCATGTTAGGTGGTAGGAGACAAATCCCTTTGCATCACTTCTGCTGAGTATGTGACATACCTGAGGAAACACAAAAAGTGAATGGGAGTAATACAACTTTCACAAAAGTCCAATAGTCCTGGTCTGTGTGGCATCCTTGGAAGGATGCAGGAAATAGACTATTACTCAATAAAAAAAGCAATTAACTGGTGGGCGTATAGGGGCTGGAAGTGCTCATCACCATCATCTGGAGACACATATTTACCAATTTGTCCTAGAAAGGACAAATGGGTAATGATGGGACAGCAGTATAAAAGAATATTGAAAGTTTAGGTATGACAACCCTTCACAAACCCCCATATAAGCCAAAGTATCACAAGTAATTCTTAATAGTTTAAGCAGTTTTGACAGGAAGCAGACACTCAAATACAGCTGTGACTCTGGACTAGTGATCCCAACAGGCATTTTCTCTGATAGAGGGTAGAAGCTTTCATTTTAATAAGAAACTTAAGATAACAGCTCCTTCTCTGCTGAAGAAGAAGGGATTTCCCTCCATAACTCCATCATTTGTCTGCTCGAGTTCCAGCTCAACTGCTCTGCCTCAGTCTGGAACAAAAGATTTGCTCACAAGTGCACATTATTAGCCTGGTTTATGTTAATTCAAATTATGTAAAATCGTATCTAGATCTATCACAATGCTAATAATTTTAGAGCAAAAATATGACAGTGCATGTCATATTTCTATTAATATGTAGTTAGCTATTTAAAACTGCTGTCACTTGAATCAAACTGCAATCAAATAGCAAACAACTCACTCAACACTACACAGTATTAGGAATGTTTATCATTTTAAGGACATGTAGGCTAGAATAATAGCATTTTAAAAGAAGCCTTTGATAATAACTGGCAAAATGCATAACAATTTTAACAAAACAATCAATAAGCTGTTGTAAGACTATTCAGGTTGGTGATCTAGTCTGAAGACTAGACTAGACTAGTTTCATTTCAGTGTTGTTTCCTATTTTTTTTTATTTTTTAATTCAAGAGACTGTTTTATTTTTTATTTCCTGGTCTCATTTTTAGAATTCTGATATCACTTGCTTGTGAAATACCTCCTTTCACAAATGTGGTAAATCTTACTAGTAAGACCCAAGGAACTCATGCTTCTATTGTGTTGTACAAGAGAAAGTAAAGTCACAAGGTTACACCTCTTACACAATAATAAGTAACAGGGAGGTGATTTCTTCAAGAGCATAGTCTTAAGTAATTGGCATATCTGTGATCTCTGGGGACTTCCCAATAATTTCAAGTACTACTGCTTGCACATCCACACTAAATGTGAGAGTGTACATTAAATGAAGGTTTTGACATGCTCTGTGAGAAGTTCCCAAGAATGCCCATAATCTGTGAAGTGGTTATCACACCTGGGCATGATTGACAGAACTTACCATACTCAGGTGAAGCAGATACAAAGCCTAGACATCAGGGACAGTCAGAGAATCCCAAACTGACTGAAACAAGAAATATATGTATTTCCACTTATGTGCAATAATATGATTAAAAATCTACTTATTGGCCTGAAATTCACTAACTTGCACTGATAAAACAAGCATCTGCACATACCAACAGCAACAACAGAAAGACTGGCATCAGGCCTCTTTCAGACATATCACTAATATGCACCATTAAATTGATGCTTGGTGATTTAGAAAGAATTTTTTATTACATGAGAAGAGAAGAGGAGAGAAGAGAAGAGAAGAGAAGAGAAGAGAAGAGAAGAGAAGAGAAGAGAAGAGAAGATTTCATTTTGAAGGGACCTAAAATGACCATGTAGTCCAACTGCCTGACCAGTTGAGGGATGACCAAAAGTTAAAGCATGTCATTAAGGACATTGTCAAAATACCTCTTACACACCAACAGGCTTGGAGCATTGCCCACCCCTACTGGAAGCCTGTTCCAGTGTTTGACCACCCTCTCAGTAAAGAAATTATTCCTATTTTCCAGTCTAAACCTCCCTTGGCACAGTTTTGAACCACTCCCTTGACTCCTGTCACTGGGTACCCAGGAGAAGAGCTGAGCACCTCCCTCCCTGTGTCCCTTCCTGAGGAAGCTGTGGAGACCAATGAAGTTTCCCCTCAGCCTTCTTTTCTCCCAACTAAACAAACCTGAAATTCTCAGTTGTTCCTCACAAGCCATGTGTTCCAACTCCTTCACCAGCTTTGTTGCCCTATGAATGCATTCCAGGACCTTTACATCCTTCTTAAAAAGTGGAGCCCAGAATTGCATGCAGTAGTCAAGGTGATGTTACACCAAAGATTCACCTCATGCTGGCTGCAGCATGGCTTTGAGGGAACAGTACTGACAGCAGTGGAGATTTGCAGACCTCTACAACAGGTTGAATGGAGGCAAGGTGCTTTGTGGCTGGGTCTACCCTGCAGAAGGTCAAATTTCTGCTAATGGGTACTACTGACTGCCAAGGGGTCATGGTTCATACCTCTCAGCAGTATAAGGACACCAAATACAGTACCCAAACTGAAGTTTTTGTCTCTCTGCTTTGCTGCTCTGTCATCATACAAGATTTGTGTGTTTCACAATGAACAAAACAGAAAGTCTGTCTTCCTCTGGACAGCATGAATGAAAAACAGAGGAAAGCTCCCTGGCCGTAACTGTTTGCAGCAACAATGACATCCTGAAACAACATAAGGACCTGTGAGGAAGGATTTTGTTTGTGTCAGTTTAGATGTTCTGTCTTGTTCTCTCAATAACCTTTCTGACTACCTTTGGGTTATTTGATCAATTTAGACAATTATGTCTAATGCATATATACTGTCTTCTGGAAAAAAGAATTTCTACAGGAGCTCTATAGATAATAAAAACTCCCTGATTTTAACCTTTGTCATCATTTCCATCCACTTAAATGTACATTTAAGCTATAAAACTGTTTCCCAGCATGCAAAAGACTTGAGTGCCAAGTTATGCTTGCAAATCAGACATTAAATATGCAGATCCTGTGACATGGAAACTGAAATGTACATTTTACAAAGATATGCGGGCATTTGAACATTTTGTATTTGGGTGTTCTTGAACACCACGAGTGTGTGTGCTTTTCATCATTCAACTATAAAGCCTTTCATCAAAAGGGGGTTTTGGTTTTGTTATGTTTTTGGGTTTGTTTTAAACTGGAATAAAAAATAATAGCTCTGTGCAAATTTGGGAAAGTCAATAGGGACACAGAGCTATAATTGACAGTAAGTACTACGCTGATATTGCTGGGCATAGAGCAGCTAAGGGAACTGGTAATGGTCAGAGCCTCACACTGCATACTGAATGGACCTGTGGTCTACAGTAAACTGACGCTTTTGTAACACTGCAAGATGATTCATAAATATTAAAAACCAGTGAGAATTCATGTTAATACATGCTAACTGAGATGCAGTTTCTTGAAAATGAACTGAAATTAAAAGAAAATATTTACTAGCATAATGTATAAAACATTACCCTCACTTTAATGTATAAAATGACTTCCCAACTTAGTTATTGCAGAAATCAAGACCCAAAGTATCACAAAGTTTATTTCCAATGACTTTACTCTCTTTAGTATGGCTAGGAATAATTCTATACATATTTGGTTTCTTTAAAAAGGGAGACATGATCCAAACTCTGTAAGCACTTGGGTTCATCCTTTATACTGCTGAACAATTTGGCTCAAGATGAAATGGGAAGAAATTGAGTCTGCAAAACGACAGAAGAGGATCTTATTCCTCTGATTCCTGTGAGAAGCTCACTTAAGGAACTACAGTCTCTTACTTTATTTCTACTTCATATGAGAGATTTGAAAAGTTCATTATTCTTCCAGTTCCTCCTTCCTGTAAACCCAGAGCAAGCACCTTTAATCTGGAGGAGAAAAAAGAGTTAAAATATAGAATAATGAATTTTTTTGTTCGTTCTGAGGATGTATTTTTTCTATTTTATTTAGCAAGGGTGTTCTGGTTCTAACCAAGACTTGGGTTCAAAATATTTTACCTCCTCTTCTATTTCAGCTGATAGTGAGTGGTAAGCCAGAGTCCAGAGGTAACTACTGTACCCCTGAGAGGCCCTGTGGGAGTGCTCCAAAGGCACCTGTGACGCCAGAGCCACGCTGAACGGCAAATAAAACAAGGCACTCCACATCCCTTGCTGATGGTTTGGCTCCAGACCATTTGGCCACCATGACCTGCCCATCAAGGCTGCCTGCAGACCCCCCCGGCAGCTGGTTCACACAACATCCTCACTGTGGGTACCCAGGACAGTGTTTAGGAAGAACTATTTCATACCACAGTACCTCCACAACACTCATTCCAGATACCTTTATCTACTGCCAGCTATCAACAGCCAACCCTAGTGTGAGTAAGCATCTTTCTTAGCATCAGTTTGCATCCTGGAACATTCCCTTTTACTATTTACTACATCTATTTACTAGATGTACTTACAGAGTAAGTATGTACACTTGCAGAGTTTGCATACTGGAGCATATCCTTCTACTATTTACTACACATGCTTATCTCAGTGCAACAGTGGTGCTGAAGCACAGCTTGTTTATCAGTTGCAGGTTGTGGATCCAACAGCTTGGTCTGCATTTGCTCTCATCATTTATGGGACAATGCCAATTCAAAATCACAAGTCATAAACAGACATATTTACTTGCAGTTGCTAATAGCGCTGTAGATAGAAATAAAGAACTTTTTAAAGCTCATTCATTTCTCTGCACTTAAATTCTCCATTTTTACTTTTTTGTTCTTTATCACTTCTTTTAGTCTAAGCAATGAAAATGTAAAAAGGTGTCCAAAGTCTTTTTATATTTATCTGCTTAAAAACAACTTTAACAGGATTAAGCAACTTTAACAGGATTTATTTTTAGTTGCAAAGTACTCCTGAGGGCGTCAAGTCCAGTAAAAATCCTCCTTCAGTAACATGTAAATGTTTTCTGGATTTTGTCAGCTGTTTGAGATAAATGTGACCCGCCGATGTCCTCACCAGCAAAAGGCTGCGAGTGGCTTCCATTTGGACCAGGAAGGAAAATCATCTGCTGGCGCCGCTCTCTGTGAGCCACGCTCCTGTGTTAAAGGCACGGCTGAACGCGGTTTTACTACTTTTGATAGGAACAAGTGCAGTTCTCAGCCTCCCGGCTTGTTACCGATGCTTTCCCCAACGAGCCACGTTGATGTGCCGCTGATAAGAGGCGTCCAGCTGTCAAAACGCCGCCTGCCTTTCAGCATGCCCAACTTTCGCTTCCCATCCCTGAGCTCCCTCTCCCCGCGGGTGCCGTGGGACGCGCGGCCGCAGGAGCGGGGCACCGCAGCCTCGGGTCCCGCACGGACACGGCGGGCAGGGACCGCGCTTCCCCCGCGCAGCGAGGGGTCCGCGGGCGCTTCTCCCCGCGCAGCCGCTCGGCTCCGTGGCTGCGCACACGGCGCCGGAGAGCCCCCGCCCCGCCGCCGTCCC